>NW_022196894.1:64973157-65025383 GCF_008632895.1 Mastomys coucha | reverse complement strand
TTTTGCTTGAAACCACACTAGGAAGATATAGCAAATCTAGATGAAGTTCCTCTGGAAAACTTGAGGTAGAATTTTTAAAAATTCTATAACATCAGAAATTTCACCACCAAATACAGGGACAGTGACATTTCATTCATGGGCTAGAAAGATGACTCAGTGCTTAAGAGCACTGGCTGCTTGGCTGGGCTGTGGTGGCACACGCCTTTAATCCCAGCACCTGGGAGGCAGAGGCAGGCGGATTTCTGAGTTCGAGGCCAGCCTGATCTACAGAGTGAGTTGCAGGACTGCCAGGGCTATACAGAGAAACCCTGTCTCGAACCCCCTCCCCCAAAAAATAAAAAAAAAGAAAGAAAGAAAAAGGAAAAAGAGCAATGGCTGCTCTTGGAGAGGACCTCGGTTCATATCACTGCACACACATGGTTTCACGCAGATATACATGGAAGACAAATCCCAAATACACTTACAATAGAAATAAATAAATCATTAAAAACTTTGAATTAACATTTTATATAAATTATAATATTAATTTATTAGAGAACATAATATGATTTGTGTGTATTTATTTTCTGTGTTATAGTAACAGTGATGTTACTGGCCTATAGGATCTAAATTTGGATGTAACTGTTTTCCCAGAATAGAATAGAATCAAGCTTCTGCTAGAATTAGGGATGTGCTATTCCGATGTAAATTTCTGCCCTTGGAGATTTTAATGTGAGTGCTATAGGGAAATAATGTGGCTAGGATAATTATAGTGCTATATGGAAATAGCTATGTAACACTAATACAGCAGCAATATAATGTTTAGTTTGAAAGTCACCAGTGTTGTCTTAGATAGGTATAGATTATAAAAATATTACAGCTAGCAAATCTAGTATTTGCTAGCTGAAAGTGCAAAGTAACCCCGGATTTGTAGACTAGGGATGTCTGTACTGTTCAGCTGGTTCTTGTATTGGAAGTTTTTGATAAAGCTTCTATCTGAAGCCATGGCTGAGCAGCAATTGGGACATAACTACTCCCAAGCTTGGGAGACAAGTAGTAGGGGTTAGATCCTCAGAAAATATAGAGGCTTCCAGTCTCCTGCTTCTTAGTAGCTAAAGGATGCTGTCAAAAAATTGGCATCCATATTGGAGAATCTACTATCAAACTAGAAGGAAATGTGTTTTGTAACATAAACTACTGGGGCATCTCAGGAGCTGTGTTATATTATATCCACTGAAGGTACTTAAATTCAGGTCTCCCCCAAAAACAGAGTAACAAAACTGAAAACCAGAAGACAGTGCTGGCGTAGACCATGTTGTAAGTCTGTCTACCATGAAAGGTTTCAAATTAAAAGTGGCTTTCTCACAGTTGTACATTCTAACTATCCAAGACTAAAATTTGGCTTTTGTTTCTCCCCCACTTCTTGGCTTGCACTCAGTTCTTCTGACTCACATACCTATTCTTTCCAGCATTTTAGGAAACACAAAGAAAATCATAAAGATGAATCTTTTTATAAGGCCTCCAAGCAAAACATCATATGGTCCTATTTTAAGGACTGAACATTTGTATCTTCCCCCTGCCATGGTTTAATTGTACTCTATGAAAGTTCACATGTGGAAATACTAGCCCCAGAATACCTATGTTAATTAGATTTGCAGATGGTACTTATGAGAGATAATTGGGGAACGAGGTCAAGAGTGTGAGACACCTGTGGTAGAATTAGTGTGGATGAGACACCTATGGTAGGATTGGTCTTTTTAAAAGGAAGCAGGAATCAAACTTTTATTTGCTGCCATTTGCCACACCATGTGAACACATTTTTATGACGTGAAGTCTTTACTTTGTCTGGTTCCATATTGTTGGAATTTTCATTCTTTAGCACCATCAGGTAAGTAGTCAATATTCCTTCCTTTTTTTACATTTTTTGTCAGTTATTTTATTTATTTACTTTTCAAATGTTATCCCCCTTCCCATTTTCCCCTCCACAAGAATTCCTCCAGTCGAAAGGTAATGCAGGGACAAAGGGTACAGCAGAGACTGAAGAAAAGGACATCCAGAGACTGCCCCACCTAGGCATCCATCCCATCTGCAGACAATATTTCTTCTTCTTAAAGGGCTTGTTCTCAAGCAGTTTGTGATACCAGCATAAAATTGATAAAGGTAACTTGTAACTCCCATATTGGACCAAGAAAGCAAGGATGTGGATATAAAAATTCATAGAAAGAACTAAGTTTATGAGAGCTTGCAATAGTTAAGTTCTGAAATGATACCAAACACCAACACATGTTCTGTTTCTCTCTGCATCTTTTCAAAAGCTCATTTAAGGAGAAAGGGAAATGGCAGCTTTCTACAAGCACAGGCACTAGGAATCCTAATAAAGCTACTTTGCTGGCACCTTGATCTAATACTACTCATTTTTCAGTATTCTGACTTCTTTTTAAAACTTAATATGATGAACTCTACTATTTTGTTGTATTGGTCTGAAAAGACTATGAACTCTGTAAATCTTAACTACTCAGACTCTCTAAATATAGTCACATCAGAAGCCTGGACTTTAGCATTTTGATTTGGTGAAGCAGAAGAAACAAATCAGGACATAAGCAGTATAAAAACTACAAAACTGAAACAAGAGTTAGAAAACCACATATGATAGCGCTTAACAAAAGCACTAGATGGCCAACATACTGCAAATGACATTCGAGTATTAGCCATAGACTTAGGAGATATTTCTAAAATTACAATAAATATGAAAGAGCTACACATCACTAACAAAAGATGCATAGCCCAAAAAGAAATGTGTGCACAGGTTATAAACAAGAATTTGTAAACAGGAGAGACAATGATCAATAAGCATATGAAACTTCTCCTAGCCAATAGAAATAACAAGTATTTTCAAATGTGTGTGTGTGGGGGTTGAGGGAAACTTTTACTGAATGGTGTATTGTTAAAAATCATTTAAGAGAAAAGTTAGACATTTCTATCACAAGTGAAGACCTCAGGCTTCCCATTACACATCCTGCCCAAACATGTTGTCATATAGATGATATGCAGAACTATAAACAGTGAGTATTTTTGGAAGAGAAAGATTAGAACTGATTAACATATCTTCCCTAGATGATATCTGAGTATTTGTAACTTGCAGATGTGATGACATAATGCAAACCATTGGGAAAGTAGAGTAAAATCCTATGATAATAAAGCATAATAACACATAAGTAGACACTGATACAGAGTATAAAGCTATAAGATCAAATTAATCAAATCACAGAATGTTACCCTAAAGATGTTAAAGTTATGGGAGGTCTATGATGGTAAAAGGCATAAAGAACATGACAGCTAATAGTCTGTATAACCTTTCCTCCTTTCAGGGACAAACTTTAAGTGTGTAGCTCATGATCATGGGAGGAAAGCTTTCTGGAGAGGAAGAGAGAGAGCAGTGAAAACTAAGTTATGTAGAGGTATAACATACACACTGTTGGAAACTAGGTCAAAATTATTGTTCATTGGCTGGAATGTAAGAAATGTAAAATAGGATTAGCCATATGACCATTTGGGATTGAAAAACTCAGAAGGCAAAGGGCAATAGTGTAATGACTTTTGCCCACCTAGAAAGCATTTCTAATCTCACTTGCTGACTTTGGTGTTACTTTTCATAAACTCCATCCCTGGGTATGTCTGTAATGACTTGACCCTCAAGATTTAATGAAGTAACCCCTGAATATATTTTTAGAGCGATATTAGCTCTTCAAAGCTATAGTAAAGCCTTGAAATTGAAGATAGGAAGTATTAGTTTGTGTTTGCCCTGTTTTAGAGCAGGGTGGAGCATCCTGGGAGGATCCTATTGAACAGACCTGATCTGTTCTCAGGAGCTGTGGCAGCTAGGGAAGTTGCTATGCACCAGCCTCCTCAGTCCACCCTTCTGACTCACTGCCAAGTGCAGGGAACTAGAAAAACCAGAGGGGATAGAAATTTACTAACATCTTAGAGTACCCTATCCCTATCCCTCAACAAGCACTTGTTCTGTGAATAAGAGAAGGCCTGATGTAAGCCACTGAGAAACAGCTGAATTGCTTTTTCTGACAGACATTGTCTATTTCAGGTTGCAGGTCTAGACTAGTCCATATTGTTACAAATTACTATACTGGTGCAAAAATATTATCTTAGTCACCTGTAGAACTAAAACACCACTGAAGGTTTGTAATATAAGCCTGCCTGACATTTTGCGTACCACCTGGTAGCATAACTCATTTTTAGCCTGCTGCTGTTTCTGAATCTGTTTATCAAGCCTGATTTCTTATACAGCACTGATAAAATATTATGCAGATGGATTGAATGAGTTTAACGTCTACTTGATAGAACTCTTGAACTTGAATTAGAAGAAAAATATGAAATAAGCTTATAAGCTTTGTTTGTCTGCATTTTCTCTTTAGCAGTAACACTCTGAACCACTGAGTAGCTTTTTTGTTATACACTAAATGAGTATCTTTGAGTGAACACACTTCTTTCCACTATGTTTGGCTTGAATCCATGCCTATATGATAAAGGTAGTTGACCATGGGCTGAAACCTCTGAAGGCGTGAGTCAAAATAAATCATTCCTCCCATATATAAACTTTTATGATATTCTGTCACCATAACAGAAAGTTAAACTACCTTACTATTGCTTTTTTCAAATAACTATGTAGATTAAAACTGCAAAAAGAACATTATCCTCCTTGTAATATTCTTTTGTTCTACATTCTTAGTTTTAATATTTTTGCATTCATTGGAGACAAAGTGAAAGCAACATGTTTTCTGCATTGTGACACTATGACAGAAATCCTTTTGAACAAATATGTTGATTCTAAATATAAATTTCAAGTGTTTTATTTTTATGATGATCATCAGCAAAGTACAGAGAACTTCAACTGTCACATCCCCTTCTCTGTGACTTGTTTATCTTCTGATCACTGCTTTAGCATGTTAGAATTAGAGATGTGTTTGGTTATTTGTAATCTTACAGTTTGTTTTATGTAGACTTTCAAAAGTTTAGGGCTTTACTCTAATAAATGCCATTAATAATTGAAGTACTTATAGGAATATAGCTTGGAGGTTAATCATAGGAGGAGAAAATGACTTTAAGATATCTGTATCACAATATGAACTAACTAGTACCCTCAGAGCTCCCAGGGTCTCAACCACCAACCAAGGACTGCACATGGAGGGGTCTGATTGTTCTGGCAGCATGTGTATAGTAGAGGATTGCAATTTGATCATCAATAGGAAGAGAGGACCTCAGCCCTGTGAAGGTTCTGTGCCCCAGTGTAGGGGAATCCAAGGGCCAATAAGTGGGAGAGGGCGGGGTGGCAGGCATGGGGAAGGGGGAGGCAAGAGGGGTTAGTTTTTGTTGTTTTTGTTTGTTTCTTTGTTTTTTGGAGGGGAAACTGGGAATGGAGAAATTTACATGTAAATAAAGAAAATATCTAATAAAAAAAAGTGAAAAAAAAAAGATATCTGTATCACTATAAACTCACCATGACCTGGGTTACCGGTCATGGAAGCTAGAGACCTGGAGCTCACCGTACAAATGTCGCTCGAGTCACCAGGATAGAGGGTCCCTTTCAGGGATCTCAGGTACCTTGACTTGTCTCTGGTCTTCTAAGTAGCTAATCTGGTCTGCCTTTCAAGCAGCTTACTGGACTCTGCATCTTTTATTTAGCGAGGCTTGTCCAGTAGCGTCTCTCAACAGTCCTTATTACAATTTTAAGAATGGAGAGGGAAGCCGGGTGGTGGTGGCGCACGCCTTTAATCCTAGCACTTGGGAGGCAGAGGCAGGCAGATTTCTGAGTTCGAGGCTAGCCTGGTCTACAGAGTGAGTTCCAGGACAGCTAGACAAGAGAAACCCTGTCTCAAAAAAACAAACAACAACAACAAAAAACCAAAAAACAAACAAAAAAGAAAAACAAAACAAAACAAAAAAATAAAGAATGGAGAGGGCCCAGGAAATCCGGTTAAGTTCAGAAGACTTCCTGGGACTTTTTAGTTGTTTATGCAGTAGGCTGGACAAACCTTCTTGTAGGATAAACTCTTTTACCTCTCTTTAGAACAGCCTATGTCTTAAGACACTTTCTTCCTAGCTGTTATGTTTGCTATCAGAGGCAAGTGCTTCACAACACATAAATGAACATATTGTTACGAGTGGATAGTATTCCATTATATAAGCACTTCATTTCTATTAATACAGCATATGCTGGTAAAGCTACAGAGAAATGGAAACATTCACATACTGTTGGTGGAAATGTAAATTAGTATAACCTCTATAGCTATGAGTTCTTATCTTTGATAATATGGGACTTAGAAATGTACTCAGAGGGAAGTTTGATGATAATTACATTAGAGTTTGAGAGGAAAAAAAAAAAAAACAAGAAATCAGGCAAATCACAAATCTGACCAGCTTTCTGGTAGAGACAAGAGAAGGCAAGAAATGCAAACCATGCCTTTTGGTTATGGAAATTGGGAAATATCTGTGGAGAGATTCTTCAGATAAACAGCGATAAAGCCCAAAGTGTCAGGGAAAGCACAGTTATGCTTCTGGCCAGTATGTGAAAAGATATAATGGTGTGCACTCACTGCTAAGTGGATATAAGCCCCAAAGCTCCAAACAACCCGCATACAATTCACAGACCACATGGATCTCAATAAGAAGGAAAACCCAAAGTGTGGGTGCTTTGGTCCTTCTTAGAAGAAGAACAAAATAATCACAGGGGCAAATATGGAGATAAAGTATTGATCAGAGACCGAAGGAAAGGTCATCCAGAGACTTCCCCCTGGGGATTCATCCCATATACAATTGCCAAACCCAGACACTATTTTGGATGCCAAGAAGTGCATGCTGAAAGGAGCCTGATGTGGCTGTCTCCTGAGAGGCCCCTCCAGAGCCTTACAAATGCAGAGACAGATACTTGCAGCCAACCATTGCACTGAACGCGAGGTCCCCAGTAGAGGAGTTAGAGAAAGGACTGAAGGAATTGAAGGGCTTTGCAACCCCATAGGAAGAACAATAATATCGACCAACCAGACACCCCCTAAATCCCAGGGACTAAGTCATCAGCAAAGGAGTACACATGGCTCCAGCTGCATATGTAGCAGAGGATAACCTTGTCATGCATCAATGGGAGGAGAGGTCCTTGGTCTTATGAAGGCTAGATAGATGCTCCAGTGTAGGGGAATGGAGAGCAGAGAGGTGGGAGTAGGTGGGTGGGTGGGTGGAGGAGCACCCCCATAGAAGCAGGAAGAGGGAGGAGGATGTGATAGGGTATTTCTGGGAGGGAGAGAGACTGGGAAAGGGGATGACATTTGAAATGTAAATAAAAAAAATATCAAAAAAAAAGAAGAAAAGGAAAATATATTTAAAATAAAAGCAGATTAAATATAATTATATCCTTAAACATTTAATATTTATAAATAGTGAAGACCTTATTTGTTTTTAGAAATATATATTACATTGCTATCAAGTACATTCAGAGTAATACTTTATACAGCATTAGAATTTGTTAAATATTATTTTTATTTTTTATAAAAGAATAAATTTCTATTAAAAAAAGTAAAAGTGATGTTTTTCGATTTAGAACACAGTAAAATGGGCAGAATTAGCAATGAATATCTGCAAACAGCTGCATTTACAGTAAAGGGACAGAATGTTTCCTAGGAGGGATATATACATGAATTTATTCAGGGGATAATTTTGTTAGCATATGTTTAGGTAAATCAGCTTTTCTATGGAATTGCCTCCTGACCATGTGATTGTGTGATTGACAGGTCCAGCTGTATTCTCTATTTGCAGCACATCAGAATGTCCAGGGTCATAGGAAGAACTCAGACTCCATTCTTTTGACCATCAGGAAGCATTCCCTCTCTCCCCGCCCCTGCCTTTGCCTTTTTTTTATTTCTTTTTTATTTATTTTATTTTTATTTTTATTTTTCTTACTAGATATTTTCTTTATTTACATGTCGAATGATATCTCCTTTCCTGGTTTCCTCTCTGAAAAAAACAAAAAACAAAAACAAAAAAAATAAAAAATAAAATAAAATAAAACCCCTGTTCCCTCTGCCCTCCCCCTGCTCACCAACCCACCCTCTCCTTCTTCCTGGCCCTGGCCTTCCCCTACACTGGGTCATAAAACATTCACAGGACCAAGGGCCTCTCCTCCCATTGGTGACTGACTAGGCCATCCTCTGTATTTGCAGCCTTTCCCCCTTTTTAAATGAGTTTCAACAAAGCTGGGATACTTCCATCTTTTCATATTCCATTTCAAATCCTAAAGAGGTGCACATGTTATGTTTCACTTTCTAGTGTTGCCAGATAAACAGGAGGTAGGGTCCATTGTCAATGGCATTTGAAACCTACTTATCTGGATCCAGCTACTTAGTACTCCTCTCACAAGATCAATGACCCAACTTCATATAGAAGATGGGCATGAGTCTCCTATTCATGGTCAATATGGTCAATCTATTTCTGGCTAGGGAGTTTAGTTCCCTTCTCTAATTGATAGTCTTGAATAAGCTCAACTTTGCCTGTCTAACCATTCTCTGTAATTCTTATAATGCCAATACTGAGGCTGGTAATTCAAAGACATAGATCTTTCACAAATAGTCATTTGGATTAGGTTTTCTCCACTGGGTAAGGAGAAATCTCTCAAGTTTTGGGAAGAGGTTTGCCACTGTATAACTCATGGTCTAAACTGACTCTTCAGGCTCTGCAAGAGGAGGCAGGTTAGAACAAAGAGATAATTTGGTGCCTCAAATGCCCTTGTAAAATGAATTTGGATTTTATGCCACATAAGATGAGCTTTTTGGATATTTGCATAGCCTGAAGATTTTTAACAAGTTACTTGCATAATTCAGGTTAAACAGACCTGCTTTGCTGTACGTAGTTCTAGGTAGACTTCCATGTGTTGTTTGTCTGCTTAGCAGCTTGAATCTCCACCCAGGTGTATGTGATTTTGTTCATAATACGCTATAGGTTACCTCCACACACACCAGTGTGTCTCTCCTCCAACATGCTCTTTGCAGGTTAGGAAGGATGTACAACCAGTCTTTCTCTTTGACATTTTATTATGATGATCATGATTATTTATTGATTTTTGTAAGGCTTTGTACGTGATTCTCAAAACCTTGCTATGATTTCTGCCATCATTTAAATGAGGCTGTTTATTCCATGTTAGTTAATTTTAAGTCCTGGCCTATAGATAAGAAGTTCTGAGATACAGCACTGGGAATGCTACAGAAGTAGAACTGGGAACAAGGTATTGGTTCTTGGACCTTCTTAAAGAAAATAAACTGGCATTATATTTGTACCCCACCTTTATAAACAAACAGAAATATATTTGTCTTCTTTATTGCTTATTGTTGGCTGTAGTTAGAATGAGAAATGTACCTCATTGGTCATGAATTTTGCTTCTTGGTCCCCAGTTGTTAATGCTGTTTGGGAAAGCTATATAACTCAGGAAGGTAGAGATCACTAGGGATGGGCTTTGATATTCTGTAGCTGGAATTTCACTTCTTTTTCTCTGTTTGTCTCTTTCTGCCTCTCTTTGTCTCTTGCTCTCCCTGTCTTCTTTTGTTTTCTATGTCTCCCTCCCTCCCTCCCTCTATATCCTGCACTGTATTCCCCTCTACCCCACATTCCTCTCTCCTCTCTTCTCTTTTCTTCTTCCTCTGTGCAAATGAAACACAATGAGATGAACTCATGGACCTCCTTTACCTTGATGGACCATTTCCATTTTTGAAACTATAAGGCAAAATAAATCCATTTCCCTTCTAAGTTGTTCTTTGTCAGGGTAGTCAAATAGGATAACAAGAAAGAAACTAGGAAAAAATATATTAGTCTAGCCTGGCAGCCCATGTTCCAGTGTTAAGGCCTTTCTTCCTCCTGTTGAACTTCAGTACTTTTCAAATTCTAGATATATTATGCTTTCTTTCTTGTCATAAGTATTTGGTTTCAGCTAGGCCAACATCATGCTGATAATGCAAATATTACATTATATTACCTTATTGAACTATATCACATATTTGCTTGTTCTCAAAACTTTCCTTAATAGGTAAGAGAATTTGTTATACCTTATATTTGAAATTGAATATTGATATATTAAGATACAGCAATGATTACTTTTTTAGTTTATTGTAGCACAAATGTAAACATCTTTTTTTCTGTTTGATCATTTGTTAATTGTGATTAGATGGCTGTTTTTTCATTGTGTTTTGACTGAAAGGAATGTGGTAACAATATTATTGAGGTCTTTGGAAACAGTTATTTACAATTAATTTCTTATGTAATGTTTTTATTTGAAAGAGGATTTATATATGTTGCTCAAGCAGGCATTCTGGAACTCTTTAATTAGCTTATAATGGCACTAAACTCATAGCAATCCTCCTGTTTCAACCTCCAAAGTGTTGTGATAATAGGCATGAGCCACTTTAGCCAGTTGGGAAAATGATTTTTTTTTCTTTTCTGAACAAAATGTCTATATGGAAGTCAAATTAAGAAATTGAGTATGGACCAGTCTACTTTTATCACACAAATTTTTAAGCTGACTCCTAGGACTGTGCAACACTATTGATAAATCCAATATTTTTCTGGGTTTCTTTATCTCATCTCATTTCAAAACCTCTTGTCCATCTTAATCAATGAAAAAAAGCTTAACATGACACCCATCAATAAAGGAGCTAAACCTCATGATAGCTGTTGTTTGTATTGAAGTCTGTTGAAGTAAATGGAAAATCTTATGCTGCAGTTTTTCCCTCGGGGAAATTGAGCTACTACTATTATTTATCTATGTCATATTATGGAAAATTAATCATAGTGTTCAAATTCTTTAATAACAAAAACTAAAGGTGACTGTACAAGAACAAATTTTGATTAGTTGTCTTTAATGTTTAGGTAGACATTGAAATATAATACTTTGGTAGGCTTCTATTTTGTTGGTAATTGTAAATCTTTAATTTTTAAATGCTGTTGATGACTATATATCTAAAGGAAAAATACAGCCTTAAATCTCTGGAATGCAAAGTAATACAGAAAAGACATAATTGTTGTTATTTTCATAATTGAATCTAAATATAAAAAGATGTACCCAATATAATGCAATATATATTATAAATAAATATGTATTTAAAACTTTATTGCCAACATATGTGCATTCATATGTATGTTTAGAATTCACCATGCATGATATCCAGATGGATTCTTAAGTACATAAAGATATTCTTTCTTTAAAAAATGCACATCATTTTTCAAGGTAAATGATTAATTATTATATTAAATTTCTCATAAATAATTATTTAAGTAGAAGAAATTTAAAAGAAATATTCAATATTTTTATATAGCCCAAAGAGCTATATAACATGAGCAAACTATAATGATTATTTTAATATGTTTTTATTATAAGATATCTTGAAAATCTTTAATTTCACCTCCCTTTATTTCATTTGTATTGTTCTATTTAATATAATTTTATATTTACATATAGATATATACTTACAGAGTTAACATATTTTTCCCTTTGACTTACATGGATATTTAATATAATGAAATGATATTAAATGGGAATAATTTTTGCATTTCCAATCTGAAGCATTCTACCCCTCTGGTTCTGATAGAAATCTGAAATTCAGAGCAGATATTTTACCATGGAGTTTTATTAGCATGTTCATTAACAAAGGCAATGTGATTAGAGTGACTTAAAATTATAAAACTAGAGCGCTAACTCCTGTCATTCAGTTAGGAGCCTAATTTATGTAGATCCATAAAATGAAACGGCAACCACAATTGCTTCCATGAAATACTTATTGAAAAACCCTTCAAAACTAATACAGATACCTAATACTATAGAAGCTCCATAAAAATCTGCATATATACATTTCCAAATAGCCTAAATAGATTTATCCTATAAGTCAGGGATGTTACCTCATAATTAGATACTACATGCTAGCAAACAAAAGCTTCAGTACAGTGAAAACATTGACTGTTTCTTGTTTTGTTTGTTGTTTGAGTTGTGGGCTGCTGAAGTCCCACAAACTCTTTTGGTTACTCTCAAGAACTACATCGTAAGACCTTGATGCTGAATATGCCACATGGAGGAGTCATAGAACAAGGAGAAATCAGGAGATTGACCTAGAAGTTTGATTCTTGTAGAGTAGCTTTCATGGTGCTAGAATATATTGTGCATGTTATCAAAGAAGAGAAATCATGAGCCTTACCAAGCTGCAAACAATGTAAGCTTCACTAATGACTTTTCTAGCAAGATATGGCTTCTATTGCAATAGTGGCATGAATGTTATGGGAATAACCAACTACTTTATGATTGTAATTAAGACCTGCTCCAATATGGAACTCATACTTACACCATTAAGGACAAGACCTGTGCTATCTAGTTCACAACCCCTAAGGAGAAAACCTACTGTGATTATTCTGCCAGGTGGTTTATATCCATTAATTAGATTGTCCTTCAACCTTCATCGAAGAATTTTCCTACCATTGATAGAAATTAACAGATTCCCCTAAGTAATCAAGGCTCAAAGGATAAAAGACTGAGAAATATTGCATATACATCACAAACTATCCTCCCAAGACTCAGGAATATATTGTAAAAGAAGAGCCAGAAAGAGATTCTAAGACTCTAAAAGCCGGAAGTTGTAGAAGACTACAAAAACAAACAAACAAATGAACAAACAAACAAACAAACAAAAAACAGTGTTTTCTTGAAAGAAGGAATGGGCATTTACTCATGTGCATTGTGACTGAATGCATCAGAACTTCACAGGCTCACACCAGACAGATTCAGAGCATTGACAGGTTAAAAATAGTCATAACCATCAAACCCTAGCAGAACCCCTAGTGGTATTTAATAGCTTTTGCGAGGGGAAGAGTCAGCTTTCTATAAATGTAGAAAGGTAGATAGGGTATTCACCAGTAGTGACATCAAAGTGCAGAGCATTTGAACAACAAAATTTGGTCTCAACAGGCTTAAGAAAGAGAGAAAGAATATAAAATCGGATAAACAGGGAGGTAGAAGTGAGTTTGAGAAGAATATTGAAAGAGTGATAATAATAATGAAGACATAATTCTGAAAGACATCAATTGTGAAAAGGGATTTATGTTTTTGTCTTATATTGATTTTTTTCTTAATAGTTTTTAATAATATTTTATTAATTCTCTCAGAATCTCATAGTTTATTTTGTTCATATATTTTTATTCTCTTCTCCCTCCCCAGTTCTGTTGCCTTGGCTTGTGAGAAGAACTTCTTACTATAAAAACCAGACTTCTTATCAATGGACATTATCCTCCTCTTCGTGGGGCAGATACTTTTATATCAGATAATGGACTTAGGAAGTATAGCCTTAGGAGGTAATTAGGTCATAGGAGTATATGTCTCATGTGTGTAATTACTGCCATTTTAAAAGAAGTCCCTGTAAGAAATTCCAGTATTTCTTGCTGGGCCATGAGATTGTAAGTCAACAGTATTCTGCAGCTGGGAAAGTACTCCTTATCAGAAATTTTGGCCTGGTGATACTATAATCTTGAATTAACCACTCTTCAGAACTTGTACAGAAAATTTAATCCAGCACTATTGTTGTTCTGGTAATGGATCTCATCCAAAGACCTTCTAGTTCTATGTGATCCAGCTAGAATGCAAACATGCTCTGGATTATAGTTATGACCTGGTTGGAATACAGATACACCCTTCGTACACACCTTTAATCCCAAACAGAGTAAGTTTAGTTTGAAGAAAAAAGCAGCCATCTTTGAAAGTAACATCTAATTGAAGGGCAGACAAAGTTTTGAATCAAAGAAAGATTTGACAGAATGAGTCAGACATAAAATAGGCCTAACTCTCATGAGAACACAGAGGGAAGAAGCTACAGAAAGGAAGGGAGGAATAACAGTTTTACTGGAACAGTTTTATAGAGACGGAGTGCAGAGAGAAAACGCCAGACACACATGAAGACAGATGAGCCAGATAATAAAACTGAGCCAGAAATATTAGAATGAATTTTCGAAGTTAGTATGAGGCCAAGCAGAGCATTTCAGTCAGAGGTCTAGGGAAGCTGGACTGAATCAGTCAGCTTTGAGAGGAGTTTTAGCCAGAACAGTTGAATCAGTCATCCAGAGTCCAAAAAGAAGAAAGGCTAAGCTTACACAGCAGTAAGAAGAAATTATGGAGGGAAACTTAAGGTTTTGGAAAGTAACTCTTAAGCAAATTTCATGGGAAAATATCTCCAATGGTTTTCCTCTTAGTATCCTGCATGTGTTCATCCATTAGGGTTACTTTTTATACATCAACTTAAAATTCTGAAACATGGAACAGAAAGCAGACAGGAAAATATTGCATGTCATGTTAAAAAGTAAAAGTTAAAAACATAAATGAAGCTATTATTTCACTCAGAAATTTATTATTTTGGTGAATGATATTGAATTTATGTTGAAATTCATTTGTTTTGAAGTGTATGTGTTTAGAATTTTTATTTTCTCTGTTGTATAAGAGTCACTATACTCACATTCTTACCCACTGGTATTTCATTTCTTGATAGTTGGACACATTGTACATTTTGTTGGTAAAACAACATTGAAATAAGCATTTTTATATGTGTCTCAGTCCACATGCCTAAGAGTTATAAAGCAGAAAAATCAGAACAGATTTGCTAACTATAAATAACACAGGCACATCGATTATTACAGGTTACACCAAACTCATCATCAGGTGATTATAACAAATAGAATTTGCAATAGTCAGTGTCCACAAAGAAATATGAAATAAGTTAATTTGGTCAGTATTTTCATGAAAAAACTGTACAATTTGTGTTTTTTGTTTTCAATTAGCCATTTATTAATGAATATACTTTTCATAAATTTTAGAGTTATTTGTATTGTATCTACCACTGACTGTATGAAATTTTTGTCATTTTTACCACGTCATGGTTGTTATCCATTCACCCTTCTGAATCTATGCCAAGCTCTGCTTAATCACTTGACATTATTTGTGTTATACATGTCTTATACACATGAATACCACCGAGAGTGGTTATTGTGAGTCAAGTTAGAAGGAACCATGTTATGAGACCCCAACCCACATCATCTCCTCCTTAGTTTGTAATATTGAACAAAATTTTTTCATGTTCAACATTAAGTTGAGACATGAACAATAATTGAATTGCTAGAGTTAAGTTTATTTCAAAAGGGGGAGTATATTTCCTTCCAAATACAAATACTTTCTTCTTCAAGGTATTAAGAATTTTTAAAGCACTCATACTACTGAAGTCTTTTCATAAATCCAATACTTTTTATGAGAGCTACATTCTAAAAAGAGAGGGAGAAATGGGTGTGTGTTCACTATTTATAACACCACTCACTCTCTTTATACATCTAAGAAAATACTCTAGATTGCTAAGTAGCATCAATTACAACATTAAATGAAAGAATCATAGATGCATTCTTTACATGTCTATTTTCCCAGAGGATATTGTGCTTTGCTTATAGTAGTATGCAGCATTGATTTCAGGTAATATTTTAATCACCATGCTGAGGAACAGGCTCATTTATAAGTTGTGTGTCAGTCTCTAAACTAATAAATCATCAAATAATATGCTCTAGGCTTTGTTTCTCTGTAATATTAAAAAATACACTTATATGAGAATGTTTTTCACACATACAATTAGTTCCAAAAATATAAGTGAGAAGCTGAACAGATCTTCCTCTTATGGTGTACTCAGGAGATGAGAGATGGGCACAAAGAATGTGCTATACTAATTTTCAAACATATATGTTTATTTTAATTCTTTCTCATTTTTAGTGGAGGAAAATCATGACTACCTGACCTGACTTTTGTTTAAATCAATGTTCAGTTTTCTTGTAGAAGCTATGATTCTTGAGTTTGCATTTGGACCTACTCAAGATGTGTAAATGAGAAACCTAGAATTATTTTTTAAATTTTCAGAAAGAAAATAAGTTATTAAAGCAAACATCTTAGCATAATTTATATTTTTAAAATTAGATTATTCTGATAGAGATACAGTGGAGAGATAATTTACTAGGTTACAATGTATCATTATTTTTTTACTTGGTAAGGAATATAATTACCAAAGCTAGTTTGTCTGGTGCTCTTTAATAGAGTGCTTGGCATTTTTAAATAACAGAAAGAAATAGAAGTTTTATCACATATGAAAAATAATTTGATCAATTTCTATAAATATATACAAAATGGAAAAAAGACAAGAAAAAACTTGCATTTGCAATTTAAAGCTATCGGGCAGGTGTGTAATATCACATGCTTGCAGAATCCTATTTATAAATGCACATTTTAATACCAACTCATTGCCCTATTCATTAAGGGGAAAGTGCTGATTACAAACAATTTTCGTTTTTTTTTACTGTACCCCAAGAGTTTTTTCTTTCTAAAAAAAAATACTTCTAATTAGATAGTTTAGGCTCATTTTAATGAATTCATAAATTCTCATGAATTCATAAATATTGTTTCACTTAGATTGTTGCTTAAGTAGTATGTACATATGCATGCATATTTCAATATAAATTATATAGATATGTGTGTATGTGTACATATGTGATAGAAAAAGTAACTATATGGTAACTTCAATCTAAGAGAAATCAAAGTGGACAATTAGTCTAGGTATTTGCATCCTTGAATAACCTAAAATTAAAGGACTGATTTTAAAAATAATAAAATCTAACACACAAAATTAGTTAAGAAGTACCTTTTATTGATTTCCCTATTTTTTCTGTTGGATGAAATTTGTCCCTTTTTCCCTCAGAAAATATAATTGTTTTTTAATTTAGATCTATGCTATGACAGACCTTATAAAATATTTCTGTAATTCTGCAAATTCATCTTTTAAAGTAAAACTGAAATAGGTTTGATTTGTTATAGAAACACACACATATATTTTTGCAAAAGATTCCTGGAAGACTAAAATGTTTTTAAGCCTGCCAGAGTGGTCAGAAAAATGTGTTAGGAAGTCATGGTTACCCCAGAAAAAGGGATGAAGAAGCTGTGAACCACAGAGGTACCACTGAGAATGAAAAGCAAAAGACAGATCTTAAAGATATGCAGAAGGTGGAATTAACAAGATGTGCTGACTGATTGATTGTGAGAGATGAGATAAATGGATGAGTTGAGCATCATAATGAGGTTTCCTAGCCTGGGTGACTTACTGAATAGTGATTTCATTAACTTAAAGGAAAAGGAAGGAAGAAAGAGCAGTTTTACAGTGGAAGATAACTTTGACCTAGAGAACCATGAAACTAAAATCTTCTACAGGCATCCATATAGAATATATCTAGTAAGCCATTTTAGACTATAGGTCTATATATTGTATGATTGAGGAGATGTTATTCAAGCAATGGGTAGACCTGTCAGGAATAAAGAATTACCCTTACAAAGGAATTAAGTTAACATTATAAAACTATGTAGAATGGGCTGTGAAACCATCCAACATTTAACTGTGACAAATACAGCTCTTTGAAGCAGATAGTGTAAAACAAATGAAAGTAAAACTTCTTTTTTTTTTTTTAATTAACTAGAAAGAAGAGAGCAAAACTTTAGACACTGGATATTATATAAGTGAGCTGTAAGAGAAACGTTGTATCCTGTACACTTGATGCAGAAATTTGAGGTCATCACAGTTAAAATGTCACTCACTGCTGACTTTTAGAAAAGTTCTAAACAGACTGGTACAAATTGCAACTTTAAGATGGTAGAATATATACTGCTCTGTGAAAAATCTCATGGACCAACTGGCCTATTTCTAGTTATTTATTTTGTAATGGGTTGTAATTTTATCCTAGGACTGCCTTCCTACACTCCGAGTTAGCTTCAATCAACATGCTGCCATGCTAGTTTTGCATGATTTTAGGCTTCTTCTTAGCTGATAATTAACAGAGATTAATCCTCTGGCTAAAGACATTAAATACAATCCCCTGTTATATTCTTTCTGATATATTAAATATAAATGTAGAATTTCTATAAATCTTTCTTTGTCTTTCTAAAATTGTAATTTGTTCTTTAGTTTGATCTGAAGTGTGTAGAAGTTACTCTTTGGTCTCAACTTTAGCACTGTTGGGAGATAGTGGAAACAGAGAGACTGAGTCATCACAAAAAAGTTTGAGACCCAAGTTCCAAATCCCTTTCTCTTTGTCTCACGTCTTTGAGTAACAGAGCTCCACAGTGTGTCTTATCTGTCTCTCAGGGACAAACAAAAAAGGGGTAAAGCCAGGAAATTGGACCAAAGGAAGTAGCTTACTTCTTTTTACATTGATTGTATCTGGTACTTTATTATAATAAATTGAAATATAACTATGTATTTAAGAGAAATATAACTAACATGGTTCATATGTAACATTTTGATGTCTCTATTTAAGGTTACTTGTTCTTTGGTGGCAGTTGTACTCATTCCAAACTTGAAACAATATCTGAGGCAAGGCTTAAAACTACAGATGAGAATGAGACATTGTTATCACAAGTGTCCCAGAATGTTAGATATCTTACTTAAACTTAGAAATGACTATATTTCAATATCTAATTAATGGCATGAACTGACATTCTACCCACCAAATGTTTACCTTTTCATGTTTTGATGAGAAGTCTGTTTAATTCAGTAGGTATGTCTCAGACTCTTATGCCTACTCTTGGATTGAATTTCACTGTTCAGCTTCAATGATATCTGCCATGTTTATTGTATCTTGTTTTGCTAGCTCTTTTATTATTATTATTATTATTTATTATTATTATTATTATTATTATTATTATTATTATTATTGTCTGTGAAGTCTGTTATTTCCTAAGGGAAATAGAAGGGGAGTGGATCTGGAGAGAGGAGAGGTGAAGAAAGAAACTGAGAGAATTGAAAGGAGGGGAAGCTGTGGTAAGGAAGTATTATATGAGACAAAAAAATGTATTTTCAATAAATAAAATATTATTGGCTATCAAGTACCTTTCGTTAATTTTAAAATACCTCTGTTGTGTATTCATTGTTGTACATACATATTACAATGTAGAAACAGCTGTGAATAACAAGCATAGAAAGAAAAAGAATGCAGACAAGTTCAAATAAATTGAGAGGAATTTATTAAAAACAATGGCATATATAGCTGTGGAAATTAATATAGGGACAGAGACATATACTTGATGAAGTGAGTGAGCAAGGCTTCCACATACTCCCAAGGCATTTAGATAGGGGAAAGAAAAAGAGACCAGAAAACTATAAACACAAAAGACTGTGCAACAAGCTGATGGCTTCCAGTGCAAGATTTAGACAACATATAATTTAGATGGGAGAATAAAAGAATATGTATGTGTCCAATATTGTTTTAGTTTATGGTTTCCATTGCTGTAATAAGACACCACAACCAAGATAACTCTTATAAAGGCAAACATCTAATTGGTGCTGGCTTACAATTTCAGAGATTCAGTCCATTTTCATCATGGTAGGAAGCATGGCAGTTTTCCCAAGCAGAACAACTTAGTGAGAAAGTGAGAGAAGCCAGTTTCAATCAGTCAGCTTGGAGGCAAGATTTGACCCAGAACAGCTGAATTGAACCAGCCAGCCAGGGTTCAAAAAGAACTAGAACGGGTGAGCTCATTTAGCAGTAAGCTTCTGAGATGACAATTAGATTTTTGAAAATAATATTATTTTTTACAGAACTCAGGTAGTATTTCTGAAAGAGCATTCTCAGAAGACATTTTTCTCAGGTCAGAATGGTGAATAAGAAATCATCATTTTTATGTGACTCTTCTCTGTTCTCTCTCTCTCTCTCTCTCTCTCTCTCTCTCTCAGATACATTTAGCTTCTATACCTGAAAAGAGCTTTTTGTACAAGTCTGATGATCCGAGTTGTATCCGTGAAAGTCATGAAAAAGGGCTTTGTGGTGCCAGACATCTGTACTCCTAGCATTTTTATCTTGTAGTTGAAAATATGAAAAGGAGGATCCTCTGGAAACTCCAAGGTGAGAAAGTCTGGATGGAATCAACTGAACAGCAAAAACAGCAAGTGAAAAACCATCTTCACCCATGTAAGGCAAGAACCTCCTCTTGAAGACTGTCTAAACTCTGCACACAGACCAGTGCACATGTGTGATCACCACCCACACAGAAAATATTTATAAAACGTGGTTTCTCATGTTATTAGTTATGACTACATGTGCATATATACACACACAAACACACACAAGACATAAAAGTACACATATATACTTTTGAAATGAAATTAAATGAGTGAAATGGTATTTAACATGCTTTGTCCTCAGAGAAATGACAGTATAGTTTATTAGAATACCACATACCATTATAACAAATTTTTAAAAGGCAGAGCTAAGTATAAGAACCTGATCTAAGCAAGTGTCCCTGAGATATAAAGGAGTACTGTATACTTTCAGATATTCCTTCAGTATGAATTGAGGTGATACAGGCATAATTCATCAAAACAGAGTATGGCCTATGGCTAAACAGTTTTATTTCTGAATATGTGCAAATGATTATTTTGTGAACAAAAAATTACATAACAATATGCATAATACCACCATTTATAACAGTTAAAAATTTTAATATATTCAAATGTTGGCCAATAATAGCATAAATAAGATGACATCAAATACAGAAATAAAATGAACATTCCCTAAGATGAATAAAATGTATACATAATTTTCAATGAAAAAAAGAAAAGCAGTGAAGCAAACAGCATGTTTTCATTTATATAGCATTCATTTATATAGCATAACATATGTTGAATTATATAACATAATGTTGGAGACAGTTTTCCATGCCTCAATTTGAATTATATATTCATTTTGCAAATCCAACAAACTGGACACTTTTAAGTTGTTCTTTTACTCCTGCATAGTATAAGAAATATTTAAAGTAAAATAAAAAATCACGTGCAAACTGTTATTAAGTATTTTTCTTTTCTTTAGCATTGTAGGTGTCCCTCTAAGACTCAAGTCTCATTTTGACATGCTTATATATGAGCCAGGAGTCTCTTGTATCTTTTTGTTTGTTTGTTTGCTTTAGTTTGTTTTGTGTTTTGTTTTTTGTTTTTTGTTTTTTCGAGACAGGGTTTCCTTGTGTAGCCTTGGCTGTCCTGGAACTCACTCTGTAGACCAGGCTGGCTTTGAACTCAGAAATCCACTTGCCTCTGTCTCCCAAATGCTGGGGTTAAAGACGGGTACCACCACAGCCCAGGCCTCGTGTATCTTTTATTACTTGGTATCCTCTGGTGACCAGATGAAAGGAGAGACAGAGACAGAGACAGAGACAGACAACAGACAGACAGACAGACAAAGACACAGACACAGACACAGACACAGAGACACAGAGAGAGACACAGAAAGACAGAGAGAGAGAATGTATGTGTAATTGCACATGTAATGATAGAAATAGAAATATATGTATTATACACATATGTCTGTATCTGTAATATATATAAAGCTAGATAGTATATGTATAATTATACCTTCCAGTTAGATGGATATTTTAAATCAAAGGTCTTTAAATGTGAATTACTTTTCCTTCTTGAAATGAGTGGTTGAGTTTTTGAATTTGGGGAAAAACAGGATAATTTGTAAGATGTGGATCTCTGAGCATCTGTCCTTGTACCCATACACTGTTAGTAACAGTGACAGGAACACATCATCTTCCTTTCCCTAGAGGAGACCTTGGTGTCCATAGAAGCAATGGTAGAAGACCTGTTTCTTCGTCCTTGATTCTGTCTTGTCACTTGTGTAATACAAAACCTCTTTCATAAAAAGTACAAGGCAAAGAGAACTTCCATGGGCATATTATTCTTTGCAGTGTTTAAAGTACATGTAAAGTGAAAGCTAATAAAATGAAGGAATGCTCATACTCTAAGGCTAAAACAACATTTTTAAGTCACAAGCCTATGCCAGTGTCCTGTAGAGGTTGTTTCTCAAAACTTCCTATGGGTGGTAAGCAAGTGATGAAAGGACAAAGACACATAGAGAAGTGCTAGCACCAGCTGGGCTCTTTGCACACTGTTGAAGATGAATGAATGTGTTTATTATTTACATCACAGTAGCTGGGGAAGTTGGTCTGCATAGGAGGTGTCTGGAGAACAGTCTCAGGCTATGACATTCAGGAGGAGGAAGCTGTAGTTGTTGGTTTCCGTAGAAACTGTTCAAATCATCAGTAAACACTTGCAATTCCACAAACTGTCAACATTTGCACTCTGACCAGTGTCAGAGAAAAACATTGTCAAATTCCCATGGATTTAAAGCATTATTTCCTTCCCATAAAAATATCCATTCAACAATTTACCTACACTCGGTACTTCATATTCTTTGTGTATCTTCAAGGCTTCTTCTGCTCCTTCCAGAATACAAAACCAAATGCTCAAAAATACAATACAGGAGGGCAAAGAAGTAAGGCCTTGTGAATTCAACTAGGTGTACGGAGTTGAAGAAAGGATGCAGACCTTCAAAGACCTAGACTTCCCCACTAATAACAGCTAAGAGAAAAAGAAAATAGAAAAGTTTTATGAACCTGCCAACGAATTCTGTTTGTTCAAATGCTCCAGGGTCTTGCACTTTGGTTGGCGATGTGTTGCCACAGACTGACAGATAGAGAGGCACAGTAGCACTTGAAACAAGAGCAGATTGGAAGTATGAAATGAAGTGATAATTACTAAAGGATACCACAACTGTAAATGAGGGACATGTTTTTGTCTAATTTAAAATAATCCTATGAAGGTTCTCCTCATCAATCCCAAGATAGCTCTAGGGTCTAGATTCCGAAATGGATGTTGGAAATCAGGGCTCCAGAAGATCCAAAAGTTCTTATAGTTTAAAAGATTTACATTTTGTTCTAAATCTGATTTTTGTCTCTTAATCTATCAAAGGAGTATTTTAAAGCTATTCATTACTTTCCCTTTTCTCTTTTTATTTTTGGTCTTTTTATAGGTACCCCTTTAAAGAGAGCTATTCAAAATTTTATTCTTTTGCTGGGAGAAATCTTTGTAATTCAAAAGACAAATGTTCTGGCCACTGACAGGATCTGAGATGGAATGCATATCTATTCAAATTCTACTTTTTCATTGAAAGACTAATAGTTAGGCTTTTTCAAGATTAGAATACAATTTGTTCAGCTAGAGTGGGATGCATTCTTGAAGAGGGTGCAAAAGAGCTATCTCACGGTTCACTAAATTTACTCTTAGAACTAGATCTATGAAAACCAAAGTGGAATTACCACAGAACATTAGCAATGACATTTTCTGAATAGATATTTCTTCTCCTCTGGGCTTGTGTTGGCACAGGCACACATGGACATGCAAACACTTGAGTCTCTGGTCTCAGAATCATTTGTGGTATTATATACATCACCGGGTTTCTTAAAGAAAAATTCCTTTTCTGGCCTGACAAAATTTGACAGATTATCTTCCTTAAGTCCCATACTTAAATATCTGCTTTTTCAAATGACATACTGAAAATAAGCCAACATTTTTATCCCTTAATTGGTTAAGAGAAAGTTTTCTCATAAGAACTACTGTAAAACTCTGACTTACAGCAAAGATTTTTCTATAGAGATTCCCATATGGTGAGAACCACAACACTTACTGTACTGCTGGATTCCTGTGAACAATAGAGCTATGTAGGCTTTAGGCCAATGTTATATCCTGTGCTATCCATCACAAGACAACCCAAATAAACAACAAAGAGAAAAGTCTTACTTCTAAAAGGATAATGGATAATCAATGAATATTCAAGTTAGCACATACCAAACTCAGTGTGCCTTAAGACCATTCCAATTGAACTGAGTGATGTTCTCTTATTTAAGTGAATTTTGGAAAGAAATGGTGACAATTAGATTTTTTTTCCTGATCTACTCACCCAGATTCCACAGATTAATGTTGGAGACTAACTGCAAAAATACTCCTGCTCGCTGTGATGTTATTGAGTGTTCACTAAATGAAAATCTTCCCTATGTTCCTTGTAGCTTTGGTGGAACAAACACAAAATAATAAAAAGAAAAATATTTTAAAGAATAAGGAGCATAGAAATTTATTATATTCACAAAGGGCAGTAACACAACATAATCACTTGCTCACCCAACATTATTCAAAAACTTATGAATTCTTCCATCAATAGGGAAGAAGAGTAAGAGCATAGATAATACTTAGGAGAATATAGAATACTGTGAAAGGAACTTCATGGATTTTGAAAAACGAGTATGACATAGAAGAGACTTTAATTGTCCCTCAGAACAGATTCATAATCAAATGACATTTTTTGGTATCCAAGTACAGGACAACAAGATATAGCAAAAGTCTGCCAATATCTATTGACAGGCGTAATATAAGAAAATATAAAAATAAAGTTAATACAATTATGTGTTCCTTGGTGAGTCTGGGATTGTGTAGTTAAAGTAACCGAGCAGTGAGTGGCTCCTTCATTTGAGATAGACAGAACAAGAGAAGGTCAGAAGAAACCAAATTGCCCGCAGTATCTGAGATGTCACAGTGAATCAAAGAAGAAGTTTTAGGGAAAATGTTTCAAGCATTAATATGGCCAAGGACCACAGGAGCAAGACAATTCTCCAAATACATTGCTTTATGTAGAGTTACACAGTAATGGGTGTACAAGAATTTTAATTCAACAATACTACTTTGGCTGAAATATGGACACCTTTTTAATCCCAGGACACAAGGCACTCAGATCTCTAACTGAGTTTTAGGTAAAGAAAATCTTAGGTCCAGGCATGGAGGTACATGCCTTTCATCCCAGCACTTAGGAGACTCTGAGCCTGCAGAGCTCTGGGTTCTAGTCAATTCAATGAGTGAGTCAGTCCAGTGGAGTTGAGTTTGTACATTTCATTGCAGGTCAATAGAGGGAGGTGAAGCCAAAGAATAAGGAGCCAGAAGATTAGAACAGAGTACTAGAGTTAGCCTTAGGCTAAGAACAATTCAGTCAGTTTGGGAGAAGCTAGTTTGAGTCAGTCAGCTTAGAGAGGAGTTTGAGCCAGAAGAGCTGTGTTGAACCAGTCAGTCAGAGTACAGAAAGAGCTTATTCAGCAGCAATTACTTCAGGTGAATAAAATTTACTTTTACAAATGGAGTACACACACACACACACACACACACACACACACAAACACACACACACACACACACACACACACACACACACACACACACACACATATACACCATGCTCAGAAACTTCTTATTTGAATAGGAGAGGTCAACATAGATAGGGTAGATAAAACTGTAAAACCATCTTATCCTTAGAGAGGGGATCCCTTCCACTTAGCTCTACTTACTTCAGAAGCCTTCTGTCAATCTTTTTGTTTCATTTTCCCAGTGTGTAAACTGACAAAACTCTTGAGAAGAGCCTGCTAAAGTTTTCTCATCTGCCAACTCTGAGCCTTTCTTGCCAATTAGAATTCATTTAAGTAGATGATAGCTGATGGATGGATAGAACATTAATGTGTGAAGTAAACAAGGTTTCTATGCTCTTTCATATGCGTATGTGCTCAAAGCACATCAATATGAAATGTTAATCAATAAATATCTAACAGTTGCTGTTCTAAAAATAGCAAACTAACTAGATTAGCACTAAGACAAACACTGAGGAAAATCAAGCAAAAGAAAAAAGGAAACAAAGTTCTAGCTCAATCAATCTTTAAACTTGAGTGTCAGAAGAAGCTAAACATATGAGAGTAGGTGACAGAGAAGTCTGTTTTCATGATATGTTTGCAGTTTGAGGCTCTAATTTTATCTCATCTCTGAGAATAATCTTATATCTAAAGGAAAGTAGTCAATAATTAAACAGAGTGCTACCTGTTTGCTTGACAGTTCTCATATTTTAAAAGACAAATAAGATTTTCCTTCAAGAGAAAATATATTTTCGTGACAGGTATGGAGCAAATTCTATTCTTTTAAATAGTGCCTCTGACAGTAATTAAGCCCCTATTAAGTCTGTTGTTTATTTTTAAGTTCAAATTTACTTAACAGCCATTAAAGTCTCAGTGTTTGCATTTGCCTGTAGTGAAATCTGTCTGTGTGCTTTTCCGTGGTTCACAGCAGGCAGTCAAGCCTTATAATAATGGCATGTTAATATTACAGGAGACTCTGAGTCAGAGAAACCAAGATATGAGACACTGTTATAATGGCAACCTTTATTGTAAGTGTAAGATTTTTATCATTTATGGTGTACAAACAAGAGAGTTTTCATTAGTTTTATGTGTGTTTGGGATGCCTCATTTTTCTCAGGGATCAACCAGAATGAAATTTGTCCTCAGCTTAATAGAAGCTGAATACAACTGTATTGAAGTTTGGATTGACTGTAAAATAAAAGTAACCATGCTTTGGTGTACTGAAGTTTTGTTTCTATTTTCTTATTATCAACTAATTCCCACAGTCCTCTAAAACATATGGGTGCTATATTAAATTAGTTTCACATGTTATAGAGGTATAGAAAACAAGCAAACAAAAAACAACAAAAGGTAGTGTATCTGTCTTGTATTAAATAAAATCCATCAAGTACATTGAGATAGTGTCTTTGAGGTATAATATAAATATTGCCAGTTTTCTCTGCCCAAACACCAAACTAGGATGATGATGATGATGATGATGATGATGATGATGATGATGATGATGATGATGATAAACCAGTGATCATATAGAGACCAGTGTTCATATAGTAAAGATGCTATTAAGGATTATTTGTGTCTGTCAGCTTGTGAATGCAAGGAACATAATTATATTACAGTGTGAATTGTTGTTCTCATTGTTTTACCCTACAAGGAAAGATGCAGAACTCCAGCTTCCTATATGCAGTGTGTGTGTGTTTGTGAGTGTGTAAGGGCAGGGGTCAACACTGATACCAGTACATATATTCACAAATGAAGGACACCAAATACCAAAAGTTATTTTGAAATCTTATTATTAAAAGCTCTGAAGACTTAAAAATATTAGAAGCATGGGATGTAAGCTTTCACAGGAAACAAAAGCCACATTACAGGGGTTCTTATTTTTCTATGAAAAGAAATACAAGTACTACTAGTTCCATAAAACCATACACTCTAAACAGAAGCAAAGCAGATGGCTGTCATGTATCCACAATTGTCTATGATTCAAATTGCCTCTCAGCAAGTACTAGTGGGGTAGATAACTTTATTTAGTGTGATCCTCAGGAATCAACTGGTACAAAGATATGTTGATACATAGTTCTCTCTGCTAGGTGGTTATTTTTACTGCTATTGCATAGTGGATTTTATTTGTTTGTTAAGATTGGTCCATGTCACTACTATCTTTTCAGACAGATATTTATGTAAAGAAATAATTTCATCTTCTGGTCCGCCATCTGCACCCCTGAGCCTAGTCTGATCCACAGCCTGCTGTGCACGGGTCCCCCCAGGAGAGACCTGTTCTCCCAGGAGTGTTTTCACTCCTGGGCTCAGAGGTGAAATAGCTACTTTCTCTCCAATAACTGTGTGGAGCTGGGTGGTGAGGAGCACACAGGGAGCAAGAACAGTGGAGCAGCAGGCACAGAATACTTCCAGTCACCATCTGCACATAGTGTTTGGGCTGTTCCAGAGCCCTCTGTACACAAGTTCTTCCAGGAGAGAGCTGATCTCCCAGGAGTGCTGACACAGGCTTACAGACCCACAGGAGGAATAAGCTCCAGCCAGAGACAGCAAGAACACCAGAGATAACCAGATGGTGAAAGGCAAACACAAGAATCTTACCAACAGAAACCGAGACTACTTGGCATCATCAGAACCCAGTTCTCCCAACTCAGCAAGTCCTGGATACCCCAACACACCTGAAAAGCAAGATGTGGATTGAAAATCACATCTAATGATACTGATAGAGAATTTTAGGAAGGACATAAATAACTCCCTTAAAGAAATATAGGAGAATGCAGGTAAGCAGGTAGAAGCCCTTAAAGAGGAAACACAAAAATCCTTTAAAGAATTACAGGAAAACACAACTAAACAGGTGAAGGAAGTGAACAGAAATAATTTCATTATTTTAGTGAATAGCTAGATCTATGATTGGTCAAAGGACATATTTAGGATGTTTGCAGACAGTTTCTTAAGTCAAAAGAGCCTTATAATACAATAATTTGATTGTTTCAACTATATTCAGCAATATAAATAATTAACATGATAGTCTTCCATTCCAATTTTATATAAATGAGATTTTACTATCTTAGAAGTCTGTACATACTTTCTTATCACAGAAATTTCTTAGATTTATTAACAACGGAAGTAGTTTTCCTCTGTTTAGAATGAAAGAAGATTAAAAATTTGAGAAGTGACTGTTATCTCTTAAGAAAAGCAGGATATTGGTGCATTGCTATAAATACTACCAGCAGTTTACAGAAAGAGTACATTTAAGATAAAGAGGTGAGAAGTTAAAATTGTGGTATTTATCCATTGCATTTGCTATAGATTGAAAGGGATTTGTAAGTCAAAAGGAGCAAAATGAAAGCAAGAAAAGGTCAGAGAAAGTAACCAAGACAGAATGTAGAATAGTAAATGTTCCCCTAGGGAAACACAGAACAGGAACGGCACATAACTCAGACTGTGCATAAAAACCTCAGTGCCATGTTTGGACTTAACACTGTGCATTGAGTAATTTTAATAAAGAATTTTCTACCTTGACAGTGACACACTTCCTTGAACAAGGCCACACCTACTAATAATGCCACTCCCTGGGCCAAGCATAATCAAGCTACCACAACAAGGAAAAATAAATGATATCTCAATATCCTACCTAATTCTTTTCATTGAAGCTGTGTAGAATTAAATTTCTTATTATTTTTAAATCATTAAACAGAAATATGATGTCTATTACAAAACTCAACAGAGATTATAAAAACAGAACAAACTGTCATCATTATGTAGCCAAGAATGTTTAAAGCCCTCTCTACATGTTTGCCTGATAAATAAAACCTAGTTCATAAGTATAATGATTTGAATGAGACTGGTCCCCAAAGGTTTACATGTGTGAGTTCTTGGTTCCCAGTTGGCAGCATGATAAGGAAGCTTTAGAAGGTATGGCCTTGTTGGAGGAGGTGTATCACTGGGCATAGGCTTTGAGATCTCAAAAGCCCATGCTAGACCCATATGTTTGGTTTTGAAACCAACTAGTTAACCAGGATGTAAGCTCTTAGCTTCTCCCCAGCACCATACCTGCCTACTTACATCATGCCCATGACTCACCCTCTGAACTGTAAGCAAGCACCCCAGAAATATTTTATTTTCAAAGTTTCTTTATTTGCAGTGTCTTTTCAGATTAGATACTAAGTCAGAAGGCAACACCATTTGTAGCTTCAGGCATAAGCTGCTTACCAAAGTTTAGTCCCTTCCTTCCAGGAGACAGTTGAGGGTGCAGCTCCATTTTATATCAGGTTTGCCAGGAAGAAACTCTACTGTTCTCTGCAGAATGAGATTCCTGAGCCCTAAGTCTGATAAATACATAAATGCCAATCTACTCTTTGAGGTGATGCATATACTTGTCAAGGACACAAGAAGGTACTTCTAATGAGGTGCTCTAAAGTAAATGTGTTTAAAACATTGAGTATTTTTTTATCCCCATTCTCAACAGAAGAAAATGAATTGTCTCATTTTTTTTTAATCAGCAAAATTTCAACTAGATAGATTTTTACTGACCAAATCGATTGGCTTCTGCTTCTTTGGCCCTGCACTAGAATGAATCAGCCTTCAGAAGCAAACATTATTTGACAAAAAGTGTGCCCATTGTTGCCTGGCTTAGGCTCAAGGACTTCCTGATGGTTTGCCCAAATGTTCCTTGCACAGCATGATTGAAGGGGAGCTTCCAAAATTGTGACTTTTCTCATTCTGTCCTACAATGGAATCAGCTTTATATCATAGTCTGAAGATACTTCCAGTCTTAACTAGCTCTCTCCTTATTATTTACTATCTGGAATTTACACAAATAAAAGTATTTTGTGTTTAGTAACATTTGGTAGATTTTCTTAGAAAACCATGATTCATGTATTATGGGTAAGGCTACTACTATATTGTTCAGTTACCATGTTTCCTAGTTATATAATCATTATGAAAAAGTATCATTCATAATGACTAATTTAACTACCTTCTGATAGATAGCCAATGCAGATATAGACTAAAGGTAATACAAGCTCATGCACCATTGCAGAGTTGAGTTTTACTTTTTCTTCTTTTCCCTTTTCTTTAAGATTTTTATAAACATAAGTATTTTACTTATATCATTTCAACACTCTGACCTCTCTAATTCCTCCTATGTCTCCTTAACCCATCTAACTCATTTTCAAACTTCTGACCTTTCCTTTAATTAATATTGTTACGTATACAAATGCATGCACATGTACACACACACACACACACATAGTGAAGAAAGCCTAATTAATTGTTTGATTGTACATGTTTGTACTTAGCACTTAGCACTTGAGATTGGATAAAGCATTATGGGTTTCATCCCTAGAGAAGGCTGATCCTTGTCTCTCAGCAACCATGAATTATATGGAGTTCTTCATGTAGGCATGGGATAATGTAGAATTTGACACTTCCAATAAGTATGTCAACTGATATTATTGAGCAGCTCTTGTTTATGGGATTATGCTTTTGAAATTTCTTGGTGTACCCTCATTATAATATATAGAAAATGATATCTCTACATAGCAATGTTGATAAAGGAGGCAAGTTAGGAAAAAAAAGTAGAGCATACATTTTCTGTGTATTGATATTTTAAAAGGAAGAATATCCTTAAAGAAGATTGGTGCTACTCTCAGTGAAAATTTTTGAAAATTTTCCAGGTGTCTATTTTTACATTTTAGTTTGACTTAATTCAATATTTATTGGGGTTTTGCCTGAAAGTATGTCTGTGTACCACTTGTGTGCCTAATGCTCATGGAGGGCAGGAAATAGCATCTGATCCCCTGGAACTAGAGTTATAAATGGTTGTTATCTGCCACATGAGTGGTGAGAATCATACCTAGTTCTCTAGAAGAGCAGCCAGTACTCTTGACCACTGAGCCATCTCTCCATGCTACTGGGTATGTTTTTAAAATTGAAATATTATATTCTTGTCAAAAGAAAACATACCAGAGATGCTGGAGGGAATAAAGTTTATAGAAGCAGATGTTTTAAATCATCAGTCCAGCTTTGGCTGGTTGATATATTGATTTGTTTCTTTGTTTGTTTGTCTATATAGTGTTCAGAGTCGGTGTGCCATGATGCACATACTTGGAGTTAAAGAGAAATTTTGTGGGATTGGTTGTCTGCTTTTACTATTGCATGAGCCAGGAGATTGAATTAATGTCTCAGGCTTAGATGACATCTGTCTTTTCAAGCTTAGCCCTTTCGCCAATCTCAGACACACTAGAAGTGTGAAGTTCTGTAGACATTATGGTGACTCTATATTAGACAAATCTATATGGAAAAAGTCAGGATATCCTCAAACTACTTTAATCAGATTTCTGTAGTTACTAGACAGATATTTTTATTTCTTCATTAGAAAGCAAAAGAGAAGGCCACTTACCTTTTGAATAAATAAAATGTTGTTTATTTGTTTATTTGAGATAGGGTCTATTATATCCTTGTCCAGGTCTATTATATAACAGCCATTTCAAAATGCACTATATTTTCTGCATGAATGAATTAAATATTATATTTTATACAATACAATTCTATTATATCCACATTCAATACCTTTAAAGTTATTTCTTTACCATATGAGGCACATTTACTTAAAATTAAGGGATAATATACAAAATGCAAATAAGGTCATATATCCAAACTACTCTGTTTATAAAATGAATTTATTGTTTATGACACCTTATTTATAATTTTCTTTTCCTTATATTTCTTTATGTTTTGCTACTTCTTGTTCTGGTTTTCAAAATTATTTATAATTTGATTTAGAAACTATATAGTTTGAAGGTTTAGACAATCCAGTGCTTGTTTTACATAATTCTGAAATAGATCAAAACATAGTAAAATTACATATATCTAGCTTATGTGTCTCTCTAGTTTAGCTGAACTTCTTAAAATTTCTTAGTAGCTGAAATTCTTTCATTTATGTTTTGCTCATGAATATAATACAAGTAAGTATTTATCCATTTGTGCTACTCTTAATGGGAATTTCATTTCTTTAGACACTTTCCAGATTGAAAATAGTTTGTGTAATAGTACCTTGTGTATCCATATTATTCATAAAAACTCATATAAATACATGTACACATAAACATTAAGCCCTATGTGTATCTGTTTAAAAGAAGAAAATGTTAATGAACAAAAAATATGTAGACATCACTTCAGGATAAAGTGAAGGAAGGAGATATTCCAATCAAATGAACCTAAAAAGCAAGCTGGTATAAACATTTTAATATCTGACAAAATAGAATTTGAACTAAAACTAAGCTGAACAGATAGAGAACACTAAATACACATCAAAAAGGCTCCATCAAAAGGACATTTCAATTGTATGTACCTATGTACCAAACCAAAAGACACCCAAGTTCATAAAAGAAACATTACTAAAGCTAAAATCACATATTGGTCCTCAAACACTGATAGAAGGAGACTTCAATACCCAATTCTTACCAACAAACAGGTCATCCAGGAAAAATAATTAAACAGAAAAATTCTAGAGCTAACTTATATCACAAACCAAATAAATCTAGTTGATGGTTACAAAAAATTCACCCAAAAACAAAAGAAAATTCCCTCGATCAGCACCTCAAGAAATTTTCTCCAAAACTGACCATGTACCTAGACAAAGCAATTATCAATAAATACAACAATATTGAAATAATAGCCTATGTCCCATCGGACCACTACACAGTAAAGCTGTATATCAACACAAATGGAAAGCTTCCCAACTCATGGAAATGAACAACTCCTTACTGGATGAAAAGTGGGTCAAGACAGAAATGAAGAAGTCCCTAGAATAGAATGCAAATGAATAAAAAATACCCCAAAATATGGAATACAATGGAGGTGGTTCTGAGAAGCAAGTTCATAGATTTAGTGCCTATACATAAAAGCAACTGGAGAGATGTAAGACTAGGATCTTAACAGCACGCTTGAAAATCCTAGAACTGAAAGAAGAAAGTACACCAAAAAGGAGCAGACAGCAAGAAATAATCAACCAGAGTGCTGGACTTGATTAAAGAGGAACAAAAGGTAAAACAAGGAATCGATGAAACAAACAGGTGGTCCTTTGAGAAAATCAATACAATTGACAGAATCTTAGGCAAATTAACTAAAGGGCCAACAGAGAACATCCAAATTAACAAAATTAGAGATAAAACATGGACATAAAGATGCTGAGGAAATCCAGAGAATCATAGACACATAGTTTAAAAACTTATACTCAAATTGATACATAACACTTAAAAAAGTTAAATCAAGATTGGGTTTGCAATTATAACAGACATATAATCCCTTGTGAAGTGGAATCAGTAATTAAAAGTGTACCAACAAAAATGTCCAGAGTGAGATGGTTTTAGCCCAGAATTCAACTAGCTTTCCAAAGAAGTGTTAATTCCAATGCTCTTCAAATTATTTCACAAAGTCGAAACAGAAGAAGCATTGCCCACTTGGTTTTACAAGGTCACAGTTACTATGCTATCAAAACACTTAAAGATTCAACAAGGAAAGGGAATTACAGACAAATTTCCCTAATGAACATAGATGCAAATTTTTTCAATAAAATAATTTTAAACTGAAACCATAAATAAATGCATCAAAAGATCATTCGCCATGAGGACAGAAGCATCTCTGTAGAAAAGGGAAATAGAATAGGTAGTATAAATAAGAAAAGATAAAGGAGAAGGAAAAAAAGCAATGAGAGAGAGAATACTGGGACAGCTAATATTGAAGGACATTTGAGGAGCAGTATGAAAACCTAATACAACAAAACCTTCCTAAAATATATACAAGGTGATCTAAATGAAATTGCCAGATAATGAGAGAGACAGAGCCCCTCCTGAACATCTCTTATCACCAAGCCAAGCTTCCCAAACTGGGATTGCTCATAAAATGTCCATTTAAAATCCCCCAAACCAAACCAGGTCATTTGTAAAAGTATAACTTGCTCTATACAAACAGACAGCAATGTCCCATTGTGGAAGACAACACCTACACAGCTCATTAAACAGGCAGAAGTTGACTGGTACCTATATAGAATCTACACCACTGCATTCTAGAGTCTTTGGTACAGGAAGGTTCTCTGCACAGTACCAAAGGAGAAACATAAATACCAATCAAGCCACAAACCATAGAGTGATGTCTTACCTCCAAGATATCCTGGTGCAATGGTGGCACAAGGTTTATCAGGTGTTGGGGGGTTACCAACAAATATCAGATTTGACATGAGCCTTCTCCATGGGGTAAAGCCAATGCCTGTTGCTGTGTGGTTTATCAAGACCATGAGATTGGATGGCCCAGGGATGTAAAGTAAAATCAAATACCACTGCTCAAAGATAAACAAATAACAAGAAAATAAAATATAGCAATAAAAATGACTCTTAATTACATTTTGTTGTGCTTGTGGATCAGTGATTTGTTCTGCCAGCTTTAGAGAGACTTCCTAATGCAGCAGATGGGAACGAATACAAAGAAACAACCAGGCATTACCCATAGAGAGTGAGTGAAACCTTGGATCACACAGCTCTAAATGGGATATCTCCATCAAATCCCTCCCTGCTGGGCTCCACAAGAGAGGAGGCAGTGTAAGAAACAGACTGGATAGAATGCCTCAAGAAAAAAAGGACCCTTTAAATCAATGATCAGTGCACATATGAACTTACAGAGACCCAGGCAGCATGCACAAAGCCTGTACAGGTCTGCACCAGGTCTGGTGGTAGGAAAGAAAAAAATGGACACATGCCCCATCCCTAAACTAGAAGGAATATTCACTTGATAGCCACTTGCAAATGAAAATTTAGTTTTCTCCAATGGAGTTTCACTAAGGAAATAAACTGCTCATAGATGGACATAGAAAATGAACTCAGGAGCATCTTTAGAAATTCCTTGTTGTCTCATAATGTCATGTCAGGGCTTTTTAATCCTATTTTTGTTTTATATATATATATATATGTATATATATATATATATTCTATTTTTATTATATATATAATATATATATATAATAACATATATATTATATATAATTATATATATAATATATATAATAAAATATATATTATATATATATTATTATATATATATTCTATTTTTATTCTATTTTTATTATGATACATTATATGGTAACTATGGGTTCTTAGTGTATATATATTATGGCTTCCACTTTAGTGGGTTTTTTTGGATTCTTGGGAGTGCAAATCAGTGAGTTACCAAGTCTATACATGTGTCTTGTACCTTTCCTTGGTCTTTTTCCTTCTATTTTTCCTTCTGTTTGCTTGTTTTTTCCTATTCTGATGCTATTTTTGTATTATCTAATTATATTATATTTTATTATTATTCCATAAGAAGTCTTTGCTTTCTAGTGAGAAACAGAAAGGGGTGGCTCCTGATGGTAGGAGAGATGGGAAGAAATGAGGAGAAATGGGGGAGGGGAAACCATGATTAAAATATATTATGTGATAAAGAAAATCTACTTTCAATAAAAGGGAAAAGAAATAGCTATTGTAACCTATGCACATAAAATTATAATATCTGGATTACTAAAACTGTGTGAAAATGGAGAATAATTTGAAAACAGATATTGTTGTATTGTGATAATTGTAGTCACATATAATAGTTTCATTTAAAACAGTTTTATTTTAGTTATGCTATTATGTGTGTGTATATGGGGGGTTGCTGAATAAAGTATTAACATGTTACATCATCCCCTCTTCACTTCAGTCATCCATCGGACTCCTGGCAGCCTGTGTTTGGGGGCTAACACAGATGGGAGCTAAGACAGATGCTCTCTGTTGACTGTCTCTGAAGAAGCCGCCTGACCACGGCCACCGACTGAGTATGCCAGCCAGCTAGCCACCTGAAGATCTTCTGAACCTGAGGACTTTGGCTCCTGAACTTTCTTTGTAGTGTAATCTAGAGACTTGTTTTCAGTTTCTCCTGTGACTATAAAAACCCTGGTTTATTCTCAGTAAAGTGGAGCCTTGATTACGACTCAACTTGGTTTCGTGTTTTCTCTTTGCTTTTCTTTTTTTTTTTTTCCCCTCAGGTTGAATCTCAAACTTGAGATTTTTTTTTATTATTATTTTAGATATTTTCTTTATTTCCTCTATTCCCTCCTGGCTGAGTAGAACCCCGTTCGTGAAACTGCGGGCAGTTTCATTAACAAAAGCCAAAAGACTTTGTAGGATCCACCAAATCTAGGATTACAGGCCATTATGTAACCCATGAGGAGGGTGCTAGAAATTTAAGTCAGGTCCACATAAAAATACTGTACAGTGCCTTACACTGGTAAACTATTCCCTCAGCCCCTATATGTGATTACTTCACATAAAAGTTTGTTTTGGACTAAAGACAATTCCAAGGTTCTCTCATAAATTTATAAATTAAGCTGTGTCTAACTTTCTACCATCAATCTATCTATCTATCTATCTATCATCTATCTATCTACCTATCTATCTATCTATCATCTATCTATGTATCTATGACTACCTTTCGTAATAATTATTCTCATTTTATTTTCTGAAGCTAAACTAACAGATGTTCAGCATGAAACTTGGCTAAAGAGAGTATTTCATTTTTTGTCACATCCAAATTTTTTATACTAGGGATAGTGTATAGCTGAACTACTTTTTAGGAAATTTTGTTCTATAAAATGGATACCATAAATATTTTTCAGCATCAAGAACGTGCTTACTCATCTGGAAATTTGAGAGATTCTGCACAGGTGTCCTAGTGGCTTATTAAAATTGAATAAGCTTGAAGACAGCCATTCTGCTATCCTCTACAAGATTGAACATTGTTTACCAGCTAGAATTCAGGAGCCAGGAAAGAGATTTTGAGAAAAAAGCAAAAGTGCGTCAGACTTTTCAGGGATATTGCTACACAAAAAGTAAGAGACTATCAGAAATGAACACTGACTCGTTTGTAGAAATTATGATTCTTAGGTCCCATTTAGCTTAGCACTAGCTGTCCATGTGACTGAGAAGGTCCTTATCCTGTGGCCTTTATCATATCTTCTCTGTGAAACAACAATACTCGTGAATCCTCACTTACATAATGATTGAAAGTGTGCATAAGATCATGTTAATTAGTGTTTATATCCAATGCTAGAATAATGCTTATCATTCTATTTTCTTTCCTGCCTGGCTACTAAGTCATACAAAGGCAAGAAGCACCTTCAAGTCAAAAACTTCTGTACCCCAAAGACCATGAAAAAGTAATAATAGTGATCACACCAAATAAACATCCTAGACAGTATATGCTACACACACAAGTATGTGTCAGTTACTGTACCTATATGGTGCCTACTCATTGCCCATCAATGTGGGGCTAATAATATTTATAAATTCTTCTTACTGTTGAAGATGAGGGTTTGTAAGTAGATTTAATTCGTATAAAAGATAGGTATCTAGTAAGCAACAAAGGCAAAAATTCTAATTGAGCCTAACTCCTGTTCTTTAATAGAAGCTTTCTTGGCTCTGACAGTACCCAACTAATACAGAAGTAGAGGCTCACAGCCATCCATTGAACTGAGTACAGGGTCCCCAATGAAGGAGCTAGCGAAAGGATGCAAGAAGCTGAACGGTTTGCAGCCCCTTAGGACAAACAACAATATGAACTAACTAATACCTTCAGAGCTCCCAGGGACTAAACAACCAACCAAGGAGTACACATAGTGGGACTGATTGCTCCGGCATCATATATAGTAGAGGATGGCCAAGTCAGTCATCAATGGGAGGAGAGGCCCTCGGCTCTGTGAAGGTTCTATGCCCCAGTGTAGGGGAATGCCAGGGCCAATAAGCAGGAGAGAGTGGGGTGGCAAGCAGGGGGAGATGGGAGGGAACAGGGGTTTGTTCTTGTTGTTTTTTGTTTTTGTTTTTGTTTTTGGAGGGGAAACTGGGGAATATGACAAGTAAACAAAGAAAATATCTAATGAAGAAAGATAAAAATAAAAAAGTTAACACAATAAAAGAGATCTCAAATAATTCAACAATAAAAAAAAAATAGAAGTTTTCTTACATCACCTTACAAAGAGCATAAGGGTGGCTGGAGACTTAAAAGCATCCACTGCACCTACATCACATTTCTCACAATTGCCCACAACTCTAGTTTCAAAAGATCTGATGCCTTCCTCGGGCTTCTGAAGCCACTTGCATGCATGCAATACATATAAACTTACATAAGCAGACACAGAACACTTAAAAAGGAATTTGCCATCAAATCAAATGTAAAACTAGGGTACAAGAGATAGATAAAAGGGAAGTAGAAAAATGAGTGGAGAGAAAATGTACTAAAACAGACTTTGTTCAGAAATGCCTCAATGAGATCTAATACCTTGTATGTTAACTTAAAAAAAAAATTAAAAGTTATGAACAGGAATGTGACTAAACACAAATTAGGTTGATAAAGCAGTGGATCTATTTTCACAGTATACTTTCTTTATAGGTATGCTTGGTGATGCTAATGACTTTAGAATAATTTTAGTTTTGTGAAATGCACTCATAGTCTTTACAGATATTATAGTGTCATGATTTCCAAAAGGCAAACTGAAATGTGGTACCCCGGTATCCCTTTCTTTAATTGAGCTCTTAAAATATATATCATTTGAATGAAATTATAATGATTTCATTAACCTATTTTGCCCTTTCTCAAATATGACTATAAATGTGATAGGAAATTAAAATTGCCCATTGCTTGAGGAAAGCAATCAATTGACCAATATGCTTATATATTGTCTAACCACCTTCCCTACTGAACAGAAAAGCTGGAGGGAGAGGATCATTGAAAATATTTATTTTTCCATATAAAAAATAATAAAGGCTAGGCTCAAAATGACAATGAATCATCCTTACAGAAACAATGGCACAAGATTTGGGTTCATGAAGATTTCTAGTTTAAAAATTATGGTAAGGCAAATCAGCTTTTCTTGTTATATGGAATGCATAAATGCATATAGATTCAGAAATTTTCTGATGTGAGCTTTAGACAGCTCGGCAAACAACAAATCTTTCAACATAGGATGATTGCGAGCGATGTCTACAGCAAAACAGGCTGTGAAGCACTCACAGGTGTGCATGTTCACTTCCTGGATGCAGTACAAGCCAGCTGCTCTATAAGGCACAAGGACTTGCATATTTGGTGAATTGGTTTTTTTTCATCTTCAAATCTGGAAAAGTGTCAATGACATAGAGATGTCACGAGGAAACAAAAAAATATAAAACTAATTTGATACTTGAAAAAAAAAAAAAAGGAAAATAAAGTAGCTAAGGTCTGCACCAGTGCCTCCGCCCATCCGGGAAGCAGGTGTGTCTGACTCTTCTCCTGCTTTGGGGACTCTTTTCCTTCTATAGGGTTGCCTTGTCCAACTTCCATGGAAGGGCTTTTGCCTTGTCTTACTGTATGTTTTGTTATGCTTGGTTGATGTCTCTTTGCAGCCTGCTCTTTTCTGAAGAAAGAAGGAGGGGGAGTAGCTCTGGGGGAGAAGGGGGGTCAGGGGGAACTTGGAGAAGTGAAGGGAAGGAAAACTTGAATCAGGATGTATTGTATGGGAGAAGACTTTGTTTTCAGAAAAGAAAGAAAGAGAAGAAAGAACAGGTCGTGTCCTACTTAGCATGCCTTTCAGTGTATAAACAAGTCTTTCATTGTATCTGCTTCTTGCCATGTCCCCCTTCTCTCTTCTTTTTATTGTTCTCTATCTCCCTCTCACCCTTGCTTCCCTACTGCCTCAGTTATCTCTGTCTCTCTCAGTTCTCTCTCAGTTCTTTCTCTCTCTCTCTCTCTCTCTCTCTCTCTCTCTCTCTCTTTATATATATATGTATATACACATATACATATATATATATATATATATATATATATATCTTTCAGTTCTCTCTCACAATTTTGCTACCAATTTTTCTAAAATCTTAACAAATATCATATGCTACTAACTTCACTCAGGGGTGGCACAAACACTCCTGTAGTTTGTACCTGTAGGTAAACCTGTCTCTGCTATCTATGTGGGTAAACCTGTAATCTATGAGTAAAGATTACACTGGAACCTATTTCTTAAATGATTTTCTTTCCAAGGGACATTCACAGATTTACTTTTTCTGTAGAGTATGTGTTGTGATCATAAAAAAAGAAAGACCTATAAGAATATGTTCTGGGCGCCCTGAGAGGGACCAGACACATACCTATGGTATAGTATAGAATAGAGTTTATTTAGGGCATGGGGAGGGGAGTGAAGAGGGTAGCAGAGGCAGAGAAAGGCAGAGAGAAGGAGAGAGTAGAGAAGTAGGGGCCGGCCATGACCACATGGACAGATGGGGAAGGGAAAGGAGAGAGAGGGAGGAACAAAAGGGCAAGAGGCAAGGGAGAGAAGCAGGAGTAAGAGAGAGGAGGGAGAAAGCTGCCCCTTTTATAGGGCCAGGCCTACATTGCCAGGTAACCATGGGGAGAAGCATACCTGGCTACTGCCAGGTATCAGTGAGGGTGGAGTTAATGTAGAATGCTAACAGTATGTCTGCTTACCTCTCAGCAAACAGCCTGAGCCTGATTTTAGTGTTTTATTTGGTTTGGTTTGGTTTTCTGTTTTGTTTTGTTTTGTTTTGTTTTTGGTTTTGGTTTTGGTTTTGGTTTTGGTTTTGGTTTTGGTTTTGGTTTTGGTTTTGGTTTTGGTTTTGGTTTTGGTTTTGGTTTTGGAGGGTAGAGCTTTCCTTTCAGGATCTTTGAGTTGCATTGCAGAGATAACAAACTTAAGAAAAAATCAGCAAAAATATAGGGAACAATAGAGTACTTGGTTAGAAAATAAAACTGATTTAATTTTGTTGAAAGGACTCCATAGCTTTTTGGAAATAGCTAATGGCTACAGACTTTTGTGAACATCATCAAGGAATGGCCTGGAATCATGCGTTTTACTTAAACGATTACTTATAATGTTGGTGATGGAGTTAATGATATTTATGTCTTTTCTTATAGTAAAAATAATTTCACATAAAATTCATGTTATATCTTATTTTCCAAAGCCTTGAAAACTTCAGAGATGTGTGGAGCTGTGGAAATCCTGAGTAAACCTGTAAAGAGTAGAAGAAATCCTTAGTGAACATGAATTATTGACATGGCATAGCCTCAGACCCATGAGAAATTGTCAAAATGTCTTTCTCATACAGGCTAGGCTTGAAATTGCCAAAGCTTTCCTCTAGTTCTCAGTGTGTCCAAACACCAGAGCTTTCTCCTCCTTACTGTTTACAGTGTCAAACTGCTTGCCTACAGAGACATCCCAAGTAGACTACCACAATGCCTCTCGTTACTAAGACATTTCGATGACCCAAGATGCTTTAATTTTTCATTCCTCTCTTGTCATTGTATTTGACATAGCACTTTAGACTGTGTGGTGCAGAAAGTAGAAGGAAAATATGGACGTGCAGATTTGTGATGCAGTGCTTGTTATTATGTATAAAACTGTAGCTTCAAGAAAGAAAGAGAAATATAAACAGACAGGCAGAAGGAATGAGGAAGAATGAAAGAAAAAAGGAAGAAGGAAAAAAGGAAAAGGAAGATAAATAAAAAAGAAATAAGAAATAGGTATTTCCCTATTGGATCTGCTTCTATGATGCCTTTCTGTTATAAAGTTATTTTAGATGTTATCTGAATATTATACAAATACGTTTAAATAGCATCCACTATTGAAATTACATTATTACAGGTTCGTCCCTCTAAGTTAATAGTCCCTTTATTATTTATTTTCCATTTTGAAGCAATTTGCTACTACTCAATGTCCTCAGAGCAATAACATTTTATGCAATGTAGTGATGTTGAAAGAAAAATGCTTTACATTATATCTAGGTTTATATTTAATTGAAAACAAACAAATCCATAAACTCTAATAAGGATGTATCATTAGAAAAAATACTCAAAACATATAATTATTGACTCAGACTTAAACACAAATGCCACAAAATTAAAATACAATACCAATTTTTTAAAAACCTGTTAATTTTCTGCTTTTCTTTTTTTTTAAGTTTTATTGCATTATAATGAGAAAAGTTACATGATTTCAATTTGTCTGAATTTGTTAACATTTAAAAACATATTTTAAGTAAATAGAATTAAATCACATTCTTGTTTTCCTTTTGTACCCGAACTCCTCTCAGAGACCCCACTTCAATACCTACAATATCTTTTTTGTCATATTCTTTAAAATTTATAAAATATTATGACAATAAAAATGAGTATTATAAAAGTTGTTTGATATAAAACAACAATCAATTTAACAGTCTTATGTAGATGCTTGTCTACAGCAATACTGAAACTACATGTTTTTCTCAATATGTTTTAAATAACTCCAAAAGTATTAACTATATATTTCAAAATAATACATCACTACTAATATTTTCTTATATGAATATAAATATATAAAGTGATTTTGTTTGTTTGTTTGTTTTATATTTCGTAGAGCTTAAAATATTGGCTCTTATTGTGGTAACTTGATACAAGTGTTATAAACGTCAAGCAAAGCATTCGGTCTTACTCTTTGTTGTCCTCTTATTTTTTTTTTTTGTTTTTTTAAAGATTTATTTATTTATTATATGTACACTGTAGCTGTCTTCAGACTCTCCCGAAGAGGGTGTCAGACCTCATTATAGGTGGTCGTGAGCTACCATGTGGTTGCTGGGATTTGAACTCAGGACCTTCGGGAGAGTGGTCGGTGTTGTTACCCGCTGAGCCATCTCACCAGCCCTTTTTTTTTTTAAATTTTTTTTTTTTAAGATTAATTTATTTATTTCATGTATGTGGGTAAATGTTGTCGTTGTCTTCAGATGCACCACAAGAGGGCATCAGATCCCATTACAGAATCCCAACCATGTGGTTGCTGGGAATTGAACTCAGGACCTCTGGAAGATTAATAGGTGCTTTTACCTGCTCAGCCATCTCTCCAGCCCACTCTTTGTTGTTCTCTTACAAACCCCATCCCAATTTAATTGTCTACATTTCTTTTGGGTATATAAATACTTTTAAAATATGTAAGCTGTTCTGAAAACCATAGTATAGTATAAAAACATGAAGTAAACAATAGTACTAGTAGAGAGGCTGAGATAGAGAAGCAAGATCTTAAGACCATTATGTTGTACACAGCAAGACATTGTCACGAACAAACAAGCTGAAAGTGTATATGGATTGTAAAATATTGAACCTGTTTCTCCAATTACCAAATTAGAGAGACCATTGGATGACAGTCAATAAATTTCTAATTCCTCATATTTTTGGATTTCAATAGATTAGGATATGTTGGTAATATTAATTTTTATATTAATATATTAAGAAAAAGTATTTGTTACATCCTGTTGTTTTTGTTGTAAGAGGTGGAATTAGGATTGTGTGGATTTGTTGAAAGATTACTTTCTTGCTTCTTCTAGGATGTAGTTTTGCTCCTTAGGTTAATATTTTCTATCTATTATCTTTTATAGGGCTGGATTTGTGGAAAGATATTGTGTAAATTTTGTTTTGTCATGGAATATCTTGTTTTCTCCATCTATGGTAATTGAGAGTTTTGCTGGGGATAGTAGCCTGGGCTGGCATTTGTGTTCTTGTAGGATCTTATGACATCTGCCCAGGATCTTCTAGCTTTCATAGTCTCTGGTGAGAAGTCTGGTGTAATTCCGATAGGCCTGCCTTTATATGTTACTTGACCTTTTTCCCTTACTGCTTTTAAAGTTCTTTCTTTGTTTAGTGCATTTGGTGTTTTGATTATCATGTGACGGGAGGAATTTCTTTTCTGGTCCAGTCTATTTGGAGTTCTGTAGGCTTCTTGTATGTTCATGGGCATCTCTTTCTTTAGGTTAGGGAAGTTTTCTTCTATAATTTTGTTGAAGATATTTACTTGCCCATTACCTTGGGAGTCTTCACTCTCTTCTATACCTATTATCCTTAGGTTTGGTCTTCTCATTGCATCCTGGATTTCTTGGATATTTTGGGTTAGGAGCTTTTTGCTTTTTGCATTTTCTTTGACTGTTGTGTCAATGTTTTCTATGGTGTCTTCTGCCCCTGAGATTCTCTCTTCTATCTCTTTTATTCTGTTGGTGATGCTTGCATCGGTTTTGTATCTCCAGGGTTGTCTCTCTTTCTGATTTCTTTATTGTTTCTATTTCCATTTTTAGATTCTGGATGGTTTTGCTCATTTCCCTCACCTGTTTGATTGTGTTTTCCTATAGTTCTTTAAGGGAATTTTGTGTTTCTTCTTTAAGAGCTTCTAGTTGTTTACCTGTGTTCTCCTGTATTTTTTTGAGGGAGTTATTTATGTCTTTCTTAAAGTCCTGTATCATCATCATGCGAAGTGATTTTATATCTGAATCTTGCATTTCCGGTGTGATGGTGTGTCCAGGACTTGCAATGGTGGGAGTATTGGGTTCTGATGATGCCAAGTGACCTTGGTTTGTGTTGCTTATATTCTTACACTTGCCCTGCCCGCATCATCTGGTTTTCTCTACTGCTACCTGCCCTTGCTAAATCTGACTTTCTTGTGATCCTGATTGTGTCCTAACCCCTCAGAGTCAAGCTGTATCTGTGATCCTGTGATTCTGGGATCCTGTGACCCTGGGCTTGTTAGAGCACCTGGGAGTGGAGCTTCCTCTGGGTGTATTGAGAATGACTGCAGAGTTTGTGCCCAAGTTCTGCTCAGGGTACCAGCTGGCCCAGACAGACCCAAAGCAACACAAGCCACTGGGCTGGCAGTGTTCCTTTGTGCTTGGTCCCTCTGGTCCCAGTTACTCCAGGTGTTGGGACAGATGTTCTGTCCTCCTCACCTCTGATCCTCTTTAATTTTCTTGACTATAATTATCACTATTATACTCATAACTTTTTTTCTTTATCTTTTGGTAAGCCCAGCGTTATAAAGGACATGAGATTTCTGCACATTGTTCACATTTTGCAAAATTACTATGTAAAGTTTTCAATGTAATAAGTGAGCTTGCTACTGCCTCTGTGATTGGATTCTAATCACCTAGTCTTGGTGTCTTTGCTTACCTGCTACATTCTATATACGATATGTGTACTATATACTGGGGAAGAAAACAGACAAATTCCATTCCACATGCCACATTTTAGGGAGCTCTTGTAGAAAATAACCTCTTTCTTGTGTATTCCCAGATTTCAGAATATTATCTTCCACATTTACCAGATGCCTGTCTATTTCTTCATTCTCCTGGCTTTATACTTCTCCATTTTTATCTTACTATATCAGTGACATTGATTCAATAAGACATAAAATGAATGGCAGTATATCCTAGGCTGATTTAAGCCTAAGAAGATGTAGGTTTTCTGCTAAATATGATGACCACTATGTCCAGGAAGATACACAGTATGTCTATAAAGTCGTGGAGAATTCAGATCCTATGCTAACTGTATGACTAAAAGATACTGTGTGGAAAATACCTTTTATTTGCCAAATGTAATTGTTGTTTCAGAGGCTTAATATCTATATTCTAGCCAGAGGGATTAAAGATGTCTCATTCTAGCCAGGTCACATAAACCTATAATGTGTTTGGACACAATCTCTAATCATTGCAACCATGTTGCTGGATCAAAATTCCTCTAGAATTGTGAGCTGACCAAGTCCACACATACACAGCTTACCCTTTCTATTTCTTGCTGTACTTTGGTTGGCTGGTTCAACTAAGCTGTAACACCTCTCTAAGCTAATTGATTCACACTGGTTATTTTTGTTTTGTTTTGTTTTTTTGTTTTTTTGTTTTTGTTTTGGTTTGGTTTGGTTTGGTTTCTGATTGAATTGCCGTGCTTGACCTTATACTAACTTCGTCAGTATGTTCTAATCCTCTATATTTTTATTCTGTCTCATTCTATCTTCACTGAGTGCCTAGCTTGTTCTTTCTGCAACCTGTAAAACTGCCCTGATAAAATTGTCTCCTCTCCAAAATCATTCTGACAAATCTTTTTCTATTCATCACTTTGTTCAACATCCCCCCTATTAAATGTCACTTGCAAAAACGGCTGTTTTCTTCTATAAACTAACTTTATTTACATTGTTTGGGATTAAAGGTGTATGCTAGGGTTATGTCTATATTCTAGCTAGAAGGATTAAAGAGGTGTTATTCCAGCCAGATCACATAAACCTATAGATGTTTGGACACAATCTCCAATCATTACAACCATGTTGCTGGATTAAAATTCCTCTAGAATTATGAGCTGACCGAGTCCACACATACACAGCCCACCAACAGGTATGCAGATATGTATGTAGATATTTTCTGTAGACAAAAGATATTGTTACTACAATATTTGCAACCTGAGCTGTTCAAATAGTTAAATTAAAGTAATGTTGACATCAGAAGTCCTTGTTAATGATAGAAGCTTTCTTGCCTCCAATCATCCACAGCTCACAGGTCTAGTATAAAAATTATTCATCTTTATCAAAGCTATCCTACACCAGCAGACTCCTGCCCTTCTTCATTCAAACTCAAAAATATATTGTATGGACAACTGTGAGAGTGAGTTTTCAAAATAGGTTAATTATAGATTCATAGAAGAACAAAACTAAGAACCCTTCCAGCTCTGGCCAAGGATAAAATCCATGGTCACTGTCCCTAAAACTGCCAGGCTAATTTTTATTTCCTGTTCTCTTCTTCAGCATATCCTCTTGGGAAGACCTTTAATGTGGCATTCAGACAGAAGTTTATGTCATTCCTAAAAGACATCTTTATCTTGACCCAATTCTACAACTTCCTTCAGATATAATAATAAAAAATAAAATTTAAAAATACCTTCATCGCTAAGATTAAAAATATCTATATTATATATTGGTCCCTAATGATATTTCTGTGAGATAAGGTATCTTCCCTGCTTTTTACATTATTTTTATCTCTAGAGTTGTCTATTATTTCATATCTTCTTTTTAAAATAATTTGTTCATTTTACTATTTTTTTCTTTTTTTCTTTTTTAGTTTTCAGTTAAACAGTCCTATTTCCTTAGTCTTCCATATATTGCCTTTCACATATTGTTACAGTTCATTTTGATTTCAGGAGTGAATTGCACTTTTTCCCTGTGCAAAAACAAAGAAACTAAGAAAAGTGCACAAATGGGAATGTGCAAAGAAGCCACAGAAGATGTAAAGCTAATCCAGAATAGTTTACAAACATTATACAGGGAGAGGGAAGCAAAAGCATAAAGGTAATTTACATACATAGTTAGTAATTCCAGAATAAACAAATGTGCCCCAAGGACAGCCATGGTTTGGGTCACAGTTCTTCTTCACTAAAGGCAAAACAGCCACATGTTAATATAAGATGATATTTAAATTACATTGTAAATAAAGAATTATCATTTTAGGAAGAGAATAGTTTGAGAATAATCTCTTGTCATTAACCTCAGTAAAACAGAAAAGAAGTATGCCCAGTTGTGACAATCAATGCCTTCTTGTCTCTTCTCCATTGGCTAATTCTCCCATGTTAGTGAAGTTTTAAAGAAAGTCAAACAAAGTTGTCTTATCATTGAGCTCATTCCTACAAGAGTCTTTCCCTGTGCTTGGAATACGTGAGTATAAGATAAAGGTGGAAGAGTGTACTGGAACCACGGTTGAAGTCTTCTAATTTATTGTCACTTCAATTGTTTCAAAGTGTTTGATTTAATTTATGAAATCTCCAAAGAATTGAAGTACATTAGTCAATTAGGAAACAGCATCTGCATGAAATGCAGCTTCCCAGTGAGCATTAGCATTCTGTCTCTGATTTGGCTTACTTTCCCAGAAATGACCACTTCTTAAGAGTGGTTAGACTATGTATGTTTAAACAAAAGCTTGACAAGAAAGTTGGACTCATGTTTCTGGCACGTTGAGTTATGAAACCTTCACAGACGTTCCCCTACCACTGAGTGCAGGCTGTTTACAGTGCGGAGGGAAACGTCCTCACTTATTTCCACGATGTTCAGACAGATGGTCTCAAAGAAAAACTGTTTGTGTTGTTATTGTTTTCCTGATCAAACATTTGCTTCATTAAAATAATATGTGTGTGTGTGCTTTATTTTCTCCTTAGACTATAGTTCTCCAATGTCCCAAAGACTCTGCATTTCTCATCCTACTGAGCTAACTAATGTGTTTTATGTCATGCTATAAAAAGTCTGGAGGTCATTATCCAGTTATGTTGGTGTCCAACTCTTTATAAAGATCTTCAAAACAAAAATCTTAATTGAAGCATCCAATGATAAACATTTTAAAATATTTTAGTAAATAATATATTAAAATATTGTAAATTCAACCACAGTTATTCATTGGGGTTCTTCTATCCTTGACCTCCTTACTGCGATTCCTAGCCAATAAATCACTTCCTTATTCTTTGGCTGGTATGCTGTACCAGCACAGATTCTTTCTGCTTTCTTGTTTACAAAGTTCTTTTATATCTCAGCTATCATCTAAGAAACAGAAGCACCACCATTGTTTGGTTGTTGCTGTTTTTTTCCTAGGGTCAAACTATCCTGTGGCATTTTACTGCTCATCCCTCTTATTTTTTCACATACGTTAGATATCTGTGGAATATGTTTTATCCTTACCTGTCTTTCTTTTTTTGTTATGTGGTCTTTCTAGACCCCATATTTCTGAGTGAATTTCAACTTCCAAGTCTTCAATGGGATTTCTCAGCCTCTATGTTCCTTTAAACATTTCTGCAGCTATTTTGCTCTTTAAAGCTGTTGGCTAGATTCCTTCCCAGGGGAATTTTTTTTTATATCATTTTTAAACATGAGCCACCACTTTGTGACATCTGGAAAGGTGAACAGGGATTCTCTCCCCATGATCATCACTCTTATATTTTTTAATTTCTTCTTTCTCTCATAGGGATATTCTTAACCTCTAAATACCTCTGCCAAATTTCTTAGTTTTGAGAAATTAATTTCAGCTATTATCATACCAAGTTGAGAAAAGCTAACATTTCTCACATTGCCTTATTCAGCTTCTGTATTTCCTTGTGTAAAAACATTATCGATTCTCTGACCCTATTTCAGGGATTTGTTTTCCTTGATAACTAGTCAGGACAATAAGTGTGTCTGAGTTAGTATGTTTCAATCTGGTACTACAGACTGGCTGAATATTTTAATTATTGGCAAGTATTTTAGAGATAAGCAGGCCTTAAACTGTAGCCATTTATGAACTGAATGGCCTTTTATTTCATGTCTCTTTATTTCATAGATGTAATACTAATATGTTTTTTGCAAAGTGTGTGGTTCTTATCATATTTCAGATGCATATGGTACATGTGAGAGCCTTGCATCTCTCACATTAAAATAATAGTTCTTCATTTGCAGAGATGTTTTAATATCTGTGTGCTAATTTGTGTGCGTGTGCATGCAAATATATTCATGTGTGTAAAGTCCCTTATGGTAAACAAATGAAGAGAATTTTCATGGTTTATCTTTAGAAATTATTCTATTTTTATAACATTTTCTCATGTCAGCTTTAACATGTGACAACATCATGTGCATATATATATATATATATATATGTGTGTGTGTGTGTGTGTGTGTGTGTGTGTGTGTGTGTGTGTACAAAAACATATAAAAAGGGGAGTGGGTAGAATGAACCCTCCTAATTGCATAGACTCAATACTTATAAGTAGGGTTTTCTTAGCATGTAAACATTACATTTTGTTCCATATGCTATTTTGCATTTGGCACAAGAAAATTAATTTTTTCTCACTGTTATTAGATTAGCCCCATGAAAAATTAATGATCATTTACTTTGTATTTGTTTTCAATGAAATGGCTATGGATTTATTTTAGTGTCCCTTTCTACATGATTTCCAACTATAAAGTGTACAATTTGTATGTCATGTCTAGCTCATTTGTCATATGAATTACAATATGGCATGCAGAACAGTTCTGATGCTAAAACATAAAATCTTATTCATTAATAACCCTTTCTCTATATATTGAGCTCTGCATAATTCTGTGCAGTTTTTATTTATTTTAAACTCAAATTCATACCCCTTTCCCTTGACATGATATGCTGGGATGTCCTAAACATGGTAAGCAGCAGGCTAGTCATTAGAAATACAAAGGTAAAGATAATGTCCTTGCCCAACATGGTTTCTAAAACTTGTGGGAAGTACATCCACATAACACACAGAATTATAGAACAAAGTGATTTTATCATATCTTTCAAGGTGCACTTTCATCTCTCAGTTTCCGTTCTACCTTTAATTCTTCTCAAGTATAACTTTTAACTTTCTTTTCAAATCCTATGTTAATTCTTTCTTTCTTCTAGGATTTGGATTACAATTTGAAGGAGCCATGGTCTTCCTAAACTCCACTTTCATTCCTAATGAAAATTACTTTAACTTTTTTCTCTGTGAAACTTTCTAAGAAACAAGTCCTTCACAAAAACATATAAAAAGTGGAGTGGGTAGAATGAACCCTCCTGATTGCATAGACTCAATACTTATAAGTAGTGTTTTCTTAGCATGTAAACATTACATTTTGTTCCATATACTATTTTGTATTTGGCACAAGGAAATTAATTTTTTCTCACTGTTATTAGATTAGCCCCATGAAAAGTTAATGATCATTAATCATTTCTATCATCTACCTACATTAAAAATTGATTCCATATTTATGACATAAAGTAGTCATTCTATTGTTCTCATGGATTTCTGATTAGTAAACTTGACTTTGTTTAGCAAATTAAGGTTTCCTATGTATAGTTAACTATTGGTAACTTAGTGATGGCTCTGTAGAGAAGATCCATAGTCTTCGATTCACTGATGCTTTCTCAGGCAAGTATAGATTCTTGATTGAAGTTGCTATTAGTATTCTTTCTGTATTCACTGTCTCAGCTATTTATTACCTAATTTTGGAAGTCATATTATTTCTCTGACATTGTGTTCCATTGGTGAAAATGCTCACAAATCTGTACATATTCAGAGAAACACAATTTGTTTTCAGAATTTTAATAAATGGTATATCTCATAAATTTAATAACATCTTCTGAAATTCAATAGAGTTTAGCACTATCACATATAGGTTGTAGGCTTAGATTTTTCAAAAACTACCTTATTTTGGGTTCTTCAATGCTTCAACCTCACTCCTACCCACTGACTAGAGAGGTAGGGGGAGAAGAAGGCTAATAGGAAAAGAGTGTTTTCGACCTGTATAGAAGTACTTCCCTGGGCCTGTTACACTGCTCATTGTCAGGATACCAGAAGTCCAGTTCAATAGCAAACACCAACATGAATCAGTAGCAGAGGCATGGTCCAGCAGAAAAAGCAAGGTTACACTGAAGAGGCAACAGTCAGTGGAAGTAGACAGAATCAGCTGGAATACCACAACAGCTTCTCTACAAAGTGAAGACCAGTAAAGACCAGCGAAGTGTTGCAAGGTGTAGCAATGCAAGAGCATCCTTCACTGTAATGATCTATTTATATTCTTTCTAACCATCATGTGCCCTTTCAAGTGTCTTGTTTCCAGAGCACTATCACAAGCCCTCTCACAAAACAGCTTTCAGAAACATATCATGTGACACAAATGAGTTGTTAAAATAAAAACAGAAGTTTTCACTTCAATAGCTAATACTGTATTTCAAATTATGTAAAAATACCTTACTACATACAGTACTCAAATGAGACACTTCAGTTGTGTATATTATATTTGGTATTTTTCTTTACTCTTTGCTGTAGTACAAGTAACTATATCTTTTTCTAAAATCAACTCATTGTTAAATAAAGCATTTTCCTTCTTGAGTTGCAGTCCCAGATATTACTCCAATAGCCCCTATATTTTCTATATTCTGAAAGTATGTTATAAAGTCTAGGGATTCAACACTTTGTAAGTATCTTGTCCCAGGTGGGATTCTTTATAATTACTAGATCATATCCAAATACCACTTATGTCTATAAATCTAATTATTAGTGGTTTATATTTAATTAAAATAATAATACTTTTTTTCTTTACTGCAAATCTTTATGTTTCTTTAATCATTTGCTTATTTTAGTCTTAAAATTAGTAGAAGAGAATTATTACATGTAGAGAATAAGAAATATCGTTCTGAGTGAGGTAACTCAGACCCAAAAGGAAATGCATAGTATGTTCTCACTAAAAAGTAGATATTAGCCAAAA
>NW_022196894.1:64925485-64973147 GCF_008632895.1 Mastomys coucha | reverse complement strand
GATACCCAAGATAGAGTCCACAGAACTCAAAAAGGTCAACAGGATGAAGGGCCCAAGTGAGGATGCCTCAGTTCCACTTGAGAGAGACAAGAAAGCAATCACAAGTAGGGAGGGAGGGACCTAGGAGGGAAAGTGCATAGGGTGGAGAGGGGAACCTGATCTGGTATTGGGTAAGGGAAAAGGACTGAAGCCCTGAGGGCCAGCTGAAAAAATGAAAACAGGAAACCTCAGTAGGTAGAAGGCTGGGGGAACCCTCCAGAATGTACCAGAGACCTTGGAGGTAAGAGATTCTCAGGACACAAAGGGAGGGACCTTAGATGCAGTGCTGGACAAGAGAGGGAACTTATAGAGCCTACCTCCAACAGGAAGACAGAGCATCAAATGAGGGAGGGGGTTGCCATCCCACAGTCAAAAACTCTGACCCATAATTATTCCTGTTGAAAGAACTACAGGGATGGAAATGGAGAGGAGCCTGAGGAAAAGAAGGTCCAGTGAGAGACTCAAAATGGGATCCAGCTCAAGGGGCGGTCCCAAGGCCTGACACTGTTCCTGAGGCTAATGAAGGAACATTCACAAAAAGGGACCTAACATGACTGCACTCTGGAAGACCCAACAAGCAGTTGAAAGAGTCAGATACAGATACTTGCACCCAACCAATGGACCGAAGCTCCTGAAGCCTGTGTTGCATTAGGGAAAGGCTGAAAGAAGCTGAGGAAGAGGCAATCCCTGTAGGAGGAGCAGCAGTTTCAATTAATCTGGACTCCCAAGATCTCACAAACACTGGACCACCAAACAGGTAGTATACACCAGCTGATATGAGGTCTCCAACACAAATACAGCTGAGGACTGCCGGGTCTGTGTCCATTCAGAGATGATGCATCTAACCCTCAAGAGACTGGAGGCCCCAGGGAGTTTAGAGGTCAGTTGGGGTGAGGGTTTAGAGGGTGAGGACATCATCATAGAGACGGGGTGGGGAGGAGATACGGATGGGATGTAGAACAGTGGGAGGGTGGATGGGGATGGGGCAGCGGAGAAGTAAAACCTGGAGTGTAAAAAAATAAATGAAAATAAATTTAAAAAGACTATCAATATAAAACTAGCAAAAAAAATCCACTAAATTTCTGTATAAAGAATTTAAATAATTTTATGACTTATTTCTTTTCTGACCAGTCATTATTTTAATGATTTCATGAGAGATATTTATTTGTTAATTTTTATATAAGTAATTTTTTATACTATAATGCATTAACTGAAATTTTTGCATGAGATTAAAATTTAAAAAGCTGATACATTTCTGTAATCCCAGTACTTGGCTGGCAGAGAGGGGTGAATCAAAAGTTCAAGTTTATACTCAGCTACCAATTTTGAGTATAGTATGGATTACTTAAAACTCAATATCATTTTTAAAAAGGAAAAAAATAAAAGAAAGAAAACTTTCTTAGCAACCACAGTTATTCTGCTACCTAAAATACACACCTTACTTTCTAATAAAAGTATTTATGTTCTACTTTTACTATCAATTTTCTGTTTATTGTTATATTTGCAAGTCTCAGAATCAAAAAGCTGTTTCCCATTTTGATTTCCCATCATTTTGAGACTGTTTTGAGCTATATGGATCTAGAATATACTTGATAACCTAAAATATTACTATTTTATTATTTTATTTTATCTTTGTCAGTAGAATCCTCTTATATTTGTCAATCATAATATTTTTATGATCACTTTAATTGTTAATAGTTCTCTTGATTTTGGTCATTAAATATTAATTCATGCTACTCCTCTACATTATTATCCTAAACCATAACCAAGCTCTTTTCTCAGCAGTGCTGGTAACTTTGAGTGTTAATTAGTAATGATGATAAATATATGTGTGTGCTCCCAGCCAGAGTTATCATTGCTTTTGCAACTATTCAAGTGAAAAAACATCGGAGAAAATGAAAGAGCAACAAACACACAAACAAAAACAATCACCACCAGAAACATCAAAACAAAGACAAAAACAATGACAATAACAACATAACCAACATGAACTCAATACCTGCTTTAGGAAAACATGGGTCATTTAAGGCTAAGAGCCAGCTTGCAGAAATATGCATGCAGAGACAGACCTTGATGGGTATAGCTCCCTATTATTCCAACCTGAACCTTTAACTTTTAGATCCAACATAATGTGAAGAAGCCATGCCACAATCTACAAGGACCAGAGACTGGGCCACTGCAATCAGCACTTCCCAACACACAAATGGGTGGACCTCTAAATACCAAATTTAAAGAAACCTTTTGTCCCCTAAGTTGTTTCCAGTAGGTATTTGGTCACACCATATTGAAAGTAACCAAAAACTCATCAAAATCAACATTGTGGGCTTTTTTTTTTTCTTGATGTTTTAAAAATATGTATAGTTTTATCTGCTCTCTTAGACCAAAAATTATTTTTTATTCTAAATTATTCATTAGGAAAACTTTGAGTAATCATAATGATATTTAAGCAAGGTAAAACAGAAAACCTTTATCTTAAACTCTTTGTAAAAGGTCTCCTATAAGATATAAGTTACAAATCTTGTTGAAGTGAACTGCTTTCATCTTCCAGTATGTCAGAGACAGAATTTGTTTGTCTATCCTCAGATTTCAAGGCTTACATTTGACCACTGTGTCTTAAGTCAACAATAATACTGTCTGTTCAGAAACCTCACACTTTCTTCAGATATCCTTCACCCTATGTAAATAAATTCCCATACAAACAAATATCACTTAGATGAGGGTTTATCACTGCCTTCTTTTTAAATTTATTTTTCACAAATACTGAAACAACTGTTTTTACATTATGTGCAAAATTCTCTTTCTAGTGTTTCTCTTTTATAGACTCTAAACAAATAGATGATCTATTTATCCAGAACCTTTTCATTAAATGTTTAACATTATTCTTCTAATAGGAAAAAAGGGTTTGACAATATAATGAATAAAATAATCATATTTTTGTCAATTTAAAATGGAAGGTAATTTATCTTGCAACTAATAATTGTGGGTGTTTGGATACTTAGCGTGTTCTGAGAAAGTGTCTATAGGAAGTGACATTAATCCTGTGATATGAAAGAGAACAAACCAAATTCTGTAATGAGAAAAATAAGTCATTTGGCATATCCTAGAAATTTAAAATGGGTAATCAATTTGGCCATTGATTGTAGACCATTGTAGCAAGGAAAACAGGAGCTGTGAAGGAAGGAGGTTGTAGATACAATGAAAAGCATTTAAAGCTAGGAACATATAAAACACAGTTTTAAATTTAGAAAGGGAAGAGAGGGTGACAGAATGGGGTAGGGTAGAGAGATGAGATGATGGCAATTATGCTTTCAAAGAGTCACTTACTCTATGATTTGGCCAGTAAGTTAAAGAATAAAAGTTAAATTTGTCTTCTGAGTATTTTCCCCAATCCCCCTCCCCTTTCTGGCTCATTATTTGTTCGTTCTTGTCTCCCCAGCTCTCTTGTCAATGTAGTGCTGCTAAACACTTTCATTCTCCTATGAACTCCAGTTTTTCTTTGAAGCTTCTTTTGACATGAAGCACTGATCTCTGCTTTCATGTGCTGCTACTCCATGTTATTAACCATTATTATAATGTCTCCCCATTTCTCTTGTAATTGTATCTATTTGCCAGTTATCCTTTGAACCATGAGTACTTTGCAGGAATAGTGCAATATTTGTTTGACTTCAAATGGCTAAAAGATGTAGAGTACATTGGTGTTCTTTGTATGAGTATTGAATTGAGTAATGAACAATATTAAAGTAAATTTGTATGCCTAATTTAAAGATTTACTTAAACGTATATCTTAAAAGTCTACTGAAAGATTTTGAGAAAGGTATTTAGTTATTTTGCAGTGTATAATAACATTTCTTTTCACAAAAATTATAGTGACATTTTTATAAATTCTACTTACCCTCATGAAGTTATTTTGAGATATTTGTTCCTCTTATTTTTACAACTTTGGGAAGAAATCTTTTTAAAAGATTACCCCCTTATAAAGTTATTGATATATATGTAAGCATTTTTCCTATCAGGTAGGAAAGATCAGAAGATAGAATCTCTTCCTTATTTCATTTATTTGTTTGTATATTTTTTACCAGTTCTCCTGCAGGTGAGACTAGCATCAAACTCAGTATGTAGAAGAGAAAAGAACTTCCCACATTTCTCCTGCTTCTATGTCACAAGTTCTGGTTCCACACATACAGAGGAAAATAACTGGCAATAGCATGGGAGATATCACATTATTAATAAGTATTAACTGTAAAGTTCCCTGAGAAATACATATGCATGAAGAGGTCCAATTGTGCCTTGCATGACATATGACATGCATCATCTCCACAAGACTGGCAACTACATTACTTACATCAAGGAGAGAGAATTTAAAGTATAGAGCACATGAGTGTGTAGTTTGAATGAGAATGGTTCCCATAGACTTATATGTTAGAATTCTTGGTCCTCAGTTGGAATTAGGTCTAGGAGATATGGCCTTGTTAAAGTTGGAATGGCGTCGTTGGAGGAACTGTGCCACCGGGAGACTTTGAGGTTTCAAAAACACACACTGGGCCCAGTGTCTTTCACCTTGCACCTGACTGCAGGCCAGAATGTAAAGCTCCCAGCTACTGTGCAGTACCCTATCTCTCTGCTTTCCACATGGCAATCATGGACTAACTCTCCAAATTTGCAAGCAAGCTCCTGATTGAATGCTTTCTTTTCTAAGAGCTTTCTTGATCATGTTGACTCTTCAAAAAACTAAAATAGTCACTAAGACAATGAGCAATAGCATCAATAAGCTGTTCTGTCCTTATAGAACAAGCATTCCAAGGTTAAGCTGTCTTGAAGTATATATAAAACTCAGGTTCTCTTTATGTAACTCCAGTTTGCTCAGTTCCCAGTGTCTGAATAACATTTGTCCAGGTACTTGACTCTTGGCTACCTAGAACATTTCCAGCATTCACTTGTATTATAAAAGTCTTGGAAATAATAATAAAAAAGTCATATTCTCATGTCAATGTCCTCTTTTTCTCAAGGATCACATACTCATGTAATCATGATTTCACAACCTAATCACTGGGTAAAAGTAACTTTAATTTGTCACATGTAAGTGTCATCTTGGAGGCTTAATGATGAATTAGTTCATCCTTTTTCATTCTCTAGCTGTCTGGTTCAACACAGCTGTTCTGGCCCAAAGTCTTCTCCAAGCTGACTGATTTAATCTGACTTCTCTTAGCTTTTCACTGAATTACTCTGCTTGACCTCAAACTAACTCTGGCAATCTGTTCTTATCTTCTGTCTCCTTCTCATTCTATGGTTAGTTCTATCCCCACCTCTGTCTAGCTTGTACTCTCTGCAACATGTCTCTGTAAAAACTGCCTCTAAACTCCACAAATTGAACTGCCAGGAACTCCATTCCAGTGTGCTGCCTTTACCTCACTGACTGACTAGATCTCAGAGGTCTGCATGTCTTCTGAGTGCTGGGGATTGAAAGGGTATACCAACATGACTGGACCTAAGCTATTCTTCACCCGAAAGATGTCCTTCAATAGAGGAATGGATACAGAAACTGTGGTACATTTACACAATGGAGTACTACTCAGCTATTAAAAACAATGAATTTATGAAATTCTTAGACAAATGGATAGAGATAGAAAATATCCCAAATAAGGTAACCCAGTCACAAAAGAACACACATGGTATGAACTCACTGGTAAATGGATATTAGTCCAAAAGCTCAGAATACTCATGATGCAGTTTCCAGATCACATGAAGCTCAAGAAGAATGAATACCAAACTGTGGGTGCTTCAGTCCTGCTTAGAAGGGGGAATAAGATACTCAAGGGAAATACTGAGACAAATTGTGGAACAGAGACTGCAGGAAAGGCCATCCAGAGACTGCCCCACCTGGGCATCTATCCCATATACAGTCACAAAACACAGTCACAAAATGCAGACACTATTGCGAATGCCAACAAGTACAAGCTGACAGGAGCCTGGTACAGCTGTCTCCTGAGAGGCTCTGCCAGAGCCTGACAGAATAGAGAGGCAGAAGCTTGCAGCCATCCATTGGACTGAGCGCTGGGTCCCCAATGGAGGAGGTAGAGAAAGGACTGAAGGAGCTGAAGGGGTAAACCCATACAAAGAACTATATCAACCACCCAGATACCCCAGATCTCCCAGGGACCAAACCACCAACCAAAGAGTATACATGGAGGGTCCCATGACTCCTGCCACATAGGTTGCAGAGGATGGCCTTGTCAGGTATCCATGGGAAAGGGGTCCTTAGTCCTGCGAAGGCTCGGTGCCCCAATATAGGAGAAGGCAAGGGTGAGGAGGCAGGAGTGGGTGGGTGGGTGGGTGGAGAAACTCCCTCATAGAAGCAGGGGAAGGAGGGTTGGGATAGATGTTTTCTGGGGGAGGGGAGACCGGGAAAGGGGATAACATTTGAAATGGAAAGACTATATCCAATAAAATAAAGGAAAAAAAATAAAGCTGTTTTTATATCAGTCTGTCCTTGAACTCAGGGATCTGCTTGCATCTGTCTCCTGGTATTATGTTGTATCTGTATTCCAGCCAGAGTAGTCATGTTACTGAATTAAAATTCCTCTACATCACAGATCACATCCCCACAGAGCCTCCCTCTCCATAGAGTGAGTAGCAGTCATACTCACTGCTGCCATAGTCTTGAAGAGTTTTATATTGAAAAATTTGACACACCCACCTTTACATTTTCTATTGAACATGAACGACTTCCTTTTGACTATTAATATATTTCTAAAAGATGAACTTAGGGACAAAATTGGGACAATGGAAGTCAAGATCAAAGAAATCTCCTATTTGTTCTTCAGGTCTTTAGCAGTATGTGCCCAAATATGTTTTGAAGAATTTGTTCCTATGCTACAAATAATGGGTCTTTGTATTTTCTCTTATATGTTTGAGAGCTTTATAGAAGACATTATAGTCACAAGGCTTCAATAAAAAGTGTTTGTCCTGAATCACTGCTGACATGATGTCACCTTTCTTTTCTACTTTTGAATATCATTTTTTTGTAACATTATGAATCCCTATATATGTAACATTGTGCTTCTTTGAGAAATTTATGTAAATGCCTAGAACTTAATAGGTGATATTTTTACAAAGTATAATCATTTTGACTTTCCCAAAAGGTAATTTCTAAAATTTCCAAAATTTAATTTCCAAAAACTAACTCAGCAAAGTTCAGACCTAAACATTCTAGTCTGTATTTAGAAAAAAAAATTCTGGTTCCTCTGATTAGGGACACTATGGAGGGGAGAGTTCATGGTGCTATAGTGATCAGGAGATTTATCTTTAATTCCATCAGGAAAAGTGAAATTTGAAAGAATTTTTGGAATAAAGTTAATGGCATTGTTATAAACACATATTTTATAATTTTAGTGAATACATTTTAGAATAAAACTCGGGTTAACATAGAAATGAATACATCATTCTTTTAATCCTTAATCAATACTAATAACAACACAGTGGGGAAGAAATAACTCAAATGTGCCTGAAACCTGCAGTGTGTCTCTATTGTTCTTGCTTTGTTTTTAATTGCAAACAAAACAGAAGCAAAGAGATGCAAATTTAAATACCAGAACAATAGGAAACCAAGGAACACAAAATAATTAGACAGAGCTCCACAAAAATCTGATACAGAATAATTATATAATAAATGATATGCTAAAGAAGTAATGACAAACATCATTGTGTAGCTGTCTCAAGATGACTAGAATCCTCACTACAAGAGAGAAGTGAATTGCCAAAGTTCAAGCACTCTCTTTTAGGCTCTACAGATATTATATAACACACAGAGTGGAGTTATGTAGTGCCATACTTGATTTCTTTATCTCTAGAAAACAATACAATAATTCAACACTTAGACCATTATCTTAATTCTCCTTTCACAACTATATTTTATTAGCCTATAGGAATATATATCCTGTGCCTGTATTTACTGACTTCTCTCATGTGTATTGAATATTTAAAATACACATACACACCAAAATTATTTGTTTTTAGATAATTTCTCATTTTATTCTCCAACTGTATGGAATATTTTATTTTCCACTGTGGCTGGATCTGGTCTGTGACTTCAATATCTAAGTTAGAAGGCTATACATACATTCTCCTATCTTACAGTTAGCATTATCACAAACATTAGCTAACGATATATTTTCTGTTACAATAAAAGCAGAGCTAAAGATTTCATAGTAAAATATTCACTCTTCTGATTCTTGGCAACAAATCCAATAGAAAAAAACTCTCGTATAATCCACACATCTAAGAATAATAAGAGACATTCCACATATAGGAATATATATTAATGGAATAAAGCCAAACTCTTCACAGCATGTAGCATTTGAGCATTTAGCAAGCCATGGGTATTTAACATATAATAAATGATAAATTATTTAGGCTGTAAGCAGAGAGGTGAATTATCAAACTTTGCATGATGCTAATGAAAACATAAAGGGATATATAGAATATAAATGTCATGGTGAAAATTAGAACCTTGGTCCTCTTATCCTCCTTTATGATGCAATTCAGAAGAAAAATATTATTGATAATTGCTGATATATTTTAATATATGCAAAAATAAACAAATTGTACTTTTATAGGACACAAATTTTTTTAAAAAGTTAACATATGCATTTCTTCATAGTATCTTGCTAATCTTGCATTAAAATTATCTTTAGTATATTTCCATATTTAGGATATTTAGGATATCAGAATATACCCATATAGATAGGTAAATGTCTGAGTAAATCTTTTATGTTTTTAATACCATAGTTACATTCCGATTTAAAAATCTGTCAAGTTAAGACATTTGTTATTTCTATATATGGTATTCTTTCAGAATTTTTACCTAATTTTTAATTATCTTCATCTGAACTGAAACTCAACCTCTCTAGGATTCAATGTTGCCTCAATTTGTATAGGCTTGTTGAAAATACATGGGGTCTATATGAATTTGTGTCTTGTTATCAATACTGAGATGAAGCTGGAGCACTACTTGAAAATTGCAGTTTATTTAAACCCTTGACCAGAGCTTCGGGTGCCTCTATTTGTTTTCACACACAGAATGCAAAAGCATTTGAGGTCACCAAATGTCACGAGAATGTATGCACCTTTTGTTTCCCTTCTGGGCTTTCTTTCTGCTTTTGTAAAAACCACCACTATTCAGTCATAAGGGTACTTTGACTAATGTATCTAATCCAAATTATGCCCCAAATGCCCCATGTAGAAAAACAACAGTTGGAATGCTAGCACTTTCTTAATACCTCACATGACATTTGCATTATAACACACAAACCCTTAGAGAACACTTCAAATCTTATCCAAGCAATAGCAAGATTTCATTCTTGTTCACCCAAAGTCCATTTTAAGTATAATTCATGACTTTTTTCTTGCTACATTATGGAATAGAAGTGGAATATAAACACAAGGATAATAAAGATTCATGCATGTATTTGCTTAGTACTTACTAAATATTTAATGCATATTAAGCACTGTATCTTTCCTAGGATGTATATCTTTAAATAAACAAAACTTATTTCTATTTATTTATGTGCAAAGGGAAGCAGAATATGTTACTCTTAAATACATTACCTTAGCATAGGACTATTTTCAGCTAACTACAGATCAGAAGAAGCAGCAAAATAGAAAATTAAATTCTATTTCCTCCTTCTATGTTGAAAGGGAGAAATAATTGAATAGAGATGCCCCACTTACCTAATATTAAACCTCACAACTTGCTTGTCCAAATATCTAAGTCTTTTCTCTGTCCTGTCACTTTCTGTATGTCTATGTTTTTTTCTCTGTTAGATGCTATTTATATTAAGGGGCAGTAACCCGTCTAATTACTCAAGACTGAGTTCTGTTATGTAAGTAGAGGTCGCAGGTTAATCAACTCCAGTCTTTCTCTCAATCTTGTATTTTACCACTGTGGTTTTCAAAGCCCCAGCCAATGTGCCTCTAATACTCCAAGAAAACTGATTCTTTTTTCCCCTTCTTCTCTACCCATATTCTTTCTGTTTACTGAAAAGGGTGATGTTCAACATAAGATTCAGTTGAAAAGAAAAGCAATTAAAATGTTTGGCTAATGGATTTGGACACTTTAGTTGCGTGAAACTCAGAAAATGTTTCCAACAGTAATGAAAGATTCATAAAACACTTTGAACCTTCCAGAGAGAGAAAGTAGATATTTGAAAGAAATGAATCACAAGAGGTGTCACAATAATATGAGCTACCATTTGTTGAAGGCCTTTGCTGTGCCAAGATATCTGCATGGACTATTCATTTAATGCTAGCAGTAACTTCATAAGATTGGTTTATTTTTCTTGAAGTTATAGTTGCTACAAATGAAGTCTTCAAATGTTCACAGTTACTCAGAAAGCAACAGAACTGATTTTGATGCCTCTTTTTGTAGATCTAAAATCCTTTCTTATAATGATTTATAAAATATTAGTTCTAAAGCAGAGCACAAAATTGAAAGATATATATTCTAAAAATGAAAAAAAAATACTCCAAATCTTACCTTTGTTTTTGGAATTTTTCCTGCCTAATGTCAATCATACAGGTACCCTGCATTTAATGGATAAGGTACCTCATCATAGGCCAGCTGTGATGATATGCTCAGCATTCAGGATGAGGAGGCAGGAGGCCAGCATATCCGAAGTCATACAATGCTGAAAAAAGGTTAAAACCTCATGGCATTTCAGTTACTTGATTCAAGGTGGGAAACACAATGAGTGGAAAGTATTCAGAGTGAATAATTTATTTCACTTAATATACTAAACATTCCTCTTTTCTTTATGAATACAGAAAATAATCCCACATTTTGTTTGTTTTTATGGTCATAGAACTTATAGAAGTTCTTAAATATTATCATAAAAAATATTCATCTAGTGATATATTTGTTTGTTGCCAAACATAAACACATGCCAACGTAAAACGCTCAAGTACTCCAGTATTTAAAATTGCAGCTAAATAAGAAATGATCAAATTATATGATCATATCCAACTTAAACATAAAACTGTATTTGTTTCCCAAATTCCAACAGAACCAAATGCAAACACATTTCAGATACTAGCTAAGAATACAAGGATTTCTACTATTTACGAACTAAAGAAAGTTTTAAAGCTTGTAAACCTTTATTTTGTGAACAAATAAATTATTTGCTTTCACATATTTCCAAGTCACATCAACTGGGAAAAGATTTTGATCTGAGCACGTTTATATGATCTTTGCAAACAATTAACAAGGCACAAGATAAGCTGACAAAACAAAACTGCTGCGTAGAGTAAGATAGCACTGTGGGAAAGCTGATATTTAAAAGTACTACAGTTGAAGGTATTCTAAGATATATGCAAACATAATAAGCTAAGTAAACATAGAACACAATTAAAATTTGTCTAACTCTACATCCCCAGAGTGGACTTTTTATAACATTTGCTTAATCATATACATGATAACAAATTGTTAATATGCCTAAAACGTAAAAGAACACTGTATTACTTAGGGACACAAAATCTTTTAATTCATGAAATAACTTGGTTGAATTTTTTCCTAGAAGGAGGGCTTTAATAATTATAAACTAAACTTGTTTAAATTTCCTACAATTATGATATTCGATTATATACCTACACCAATATAAATTTTTTCTTCTTCTTTTTTAAATTTCTTCTCTGGGGTAAATGTGGTTTCATTCAACCAATAAGCCTCAAGTGAATCAGAAAATGTTAAACATTATAAAAACAGTAATTGTGCAGAGTCTAAGTGTGCTGAAGTACTCCTTTAATTGTGGCACTCAAGCAGCAGAGACAGGTAGATTTTTGAGTTCAAGGCCAGCCTTAGCTACATAGCAAGTTCCAGGGCATGTAACACTACATTATAAGACCCTATCTTAAATAAATACCTCTAATACTACACCAAAGAGGAGAGAGTTATTGCTATGAGCATATGGATGGCATTGGATCTGAACCCTAACATCCCCCCAAACTGAATAAATATAAACATAGAACAATAAAAATATTTTATTTGAGATTTAATCCAACACATCCTTTTTAATGTGTGTAAAATGTCTGAAGTATTCTTATAGCTATTTATGGGAAGCCTAATACCTAATATCAATGTTAAGTCAGATTTTTAATATGTTCACTGAATTTGTGGTATTGTTTTCTAAACTCATTTATTTTCCTCAAAGAATCACAACCCTTTCTGGGAACTCAGACCAATCTCACATAGGTCTTTGTGTGTATGTGTGGTTGTATGCATGTGTATGTGTGTGTGTGTGTGTGTGTGTGTGTGTGTAACTTGTACGAATTTTGGCAGTAAGAGTACAGCAAATGTCCTGCAAATGTAAAATGACTTGGCAAGTGAGACATCATCACTTCACTCTTATTGCTCAACATATCCAGGCAAGCTCACCCCTTCTCATTTTAAAATTATATTAAATAATATTTTAGGTTCTTAATATTCTCCAACTCCTGCACACAATACCTTGCCTGCAGAAGCAATACCTTTTTGAATGTTAAAGAGGAAAATGTGAGGTAATGCCAAGCCCTAGCCTAGCATTAATGAGACCGAAAACACACCAGGAGAAATTTATTTCAATATATTTCCCAAAGTAAAACTGAAATTATTGGTTTGTAGTCATTATGTCTGTATATTTTCTAATGTTACTAAGTACATTTCTGAACTGAAATGAAATAAGCCTCATATAAGGGCTCTAGAAGGGAAATGAATATAATAAAAACTAAATTTTTAAAACTGTTCTTGCTCGTTTAATTCCATTTGTGGCAATTAAAAGTTTGCATTCAAATAAAAATGGCTGTAATTAAAAAGAATCAATTCACAGGATGTTATGTAAATATAAACATAAAAGATAAGAGTCTACTGAAAGAAACTCAAAGATTCATAAAATTTTAACATTTGGTGAATACTTATCTAAAACAAAGGCAGCTAATTTAAAAAATTTTTGTGCAGTTGTTAAGGTTTTTTTTTTCAGCTAGACTTCTATGATTTGATCTCAAATTAATACTTGCTTTGGGACATTCAGAAGCAAATGCTATGAAAAGTACCATCAAGTATTAGATGCCTATTAAGTGAGACTGGATTGCAACTTCTCACAATTCCATCAACTGACCATTGTATGATCCAACTTAAACATCATTAGGCTATATAATAAATAACGCATTCAAAGGCATAGCAAGTAACAGTCATTCCATGTTCATGCAAGATGTCAAATCAGTAAAAGTGGAATGTTATAACTACAATGATATCCCGCCCAGACTTGAAGAGCAGTAAACTAATGGAGTTTGAGTATGCAAAATAATCAAATCTATACCATATACATAAGGTAAATCATTAATTAGTATGTTCTCTTTCAAGTTTGATTTCTGTTACTGGGATAAATACCTTGACTAAAAGCAACCTGGAAGAGGGAGGTTTATTTGTGTCACTCCCCATTGTTGGAAATCAGAGCAGGAACTCAAGCAGAATCTGAGACCAAGGCCATGGAGAGATGCTTCCTGATTTGCTTCTTGGCTCTTACTCTGCTAGAATTCTGATATAGGCCAAGTCTGTCTGCCTAGGGATGGTGCTGACCACAATGTGTTTCCCTCTCCCTCATCCAGGGATTCTCTCCATGCCCTGGCCTCAGGCCGAGATGATCTGGATAGTCCATAAAGTCATATTCCTTCAGATGACTCTAGGTTGTGTCAAACTTGACAGGAGAAACTGAGGGGAAAACTAATTTATCAATCATCTTGATACATGTGAAATTCTAGAAATTGAAATTTTAAGAATTGAGCTCTGGAATAAAGGCTTAGTAGGAGAAAAAGCTTATTGAACAAATAGAAGTTGGTGCGTCATATGCCCACATAACCATGTAACAGCCAGAGCTGAGCTGACAGTCATTAATGAACAAGTCATATATATATATATACAAAAACAAAAACAAAACAACAACAACAACAAAAAACCAAGATGACTTTATTCAGAGCAGAGAGATTTTGCGGATTATAGAGGTATACACTGAAAAGTCTGAGAACATGACTTGAGGGATCCAGTCTACAGCCTGGGCTCTCTTTCTATGGTGTCTAAAGGGAGGAGGAGCTAGTCACCGATAGATATGCCTTGTGGGTGGTTCTTTATTTTGATCAAAAGAGTAGGCCATATAGTCACTTTTCCTACTAAGATTTTTCTCATCCAAAATTGTATATGATTTTAATGATATGCATGATCCGTTAGGCACAGGCTTAAGATGATAAAGATTCCATTAAAAAGTTACCAGAGGACACAATTTTACTTTACTGAGTATACACTCAAAACCAGTTCAGGTCTGATCAGCTCTAATATTCTACATACTCATATACTTCAGGAATACACTTGAGTAGAAGTGATTTAAATTTGTTGGTTACCAAGCATGGGGAAAATTATATTGTTCAGAAATGGGAATATCTGTAGCCAGATGTCCATGGTGGGGCTGGGAAGTTCTAAAGTTGTTAGATGCAGTGTTTGGAGAAGTGTGTGGACAGTATGTGGAAGTAAAGGAGCTAGCTGCCAGAACATTAAAGCACTGTCTCCCATAAGAGGTGTCACTCATAGGCCAGAACTCACGTAGGATTACAGGGTACTAACTTATCACTTGTGATTGTCTGCTACATAGAGGTATGCTACTGTAACCTGAGTGCCCATACAAATACTCGCAGCAGGTGAAGGAGACCTGAGTAGCCAGACTTCCCAGCATAGCTATGAGTTATATGTTTTGTGATAGAACCTATTTCCTAAGTATATGGTAGAGAAATAATTTCAGAAAGGTATCAAAGGTTCTTAACCTCTGTCCTCCATATGCATCAACAGGAATGAGCAGACCCAAATACACACACACACACATACACACACACACACACACACACACACACACACACATACACACACACACACACTGCACTGAGTCCTTGGAGTTCCATTGAAGATGTGTTGTACTCACTTGAGGCACTGTACAGAGTCTTAGTGAAAGGAAAACGATTTTGAAAAGAGATGAAGGTATTTGTTTCTTTGATTAAAAGGGAAACACAATAGAACGAAGCCAAGTGATTTAAGCATCCCATGAGAACACAAAACACTTTAATAGGGAAAATGGATATTCTGGGTCCAAAATTACTGCATCATAAGTGATGTGAAGGCAATTTGGGCCTTCAAAAATACAACAGTTACTGTTAGTGGGGTTGTCGCATAAAAAGAAAAATGTATCTTCCATAGACTCTGTTGTATTTTCAGGTTTAACGAAGCATGCCTACATGATGGGGGAACCAAAAAGAAATAGATGCAAATATGATTTTGAGAAATTATTGATTTTTCTAAGTGGAACGATTTAGCAATATTTAGTATTTAGAACTATAAAATGGTGAAAGTAGTGACACACACAGACTAACTTGAGATCTAAAATGCAAATAGAAAATTCAGTTTTACAAGTGGATAGTTTTTTTCCTCGGTTTCCCTAATAATTTCAAGCTAACTACATCTAGATACCATCATATAAACTTCATTGATCCGATTATATAAATTTTGCATCTCTAGTCCAGGATAAAGATATCTTTAACATTTTTTCAAGTGAAACACTGCTTCTGTGTTTCTGAGTTGGGACTGTATGAGCCAGGGTATACTTCACTGGAAAGGACGAACCAGGGAGGCACTTGACTTTGTGTCAGCTTGTTTCTGCAGCTGAGATTTGGCTGGTCTGTGCTCTTGCACAGAGAGATCCAAATGCTGTTCTACTTTAATGACTAGACCTTTTTTCCTCTCCCAAGTGAACTTCTGATGTGAACCTGACCTGCATCCTTTAAGTTACCCATGTCTGCTTAGCCACAAATGGTAGAAAGATCAATTCAAATTTCAGTTCTCCCTTGGCTTTGGGATTTTCTGGTGAGCTCAAAGGTCCCTCTTGTTCTTAAGTGCTGTGTGACACCAGTACCTTCGCTCTCCTATTTGCACTCACAAGAGGCCTCAAGTAGCAGTTAGAGCAAAGAAAGATTAGACTGTGTTTGCGAATTGGACTAGAAATGATTTGCGAATGTTGAATTTAGCTAAGATAAGTAATTAAACTGATATGAACTGATATGAATTCAATAGATCTAGATTAAGTTATCTACACCAGGATTATAGTGGTTTAAAAATATAAAAGTGGATTCTGCAGCAAAAACGAACAATCTACATGTTATTTCTTATGTTTTCATTATTATCAACTGTTAAAATCATTTTTTTCTTTTTATTTACTCTTATTTCATATATTATATCCCAACTGACCCTCCTTTCCCCAGACTCTTCCCCTCACCTCCCCTTACCCCCAGACCCAACCCCCATTCACCTCCCCTCAGAAAAGAGCTTACCTTCTATCAACATCGTCCAAATATGGTATGACAAGATGCAATATGACCAGGCACTATGCTAAAATTCTAACTATTTCTTTACAATATAAATTGCATTGATGGTTTATTCTATAGTTGACACATTGTCTTCTCCTTATGGACACCACTGGGTGTCCAAAAATTTTGAACAATGGAAAACTTAAATTTCTTTCATAGTGTTTCTTTTTTAAAAAAATATTTATTATTTATTTTACTTTTACATTATTATATTTTTATTTGTGTGTGTCTATGTGCACAAATGTGCCATATTATGCATATGGTGGCCACAAGACAGCTTTAGGGCATCAACTTCATACATCCACATTGTGGGCTATATGATTTGAACATAGGTTGTTGGATTTAGTTGCAATCATCTTTACCTAGCTAGACTGGACTTCTTTGGACCCCATATTATCTTTCTATCACTATTCAGTTCCTAAATTTTTCTGAATTTCCTACCCTGCATTGTGTAATTATTTTCATTTTTCTAACTTGTTGTCATTTCCTCATTGTTAGCTCTATTCTTATTTGTGTCCGAGACAAATGCCAATTTTTACTAGAGTGTATTAATAGCATTTCTGCATTTTATATCCAAATCTTGTGGCTCTCTCATTAATGTGACAAGAATTCAGTCTCTCTCTAAGCTCTGGCAAATGATGCCCTGAGTCTTCTTGTCATAATGAACACTGATGGGATGCGTAGCACAAACCTAAAGGGACAGCTATATTCTTATAAACTGATCCCATGCTTAGGAACCTACTAAAGATTTATGAAGAGTATTCATATTGGGGAGGGAATAAATACTACTCTTGTAAAGGAAGAATCTGAATAATTTATTCATTATTTCAGATAAAATTTTTTTCCGGACTATCAAAGTCAATGTTCTTATAAAAGGATACGCCTGGTCAGTGAGAAACACAAACTTCTGCTACTTGTAGTACAAATGTAAATGATGTATCTCTGGGTTAATATCCACACTTGTGCTTCTTTGGTTGATAGGGGAAGTTCAAGTTAGCTACTATATTAGTTATTTTTCTGCTGCTGGGTTGGACCATGATGACCATCTAAAGGCAAACTTTAGAAGAAAGAGTTTATTTGGACTTATGCCTCCAGAGGTATTTAGGTCCATCACAGCAAAGAATAATGTCTGCATTCAGCAAATATGGTAGCAGCAATAGCTGAGAGACCATATCTCAAACTATAAGTGGGAAACAGAGAGAAAGTACTGACAATGCCCATGACATTTGGAACTAAAAATCTGAACCCAGTGAAATACTTCCCTCAGCAAGGTCACAAGTTCAAAACCTACCCAAACTGCTATGCTAACTGCGCGTCAGTCTAACATCAGAGCTTATGAGGGTATTCTCATGAAAGCCTCCCCAATCTCAGATAGCATACTGATTTTATTATTCTGCATCTATTCCTTTAATCCCAGTTCAATCAAGAAGACATTAAGCTGCATTCTATCAGTATTAGCGTATTCTTGATTGTTTCCAACACTATAATATCTAGCACTATACACTGTGTAGCACTGTGTAACTGAGTTTACATTTTAATTTGATTGACATAAAATATACATGATTGGGCTAAATTTCTTAAATCTGAGGCTGGTAAAAGCAAACAATAATAGATCTCGCAGAGGTCTGTGAAAAAGAGAACTGCTTCTGATTAAAAGAAGTCATCTGTCTGAGCATTCTGTGCTTTTGTATTAATAAACAAAGTAACAATAGAGAGCAGAAAACAAGCTTGAAATGTAGACAGTTTAATAGGAACTCACATTCCTTCCAAATCAGGGTTTCTCATACCTTATAAACATAAACCTATGTCTCCCTGGTACAAAGATTTGTCAAGTTCCTTTCTCACATGGACATCACTTGTAATTTATATTGAGATATTTTGTGTACACACACAAAAAAGGATGCAAGACTTCAAAAATGAAAGCTGGGAGTTAAATTTAATATTAGAATGCTTGCGCAGCATGCACAGGACTATGAATTCAATCCTATGCATTGCCAAGATAAAAACTACAACACACATACACATGCTCTCAAATAAATCTTTTACTCTAAACTCACTGGAAAAATGTGGAGTATCCCCCTGCCTTACCTTTCTTTCTTTTTTTAATTACTTTTATTATTTTTACAGACAGGTCATTGCCATTGTCCCCCTCCTGGTCTGCCCTCCCACAGTTCCTCATCCCATTCCTCCTCTTCCTTTTTCTCTCTCCCCTTCCCTGCTGTCCCCCCTTCAAGAGGAAGAGGATGTCCATATCCCCCACACCACCCCTACCAGGCTTCCACACCCCCTGTGGATCCCTGGGGCCTCAAGACTCTCCAGGATTAGGCACTTCTTTTTTTCACTGAAGCCAAACCAGGCATGTCCTCTGTTGCATATATGTGTCAGGGGCCTCAGGCCAGATCCTATGTACTGCCTGGTTGGTGGCTCAGTGTCTCAGAGATCTCATGGATCCAGTTCAGTTGAGACTGCTGCTCTTCCCATGGGGTTGCCTTCCTCCTCAGCTTCTTCCATCCTTTCCTTTATACTACCACAGGAGTCCCTACCTTCTGTAGATTGGTTGGGTGTAGGTGTAAATATATGCCTCTGTATCAGTCAGCTGCTTGTTGGGCCTCTCAGAAGCCAGACATGCTGTTCTATCTATAACCACACCGTAGTATCAGTTATAGTGTCAGGCCTTGAATCCTCCCCTTGAGAAGGATTCTAAGTTGAGCTCCAAGTTGGGCTGATGATTGGACCACTTTTCTATCGTTCTCTTCTCCATTTTTGTCCCTGCATTTCTTTTAGACAGGAACCATTCTGAGTGTGTTTTTGACTGTGGGATGGCAACCTCATCCTTCCACTTGATGCTCTGTCTTTCTACTGGAGGTGGAATCTGTGAATTCCCTCTCCCCACTTTTGGGCATTTCATCTAAGAGCCTTCCCTTAGAGTTCTGAGAGTCTCAAACCTCTCAGGTTTCTGTTACATTCTAGAGGGCCCTTCCCCCCACCAAGGTTCCATATTTCCATTCATTCTGCTGGCTCTCAGGGCTTCTCTCCTATATCCTCTGCCCCCATTCTTAATCATGTTTCCCTTTTTTCCTCCCATCTAAATCCCACCCTCCCTCTGTCTCTGGGGTTGCTTTCTTCTCCCTCCCAAGTGGAATTGAAGCATCCTTACTTGGGCCCTTCTGCTTATTAACCTTGAGTTCAGTGGATTGTATCCTAGGTATTCTGTACTTTTTTGGCTAATATCTGCTTATTACCATGCATACACCATGAATGCCATTTTTGGTCTCAGTTTCCTCACTTGGGATGATATTTTCTACTTGATCCATTTGCCTGCAAAATTCATGTTATCCTTATTTTTAATAGCTGAATAGTATTCCATTGTGTAAATGTACCACATCTTCTGTATCCATTCTTCTACTGTGGGACAGCTGGGTTGTTTCCAGCTTCTGGCTATCACAAATAAGGCTGCTATGAACATAGTAAAGCAAGTGTCCTTGTTATATGCTGGAACATCTTTTAGTTATATGCCCAAGAGTGGTATAGCTGGGTCTTCAGGTAGATCAACTTCCAATTTTCTGAGGAACCTCCAGATTGACTTCCAGAATGGTTATACCAGTTTGCAATCCCACCAGCAATGGAGGAGTGTTTTTCTTTCTCTACATCCCTGCCAACTTGTGCTCTAACCTGAGGTTTTGATCTTAGCCATTCTGATTTGTGTAAAGTAGAATTTCAGGGTCATTTTGATTTGCATTTCCCTGATCACTAAAGACTTTGAACATTTCTTTTAGTGTTTCTCAGCCATTCAAGATTCCTCTGTTGTGAATTCTGTTTTGTTCTATACCCCATTTTTTGATTGGGTTGTTTGGTTATTTGGAGTTTAGCTTCTTGAATTCTTTATATATTTTGGATATTAGCCCTCTGTTAGATGTGGGGTGAATGAAGATTTTTTTCACAATATAAAGGTTGCTGATTTGTCCTATTGACTGTGTTCTTTGCTTACAGAAGCATATCATTTTCAGAAGCCCCATTTATTAATTCTTGATTTTAGAGACTGAACCACTGGAGCTCTGTTTAGGAAATTTTCGCCCATGCCAATGAGTTCATGGCTCTTTCCCACTTTCTCTTCTATTAGATTCAGTGTACATGGTCTTATTTGGAATCCCTGATCCACTTACATTTGGGCTATGTGCAAGGTGACAAATATGGATCTATTTTCATTTTTCCACATACTGACTGCCAATTAGACCAGCATCATTTATTAAAGATGCTTTCTTTTTTTCCATTGTATATTTTAGGCTTCTTTGTCAAAGATCAAGTGTTCATAAGTGTGCAGGTTTATTTCTAGGTCTTCAATTCTATTCCATCGATCAACCTGTCTGTCTGTACCAATTCAATGAAGTTTTTATCACTATTGCTCTGTAGTACAGCTTGAGGTCAGAGATGGTGATTTTTCCACAAGTTCTTTTATGAAGTTTTAGTATTTTTTTAATAAACTTTATTAAAATTACAAAACCATGGATTTGGATTGATAGCCTATCAGTTAAGAGAATTCCTTGCTCTTCAGAGATTCTGAGTATAATTGCCAGCATGTGCTTGGTGGCTCAAAAATGACTATACATTCAGTTCCAGGAGATCTGAAATCCTCTTTTGCACTGTCCAGGTTCCATTGATGCAAGTGATACACAGACATCCACATTCAGGCAGAATACACATACACATGCACATAAAATAAAATAATAAAGTGAAAAATTAAATAGAAATTAAAAATATAAGAAAGTACCAAAACCATGCATAGTTATATAGAATATTACCCTTGTGTTTTAAAACTAGTGTTTTCAATATTTGTCCCCAATCAATAAACCTATTGTTGTATTTATGTCACTATACTGAGCTGTTTATTTATTTATTTATAAAACCTTGGTGAATCAAGTTTAGTGGGGTTTATTTCTAGTGGAAGACTGACTTCCAGGCAGCTGGGGTGAGGGTCTTACACCTACTCCAACCAGGTCACACCTACTCTAACAAGCCACACCTCCATATAGTGCCACTTCCAGTGCCAAGCTTATACAAACCATCACATTCCACTCCCTGGCCACTCATAGGCTTCTTCAAACATGTGAGTCTATGGGGGCCATACCTAGACATAACATAATAAAAGAAATACATTTAGTCCAACTTCCAAAGTCCCCATAGTCTGTAACAGTCTCAACAAAGTTAAAAGTCAAGTTCAAAATCTCTTCTGAGATTCATCCAATCACTTAACTGTAATCTTCAAGACAATACAGAAATGAACCCAGCTGGGTAAATCCAAAAATCTCCGTGTCTGGTGTCAAAGTGGTTTTCAGATCTCCACTCCTTTTTCATCTTTGTTGACTGCAAGAAACTTCTTTCTCCTGGTCTGGTTCCACTCCTGTTAGCAGTTTTCCTCAGCAGATAGCCCACAGCTCTGGCATCTGGAACATCTTTAGGTCTCCAAGGCAACTTCAATGTTACAGCTTCTTCTTTTAATGTCTGAGATCTACACATGATCTTCTGGACTCCTCTAAAGGGCTGGCAGCACTTCTCCTTCTTTGCCCTCTGTAGCAACCTAGGCTCAGGTTGATCCACTCCACTGCTGCAGCTATTCTTGATTATCATGCCATGGTACTGAGATCTCCAATATGCTTGGGTCTTTTGGAGCAACTAGGCTTCAACAATAGCCTCTCATAGGCTCTCTTCATGGTGCCAAGGCTCAACTCATTTGCATGAGCCCTTAAGTCTTGGGCCAGCAACTGCAACTGGGGCTGTACTTTCATCAATGGCCTTCCATGGCCTCTCACAGTGCCAAGCCTCATCTGTTCTTCATGACCTTTTCATGCCTTCAAAACCAGTATCACCTAGGCTACTCTTATACAATACCAAGTATAGCTGCTGCAGGAGGTACAACCTTGGCTATCTCTGGAACAGTTTCTTTGGGCTCTCAAAAAACACTTCCCAGAAGATTTCACCTCAGTGATGCTGGTCTCTTCTTTATCACCACTAATTTCTTAGCTCCAGTTAACCAGCATCAATTGTCCTAGCCATCTCCTTCTTTTCTTGACTATCAAATCAGAGGCACATGGCTGAAGCTGCTGAGTTCCTCTGCTTGCTGGAGCAGGCACATGGCCCCCTTGTTCTATTATATTATCACTAGCTTCCTTATTTTCCAACTCCATCACTACCTAAGCCTGGCTATCCTGTATCTTGCTCTGTAGATTGACCTTGAACTCAGAGATCTGCATGCCTGGGATTCAAAGTGTGTACCACCATGCCTGGATTTAAGGTTTTCTTCACCTAGAGCTTGCTCTGTGCCAGGCTGGCCTTGTACTCAGAGGTCTGTTTGGCTTTGTCTTCTGGGATTAAAGGTGTAAACTACCAAGCCTGGATCTAAATTTAGCTGGATGTGATCTTGCCACAAAAATCAGTTAATTTGTTATCTCATAGAATATAGGATTCAGTTCCATTTTACTTCCAAGTGCCCCTAAATACTTGAACCATATATTTTATATTTCCTCTTTCTCCTCTTGCTACGCTTGTTTAAAATGATCTTCAAGAGACTTAACTAGAAAACAAAGTCTATGATGGGTGTTTCTGAGAATTCCTTTTTCATTGCAATTAATCTGAGTCTCTTCACCTCAGGCAGACTCTTCAGACAAGGGCAAAAAGTAGCCACGTTCCTCACCAAAATACCACAAAAAAGTCTCTAGGCCATATATTAAAATTCTCCACTGAAACCTCTTGGGCCAGGTCCACACAATTCAAATTACTCTCAGTAACAAACAAAGTTTTCCTTATTCCTACTAGCATAGCCCATTAAGTCCCATGTAAAGCATTCCACTGCTTTCCAAATCTAAATTCCCAAAATCTACATTCTTCCAAACAAAAGCATGGTCAGGACTATCATAGCAATACCCCAGTTCCTGGTACCAATTTATGTCTTAGGGTTTTACTGCTGTGAAGGGACACCATGACCAAGGCAAGTCTTATAAAGGACAACATTTAATTGGGGCTGACTTACAGGTTCAGAGGTTCAGTCTATTATCATCAAGGTAGAGAAGCATGGCAGCATCCAGGCAGGCATGATGCAGGAGGATCTGAGTTCTACATCTTCATCTGAAGGCTGCTAGTAGAAGACTGAATTCCAGGCAGCTAGAGTTAAGGGCTTAAGTCCTGTCCACAGTGATACACCTATTCCAATCAGGTACAAATACTCCAACAAGGCCACATCTCCAAATAGTGCCACTCCCTGGGCCAAGCATATATAAACCATCACAGTTGTTGTATCTCAAAAAGCCCACTTTTTGATGGATGCGGATGGCTGCTCCCAAAACTGCATACCTGGGCTTTTGCTGGACCTTTAGGTAGCTCCACTGAGTATGCTCCTCTCCCCAGCACTTCTTCACTGCTTATACAACCATACCAGGGATCTCATCAATCTTATAGCTTCCTGGATAGTGTGAGTTTGTTTGTTTCCTGAGCATTCTACAACCTGTTTGATAATTCTCAGTGGCATGTATCCAAAACGTAACATGTCTTTAGCAGGGTCTTACCATCTAGTTCTGGCAGCTCAAACATCTCTGGCATTAGCTACTTAGGGTTTGGGGATTCTCAGGGAAATCTCTATACAGAAATTCACAGATGGGTAAGGCTACCCTTGTCACTGGGTTATTCACCAAAGTAATGGCTACTGGGAGAGTCTTCTACAAGCCACATACAGTGATTACATTGAGGTTTTTCCAGCTCCAGTGAATTGCTCTTCCAGACACTTGCCCAGATAATTTCAGAAGTTTAGTCCACTATCATTATGGAGGAAAGCATGTGGCTGGAGCATTAGCTGAAACTTACACCATGGTCTGTGGCAGAGAGCTAGAAAGATAGAAGGCATTTTAATATAACTCATTTAATTATCAGAACAAACCAATAAAATAGAATTATTAATATAATATTCATTCTGCAGGTAGAAAAATCTGTGATAGGAATTAATTAAAATGTCCAAGTCCACAGTGTGACTTTTTGTGCCAAAGAAATGTTATCAAATTCAATAGTTTAAGGGAAACTGAATAGAATATTAAATGATGAAATATCAGTTGCTTTAGCTGGCTCCTAAATGAGTATTAGCTAAATGTATATCATATAGTGAAAAGGCATAACTGTTTGAATATCACAATATATCTTCCTGTAAGAGCTATTGATCAGGTAGGTATCATGCATGTTTGTAGACCCTTCAACTTACAGTTTCAACCTTTGAAGCATCAAGGAATATTAAAGAAAAAGGTTTAGAGGGAATCTAAAAAAGAAGGTAAGTTGTGAAAAAAGTGTAAAATACTGGACCTAATATGACTGTTGTATTATTGAATTTACAGCAATTGCATTGGGCACATTAACATGCTGTCATGAAAAAGGGAAAAAATTCATGGGCCTCAGCCCTTACTGAGGAAATATACATAATTAGTTGTTAATTTGGATGAACATTTTCCACAGTGGAAAATCACCACTGGCAAGGTGATATGCTCCTATAAACAAACTATCACCTATATATAATTCTGAAAACAACCATAATGAAACTTAGGAAGTCACAAGACAAATAAATAAACATGTAAAAGTGGAAGGGTGCAATTTGAGAAGAGAAATAAAGTGGGAACAAGACAAGAGAAGCTAACAGGGGGTGGCATGTGAATAAGCTTGAATGATGTTATGCATCTTTATGAAAAGGTCCCGATGAAACCCATTATTATACATAATTAATACATGCTAATAAAAACATCATAAAAAGAAAACATAAATATTTAAAGTCAGTTTATTTCAAGCAGGTGTAAGATTATCAATCACATCGCAGTTATGAAAGGACAAATGACAAATCAAATGTCTCTTACCTCAAGAATGCAATGTGATTTATGGTACATTCATATGCAAAGGTTGAAGTAGACATTTTGGAAGATTTTCATTAGCATTTGGAAATGAGGCTGAAATTTATAATCAATGTATTCATGTAGTGACTCTTTTAGTAGTTAGTTATCATATCTCAAGTGATATTTTAGTAGATCAGATATATTGATAACTAAGAAAATCAAAATCTCCATCTTCATGGACTTTAATTTCTACTTGTCCACCTACCAACCTACCTATCTCTTTATATACTTATTCTCAATGAATCTCTCTTTTGAGAAAACTAATTCCGAAATTGGTACTGTGCACATTTTTTTTCTTTTTTTGCTGTTGTTTGGTTTTTCAAGATAGGGTTTCTCTGTATAGTCCTGGCTGCCCTGTAGCTCACTCTGTAGACCAGGGTGGCCTTGAACTCAGAAATGTGCCTTGCCTCTGCCTCCCAAGTGTTGGGATTAAAGGCCTGTGCCACCACCGCCCGGCTAGTATGCAACATTTATCCTTAGGATATTGCCCTTACTATTGCTATTACTTCTCCACCAGGAGAAATCTGTAGTGAAAAGATGTTTATTAAAATGGCTAAGATCTCAGTTAGTTTGCACCAAAGAAATAATGCATGGGCAAGGACTTTATATTTGACAACCTCTCCCACCCCAATTAACAAATAATTGTGTATTCAGGGAAGGTTGAAACTCATGAGTTTTTTCCTCCTTTTATAGGATGTTATTGGCCCTGTCTTGTGCCCATCATAGCTACAATTAATCCAAAAATGTAAAGGCCTTGTCAAGTTCAGAAGCCAGTATTCCATACTTTTCTCCAAAGTTCCTCTGGCTTTTACATTGAGTGAGAATCATTAGTTCTAGCTGATTTCTATATGGAGAGACTGGATGTCATCCTCAGACTCCAGGGAGATAGAGAATTGTCTACAAAGCACAGAAAAAAATCTCCGGATTCTCAAAGTCTAGAAAAATAACAAAGTGATGGAATTCTAAGAGATTTCCCTTCTGCATGCAAAGAACTTCAACAATGCTCCTTGTTCTGAAAGGGAAGGTGCTTGTGGTTTGAAGGCTTTCTGAATGCCCTAAACAAGACTTCTGAGGATCTTCAGAGGCAGAAACAACAGTGGCTAGACCAAAACTCCCCTTCAGGATTCTGTTTTCAACTTGTAATAGAACCCTTTAAAACAAAACAAAACATTATTGTCTTAGGGTTTTACTGCTGTGAATAGACACCATGACCATGGTAAATCTTATAAAGGACAACATTTAATTGGAGTTGACTTACAGGTTCAGAGGTTCAGTCCATAACCTTCAAGGCAGGAGCATGAAACTGTAGGAGCTGAGAGTTCTACCTCTTGTTCCATAGGCAGCTAGCAGAAGACTCACTTCCAGGCAGCTAGGAGTAGGGTATTAAAGCCTACACCTACAGTGATGTAACTATTCCAGTAAGGCCACACCTCCAAATAGTGCCATTCTCTGGGCCAACCATATTCAAACTTTGACAGTTCTTCCCTGAGGTCTGTATTTGAATTCTTCATCTTTGTAGGCTATAAAGTTCCATAAGCAACTTTGTAGGATATAAAGTTCCATAAGCAAGGCCTACACTCCCAAAGTGCTTGTGTCTGCATTTAACAATGGCAACATCTTCCTGTTTGGACTTCTACATTTAAATAACTGCATTTCCATGATAATGTAATAGTTCATTTTATTAATAACCAATCTCATTAACACCTATAATAATAAAGATTAATTCATATAAAATTGTCTCTATTAAAGAAATGGTTTACATTTCCTGACTACATTGTAGTAAGTCATAGAATACTAAATAAGTCGCATTACTGAGCTCATTATCTGTGGAATGGACATATGGACCATTTCTGCAAAGGAATCTAAACAGTCACATTAGCATTCATCTACCAATTTATTCTCTCCTTGCCTAATTTTTTATTTTTGAATTTTAAGAAAGAAATGATTGAAAGTAGACCTTTTAAAGAAAATACATCAACAAATAAGCTTCTATCAGCCATTTATATCTTCTTCAATTTTCATTTGTCACAAACTCATGACATTAACAAATAAATTATATCTGTTAAGTGCTTAGCAAGTACAGACATTGATTAAAATATATCAATCCCATGGGGTGATGTTGTATGGAAGACTTCATTACTTCTTTAAAAACAATTTCTGACTATGAAAGGCAGTCTGTGTTCTGGTTGAGTGAGGCTTACTCCAGAGACCCAGTAGAAAATTCTGCAAGGGCTGGAACAGTGAGCTATGCCCACAGAACATTAGGTGCCTGGCACCACAAGGCCTACATTATCCTGTGCTCCCAGGAATGCCCCAGGCTCCCAGTATTCTGGCTGGACTCCACCCCAACCTGACTAGAGCCAGGTATGCCCTATCCCACAGTTACCTGACAACAGCAAGATAGACCAGCCCATTATAAAAGGGGATGCTTGCCCGCTCCTCACTCTCTTTCAAGCTCTTGCTTTCTTTCTTGTCTTTTCTCTCACCTCTTGCTTCCTCTCTCTCCTTCCCTTCCCCCTCTCTCCATGTGGCCAGTCTCTACATCTCTACATTTCTTCTCTCTCTCTCTCTCTCTCTCTCTCTCTCTCTCTCTCTCTCTCTCTCTCTCTCTCTTCCCCATCTCTGTTTTCTACAATGAAGCCAAAAACTATGGCCTGCCTCCTTTCATCTAGACTCACAGTGCTGGAACAATGGCTTAGGCCTTCCTCTAAAGAGCTACATCTAATCTCCCACAGGAAAGCCTCCCAGCCTTTCCAGCCACCAGACTAGTCCAAGGACTCTCACTCCACTCAAGAACCACCCAAAACCTTCTCTCCCTACTCCCTTTTTGCCTTTCAGCCTGGGGCCACTGCCACCCCAGAGTACCCACCTGTTCTCAGCTCTTCCAAGGTGTCCAGTGACCTCCTGAGATGCCCAAGAGCTAGAACCTGTCGTCCTTGGCCTCCATGAAGCTGAGGGACCTAACAGTCTCCCTAGTCCACCTTTCCAGGGTCTCCAAGCTCTGGCAGACACAAGTCTCTCCCATCCTTTTATTTCCCCACTGCCCAGAACCCAACAAAAGAAGAAAACAAATTTGACTGATATTAGTCCAAATTCTCATACCTTTCATGATCTGTATCAAGAACCTATAAACTCACTATATGCTTAATAACTTGTAAACACTATCACATAATAAATCACTCTAGGGAGCACCAGTTCCACTTAGTTCTAAACAGACATCTAGTTTTTTTTTTTTGGTAAATACATCTTCAACCACATTTAGAAATGCTGTATTGCTTTAACATGATTTTTTGAAATGTTGTATGTCACTAGAAATATCCTTGTTCAGACTCTTCTAAGATGTGCCAGACTACACAGAATAAAAAATTATTTTAATAAATACTGTGAGTGATCTATTTATACTTATATGGGTTTTCACTTCTTCCTGATCAATACCTCTCTGTCTCTGTCTCTCTCTCCCCTTTCTCCTACCCCTTCCCCCGTGTGTGTGTGTGTGTGTGTGTGTGTGTGTGTTTCAACAGTTTTATCACTTTTGAATGTCAGGTGAAAAAGAAATGACAGCAGTAGACAAACCATTACATGGGTACCAAACAGTACAGAAAGGCCCAGCATTGACTTATTCTCTAAACCCTCATAGTGAGCGACATAAATCGAAAACCTCCATGACAGTAGAGAAAAACTTGTAAGCTTGAACTGAAAACATGACAGAGGTCTAGCTCTCCCCATAAGAAAAGTTTCCTTTCATAGTGACAATTACAGCAGTAACATCCAATACTTTGTAAAGTGATTGTTCTATTAGTTTCTTAATTATAGTTAGAAGGATATCCACAATGAAAACGGAACTGAGGTCTTATGATGAACAAGTGTTCATAATTGTTTGCAAGGAGAGAAATGGACAGAAATGTGCAGAAGTTTATGTGGCTTTTTAAACTTTAATTAAATATTGATGTTAGCACAGATGTATGATTTCTTTTAAAGGAGTCTATAGGGAATAATATTGTGTACTTCTTGTATACAAAGCATTGAATATAAAATCATATGAAAAATACAAGGGTGAATAAGGCATGATCTCCTTAAGGTAAGAAATATTTTAAAAAATATCTTAAGACTCTGTAGACATGATACATCTTCTGACAAAGCATAAAAGTTTTCAAACATTTAAATCATGGGCAAAGCATATTTTTCTATAAATGCATGTACAAATCATTGTTGTGTTTACCAATATCACAGTGCTCACTCTTAGCAAGTCAATCTAAATTTAAAGACTGAAATGCTTGAGTTAGTTCTATGAATCTGTGGAAAGCTTCATAAGGTTATGATTCAGTATAATTTGTCTTATCTTGAGATTTGCATGAGACTGCTTAGAAAACATAAGCATTTCTAAATCACTGTTTGTTAGTCTCTAACCTCCTAAATTAACTGTAGTTCCATACTGGTGTAACATAGTTTGGGGCTGGGACTCGTATGTTGGACCCATTTATCTTAGGGTGCATTTCTACCATTGAAATATATGTTAAAAGCAGAGGGTGTCAGTTGTTTGTTTTACTAAAGCAATATACACAATTCTAAACTAATTACAATTGAAGGAAATGCATGTACAAGAAATTTGTAGCAAGTGGATCTTCTACTATTATCATACTTTTGCATTATATTAAATAAATTTGTTATTTTTTGACTGCAAGCAGCCAATCAACTAATCAATCACTCAGTACAAACTATATAATATTTTATAGCCTTAGCTTATAATGTCTAGTTAGAGAGCTCTGAGTTCAGGGTTACTACTGCTATGATGAATTGCCATGACCAAAAGCAAGTTGGTATAGAAAGTATTTTCTTGGCTTATACTTCTATACTCTAGTCCATCTTTGAAGGAAGCCAGGATAGGAACTCCAAAAGGCCAGAAACTCGAAGAAGGAGCAGATGTAAAAGTCATGGAGGGGTGCTGAGTGCAGGCTTCTTCCTTTTTGTTATAGACCCACTTAAGAATGGCCACTAATAACCAGTAGACAGAGTGAATATTAGACATTTTTGAAATCTCTTCTGACAACATCATTAATCCAAAACAATTCCAGATTTTTAGACAATGGTAAAAAGCAGCCACATTCTTTGTGAAAATGTCACAAGAATGATTTCTAGGCCACTTACTAAAATACTTATCCTCTGAAAATTCTTGAACTGGGCATTCCCAGTTCAAATCATCTTCAACAACACTATCTCCCATACTCCTACCAAAATGTGCCACTAAGCCCCACTTAAATTGTTCAGTGAGTTTTTCTAATCCAAACATCCAAATTCCATAATCTTCCAGATAATAGCATGGTCATGCCTATCACAGGAATACCTTAGTTGCTGGTACCAACTTCTGTCTTAGGTGGTGTTCTATTGCTATGAAGGGACAACACAGCCATGCCAACTCTTACAAAACAAATCATTTCATTGGGGCTGGCTTATACTTGCAGAGATTAGTCCATTGTCCTTATGGCAACAACCATGGAGGCATGCAGGTAGACATGGTAGTTGAGAGTTCTACATCTGGATCCAAGGGAAGCAAGAAGAGAGAGAGACACTGGGCTTGGCTTAAGGCTTTTGAAACCACAAATCCTATACTCAGTGGCATAAATCCTTCACAAGGCCCTTTCAAGTAGCACTACTACAAAGTGACCAAAATTTCACATATATGAGCCTATAGGGGGACTATTCCTATATAAAACACCACAGTGTCATACCTTGTCATTTTTTTCTGGAATAATAATATATTGCTTTAAATGTGACCATCTGAACATGGTAAAATAATTTAGTTTTCTCAAAATAATACAATCGTTTTATTTGGGCAATTGAACTTTCTAACATTAACATACTAACTTCTTGAAGTTTAATAAGCCTCATTGGCCAATTAGAGGAAGCAAATTCCTTCTACTAGACTTCTCACAGTTGCCTTAGATCACTATTTTCTCCTGCACTTTCTGTATTTGCTTCTTCACACTAAATATTCTCTTTATCTCCATTTTAAAGCAAGTCTGATGCAATGCCTAAAGGTAAACTATATACTAATAAAAGCAGTCAATATGTAGTGAAGTTCTACCTGTAAAATAAGATGATTCTTGTTTATTACTTTTATGATTTGTGGGATCTGTACACCTTGAATTTACCATATTATGATTTTAGTGTCCAAAATAGTTGCAAGAAAAACTATGCAGGGAAAAGATTAAAAAAATATTTAAAACATTATGTAATTGTATATGTATGATGGATTAGTATGTATGTGTTTAACACTTTAACATAGCTGGAACTTTTGCATTTTTAAATGATCAAGCCTTTCACAACTAGAAGCATGTGAGGCCCTGATAGATTCTCGAACTCAAAACAAATATTATACAAGTTTTTAGTCACCTAAAATGAAAGACTCATAGAAAATAATGCTTTAAGCCACCCTGTGACTTTGATGTAGATTTCTGTGTGGTATGAATGCTATAAGTAGCTACACTTTTTCTGAATGTAGTAAAGTTAATAAAACTATGAAAAGAATAATGCAACCTAAAAATATTGCAGGCTAGTGAACAAAATCCAGAATTCTACATTTCCTTGCAAACATGCTTTTGTTCTTGTAACTAATATTTCTAGAAACAGATCACAAGTTGGATTCTGAGTGACAGAATAAAACAAGTTGAACCCAAATCTGCTCCAGATGTTTTAATACTTGAGAGCTGTCAAGAACTAGAGAAGAGTGAAGGAGATATTGTAGAGGATTTTGACAAATTTGTGTAAGCTAAGTATCTAAGCACAGCAGGTCTTCTGTTCACTCTTTCACAGCTGAGAAGGCAACAGCATTTTATTTGAAGAATCTGTACCTCCTTCACCTGAACTAAACATTGGTCTTTATAAATTCAAAATTAACTTTTCTTGTTATTTCTAGAACTAGAGTCTACTTCAGTTTTCCTGAAGAGAATGAGCCCCAAATCCAAAATGGGCAGAAACAATGTCAACAACAAAAGCAATCAAGATATTGATACTTTATACATCTTAGAATTTGAGGTAGAATTACTTCTATAAGCCAGTTTTATAGTAGAAAACAGTAAGCAGGAGAGAACATTAAATTAATTAATACAGGATGAATAGAATATTATTATAGGCTTTAGAAAAAATGTTTGGTTAATTTTATGTTTTGGCTTGAATAAGCAAAAACACAACCTAAACTATGTCCTATAAAATGGTGTTATATTTACTGGTATAACATTCCAGGATAACTATTCAAATGAATAGATATACAGGTGTTATAGTGGGCTTAAAATTATTAATATAATTTTTTAAAGTTAATACCCATGTTACCAAATAACTAAAAATTAATAGTATGTATGAAGAGTTACTTGTTGGAAATATTCCCCATTTATGGAATAATCTAGGGAGTATAGCCTCCAGAATATGCCAGAACTGCCTAAATACACAGAAACTATTATTTCTTAGGAAATGAATAGCAGTGTTGAAATAATAAAAATAATTTTCAAATAAGCATCTTTGTCAATAGTAAATTGATAAGACACTTCAGAATTGAAATAGCCAGGTATCATATTAAAATCATCAATTATAATTTGTAGCAAAATAAAAGACAGAAGGAAGAAAAAGAAGGAAGGGAAGACAGGAGGAAGAAAGGAATGAAGGAAAGAAAGACTGGAAGAAGGAAGGAAGGAAGCAAAAGAGGAAGAGAGGGAAGGAAGTATGGATAGAGAGAAAGAAAGAAGTTTACAGAAAAAGAGGATGAATAATGACACCGAAGTAGCTAGATAGCTTGAGTTGCAGTATTAGAAAATAACAAACAAGGTAAGTATACTGATAAGTTTTATTCCATAAGCATTCTGTAAAGCCAAGAGTTTTGATTAAGCCTAGATCATAAAAAGACTGAAATGCTAACTGCTTGTCCACTTGGCCTTATCAATTAAAAATTAAAAAATTGCAAGTGGCATATGTATAAGTCAGGATTCTTCTGAACTCTCTAACAATTCACACAATAAAAAATAAAACAGAAAAACCTTCAGAGCAAAGAAACAACCTTTTTGCAAATAATAATTATTTTAAGTTTGAACATGTGCTATTCTACATATAGTTTTGATGGAACAGGCACTTCATGTAACAACTATATTACTAGAACTATCCAACACAACTATTATTAACTGTTATTGGATCCATAATATCCCAGGATTGAATTTTTGTGGACTCCAAATTAAAACTGAGGTACTTAATTAAAAATATTTGTACTCACATTTGTTTAGGCTAATTTTTTTTGTGTTTGTAATCATTTAGTCCATTTCAATGGCCTCATAGGAAATTTCGATTAAAAGTATGGAAGGATTTCTTGGTAAAGAGTTATTCTTGCTCTTTCAGAAGACACAAGTTCATTTCCCTACAGCCACATTAGGAAGCTCATAAAACCCCATGCTCCAGCGTCAGACAATTGATACTTCTTTGGGCCTTTATGGGTACATAAACCCAGGTGACACATTCTCTCTGTCTCTCTGTCTCTCTGTCTCTCTGTCTCTCTGTCTCTGTCTCTGTCTCTGTCTCTCTCTCTCTCTCTCTCTCTCTTTCTCTCTTTCTCTCTCTCACTCACACACACACAGAGAAACACACACTCACATTTCTTAAATTTAAAAATATATTTTAAGGGTTAATTTAAATGTTGACTTGAGCATCCAAAAATACATTAGAAAATGATTGGCTCTGATGACATAGGATTTGCTATATAATCGTGCTTTCAAATAACTCTTAAGTTGTTACTAAACCCTGTGTGAAAATTATGAAATGTGACCTTTGAGACTTAAGTTGACTTAATCATATCATTAATGAGAAACCTTCATTATGGAATTATTTACCTGAAAGACATTTAATGACATAAGATCAATCTCTCTCTCTCCCTTCCTCTCTCTACCTCTCTCCCCTTCGTCTTTCTGTCAATCCCTCTCTTCCTTTCTCTCTCCCCCTCTCCTTCTTCCCTCCTCTCTCCCTCTCTTTCTCCCTGTCTTTCTTTCTCCTATTCAATCTCTTTTTCCCCAACCTTCCTTCCATCTCTTTTTCTATTTCTACAAGGAAAAACTTAAAAGAACATAACTTGTGCAGGGGGTCTAGTTCTGTCTCCAAGAACTCAATTACACAAAACTTTGATCTTAAAATTCCAGTTTTCAAAACTGTGAGATACAGTGCTTAATTTTTCTTCTAACTCATCTTTAATATTCCATGTTAGCACCTAAGTGACTTACATAGAGAATGAGAAACCACAAATCTTCGAACAGCAAGCAGGTTGTGCATAGGACTCAATGGTATAAAGTTTTCCTTTTGTACTAAGACAGGCTAAGGATGTGAATTTTTAGTTTGAATCCGGTGGTAGTAAAATGTAGCTGATGCAAAGCAGTTAAGAAGAAGTTCACATGAAGCATTATGCCAGTCTTTTTGAGCTTTTTAGACTGTTTTGTGTAACAACCACACAGACAGAATAGAGAAAGTCATTCTACTCTGTCCTTACTGACACATCAAGAATAATGCTTGATCAAATCTTAACCCCTTCTTAACCCAAGCAAGATGACACATACTATTAAATATCATAGGCTTGAAAGATAAATACAAAGGGAAATTGCATCAGGAAAGGGACTTCCCGTGTGCTATCTGTATGTCTGTTTTGCTTTGTTAAAGAATTAGCTAGAAGTTCAAATACACTTTAATTCATCCACACTAACAACCTGGTGTGTTGATGAGTGATTTTTTTCAATTGCTAATAACATTAGAAGCACTGTCATTAAAACTCTAGAGGAAAATTAGTTGTAGAAGATTAAGGTAGAATGTTTAAGAATGGTCAGAGAGCTTCGACTTGTTTACTTGTGTTTTCCTGTATCCTGAATGAGGTAATCCAATCAGAAAAGAACACACATGATACGTACTCACTGATAAGTGGATATTAGCCCAGAAGATCGGAATACACAAATTACAATCCACAAATCACTAGAAACTCAAGAAGAAGGAAGACCAAAGTGTGGATACTTCATTCCTTCTTAAAAGGTGGAACAAAATACCCATGGAAGGAGTTGCAGAGACTGAAGTAAGGACAATCCAGAGACTGCTCCACCTGGGAATCCTTCCCATATTCAATCATCAAATCCAGACACTATTGTGGATGCCAGCAAGTGCTGGCTGACAGGAGCCTGACATAGCTGTCTCCTGAGAGGCTCTGACAATAACTGACTAATACAGAAGTAGAGGCTCACAACCATCCATTGGACTGATCATAGGGTCCCCACTGAATGATGTAGAGAAAGGACCCAAGAAGCTGAAGGGTTTGCAGCCCATTAGGACAAACAACATTATGAACTAACTAGTACCTTCAGAGCTCCCATGCACTAAAGCACCAACCAAAGAGTACAGATGGTGGGAATAATGGCTCCAGCAGCATGTGTATAGAAAAGGATGGCCAAGTTGGTCATCAATGGGAGGAGAGGCCCTTGGCCCTGTGAAGGTTCTATGCCCCAGTGTAGGGGAATGCCAGGGCCAGGAAGCAGGAGAGGGTGGGTTGGTGAGCAGAGGGAGTGGGGAGGGGGACAAGATTATTTTGCTTGTTTGTTTTCGTTTTTGTTTTTTTATTATTTTTATTTTTTAATTTATTTTTATTTTTTTATTTTTTCAGAGGGGAAATTGGGAAAGGAGAGATCATATGACATGTAAATAAAGAAAATATGGAGAAAACAAGAAATAGACAGAGAATGTAAAGGGGCTGATTCACTGTCTAAAGGCTCTTAAAAACTTCCTTCATCAGAGGAGATTCACAAAGCAGAGAAATAAAAGTTCTGTGATGTTCAATCTACCATGGTAGCTGTACCTCTGTTGTTTATTCACTAAATTCATTCACAAACTGGGAATGAATAGTGGTAAAGAACATATGTAGCTTCAAAAATAGGATTAATTCACCACAAAAAAATCTGTCCATTAATGTAGTAGAGACTATACACATGGTATCACAATTCCTGTAAGTTTATATAAAAAATATCCTGTTGTATCTACAAAACAAAAACTGCTTCTATGACCTTCTGTAGTCTCTTATTCTTTGATGTTTAACCAACCATGGCTCTTAGTGTAAATCAATGTTTACTGAAAAAAAAAAATAAGCTGTTCTGAGAAGAATAACGAGATGCACCAATCTTTGGTGCATATAATAGCAGATCATCAGGAGTGATATTATTCCAATTTAGTAGAATAATAGTAGCTTCTGTGATATATGAAGGTATCCCTTTCTTTTTACCCTGATAACTGAGGTCTGACTTTCATCTTATAGAGTAGGCATAAGTGCAAGCAGAAAGTGGTTGGCTAGTCTCTTTTTGTTCATGCCTTTATTTCACCAATGGACACATCTTTCCAGGACTGTTCTTACTGTAGTCTGAGAGTTCACAACAGGTAAAGATGATTCATTTTCCCCTCCCATAGTTTGCAAAGCACAACCGAAAACTGTGAAAGATATGCAGTAGAGATGAAGCTCCCACCTGAGTACCAGCTTGATTTATTTCATGTTCTAGAAGTCAAATAATGTGGTGTATTCAGCAGTATGGTCTTCCACATAAGTTCTTGAGGGTGGTACAAAGTATTGGCAATATTCAGTAGCATTTGGGAGTCTGTGGAACTTCACTGGCCAAAAACTTGAAAAGATATACCAAAATGCATCCCACTGTGTTATTTTATACACACATACAAACACACACACACACACACACACACACACACACACACACACACACACACACACACATAATTTGAGAAGAACCTACACCCATTTCCATTCAATGCCTTTGGATTCCTTTAATGAAAGTTCTCCCTTCTTGTATTGATTCTTTGATCCTATCCTCCTATATCTAACTCCAATTAATACTTTCATATTCCCTTATTCCTTTTATTTCCCTATAGTGTGGCTTTTTATCACTTTTCCTTCATAATCTTTTCTCCATGTCTCCTTGCTAACTCCTTGACTTCTATGGACATTCTATATAAACACATATGTTGCTGGGTAGTGGTGGTGATTGCCTTTAATCTGAGCACTTGGGAGGCAGAGGCAGGCAGATTTCTGAGTTTGAGGCCAGCCTGGTCTACAGAGTGAGTTCCAGGATAGTCAGGGCTATACAGAGAAACTCTGTCTTGAAAAACCAAAATAATAATAATAATAATAATAATAATAATAATATAAAAATAAACACGTGTGTGTGAAGATGCAAAGCTAGTGTCCACAAATAAGATAAGATGTGGTACATTTGCTTTTCTGGATCTGGGTTTTCTCATTTAAAATTGTTGTTTCCAGTCCCTTCTATTTATCTATAAATTTTTTTCTTCTTCTTGATAAGTTATATTCCATTGTATAAAGCTGCCAAGTTTTCATTATCTATTTACCCACTGATGGACATCTGGGCTATTTCCATTTCATGGCTACTGTGAATACAGAAGCAATGTACATAGATATGTTGGTATCTCTATAGTATGGGCAGTTTCAGAATATGCTCAAGAAACATATATCTGTGTCGTAGCTTAGATTTTTTTAAGGAAGTGCCACACTTATTGCCATAGAGGCTGCACTAACTTGCACACCCACCAATAGGAATACATTTTCCACTTTCCTTATATTCATGCCAGTATTGGTGGGTTATTTTTTTAATTTATTCTCTGATATATTACTGCAGTTTCCCCTCCCTCCTGTCCTCACAGTCTCTCTTCAGCATCCCCTACTACCACTCTTACTACTTTCCATTTAGAAAGGGACAATCTAACATACCATATCAAGTGGCAATAATACTAGGCACCTCCTCTCTTATTAAAGGTGGATAAGATAACACAGTAGGAAGAAAGTGGTCCTAAAAGTAGGCAAAAGAGTCAGGAACAGCCCTTGCTCCTCCTGTTAGGAGTCTCACAAGAAGACTGAGCTACACAACCCTAACATAATGCAATAGGCAGACCCTTGTAGGCTCCCTGGTTGTTGGTTCAGTCTCTATTATCCTCAATGAGCTCAGATTAGTTTATTCTGTGGATTTTCTGGTGGTGTTCTGGAACTCTCGGACTCCTTCCTCTTCCTCTTGCCAAAGTTTTTCAGTTTTATGAGGTCTCATTTATTAATTGTTGATCTTAGTATCTTAGATTTTTGTTCAGGATGCTGACACCAGTGCCAATGTACTCCAGGCTACTCCCCAAAGCTGGACTAACTGGCTTTTGCAGGTAGAAGAATGCAAATAGAAACATTTCACCTTGCAGTCAAATGCTCTACCACTGAGCTATAGCCCCCACTCCCAAAAGAAACATTTCACCTTGCAAAAAATTCAAGTCCAAGTGGATCAAAAACCTCAGCATAAAACCATACATACTGAACCCAATAAAAGAGAATTGTTAAACATGCTTTCATTTTTCCATTGCATATTTCTGTTGTTTTTTGTGACCAATCAAGTATCCACATGTGCGGTTTTATGTTTGAGTCTTCAACTCAATTGCATTGATCAACCTGTCTGTTTTTATGTCAATACTATAATGGTTTTTATTACTGTAACTCTGCATTTCAGCTAGGATCAGGAATTTGAGATCAAATTATTTTGCAAGATTTTTTAAGCTATCATCTTTTTAGTCTTTTTGTTGTTGTTATTGTCATTGTTGTTGTTTCATAATAAGTTGAGTATTGTTCTTTCAAGGTCTATAAAGAATTGTTGGCTGAACTCCTGGGAGCTCCCAGAGACTAAAGTACCAACCAAAGAGCACTCATGGGCTGGTCCGAAGCCCCTCAGCACATATCTAGCCTTGTCTCTCCTCAATGGAAGAAGATGCACCTAATCCTGTAGAGACTTGATTCCTCAGGAAAGGGGGATGCAATACAGTGGTCGGGGGGAGGCAGAATCCTATCAGAGAAGAAGAAGAGGGGAATGTGAAGAACTCTGGGAGGGAGGCAACATTTTGGAAGTAAATATATAAAGTAATCAATTAAAAAAAGAATTGTGTTGGAATTTTGATGGAAATTGCATTGAATATGTAGATTGCTTTTGGTTAGATGGCCATTTTTACTTCATTAATTCTACCAATCCATGAGCACAGGGCATGTTCCATCTTTTAGTAACTTCATAGTTTCTGTCCTTGAATACTTGAAAAATTGTTGTCATACAGAGCTTTCACTTGCTTGGTTTGAGTTACTTCAAGATATTTTATATTATTTGTAGCTATTAGGAAGGGTATTATTCCCATAACTTCTTTTTTGGCCCTTTTATCATTTGTATAAAGGAGGGCTATTGTGTTTTTTATGAGTCAGTCACATCCCCAAAAGTTTTTATCAGAAGCAGGAATTCCTTGGCAGAATTTTTGGAGTTGCCTATATATACTACCGTATCATGTGTAAAGAGTGATAGTTTGACTTGTTTTCCTGTTTATATTCTCTTGATATTCAGTTGCCTTATTGCTCTTGCTAAAACTTCAAATACTATATTGAAGAAATTGAGAGAATGAAAAGTCTTCCTAATTTCAGTGGTATTACTCTGTGTTTCTCTCCATTTAATTTGACGTTAGCTACAGGCTTGTCATATATTGTCTTTATCATGTTTAGGTATGACCCTCGTATTTCTTATTTCTTCAACTCTTTAATCATGAAAGACTATTGGATTTTGTCAAAAGTTTCATCATCATTTAATGAGATGACTATATTTTTTTCTTTCAGTTTGTTGATATTGTGGATTACATTGATGGATTTTCATGTTCTGGTATATCCCTGCATCCACAGGATTAAGTCTCTCTGATCATGGTGGATCTTTTGGATGTGTTCTTAGATTCTGTTTTTATTTTACTTAGTATCTTTACATTGGTGCTCATAAGGGAAATGGCTCTGAAATTCTCATTCTTTGTTGAATGTGGAATCATAAAATGAATTCGGCAACATTTCTTCTGTTTCTATTTTGTGTAATATTTTGAGGAATATGGGCATAGCTCTTCTTTGAAAGTCTGATAGAATTCTGTGCTAAAATCATCTGGTCTTGGTCTTTGGGATTGGGAGACTCTGATGATAGCTTCTATTTCATCAGAGTTTATAGGTCTATTTAAATTGTTTATCTAATTTTTTTCAGATTTATTTATTTATTATATGTAAGTGCACTGTAGCTGTCTCCAGACACACCAGAAGAGGGCATCCGATCTCATTACAGGTGGTTGTGAGCCACCATGTGGTTGCTGGGATTTGAACTCAGGACCTCTGGAAGAGCAGTCGGTGCTCTTAACCACTGAGCCATCTATCTCTCCAGCCCTGTTTATCTAATCTTGATTTAACTTTGGTAAGTAGTATCTATCAAGAAATTTGTCTATTTCCTTCAGATTTTTCATTTTTGTGGAGTAGAGGTTTCTGAAATATGATCTAATGATTCTTTGGATTTCCTTGGTGTCTGATGTTATATCCTACTTTTTGTTTCTGATTTTATTAAATTGGCTATTCTCTCTGCCTTTTAGTTAGTTTAGATAAAGGTTTGTCTATATTGTTAATTTTCTCAAAGAACAGAGACGCTTTGTTTCATTGATTCTTTGCTTGCTCTCTTTTGTCTCTATTTTATTGACTTCTGCCCTCAGTTTGATGATTTCTTGTTTGGTATGTCTGTTTTTTTTTTTTTGTTTGTTTGTTTGTTTTTCTGTTTTACAGCTTTCAGCTGTACTGTTAAGGTCCTAGTATGAGATCTCTTTAGTTTCTTTGTGAAGGCACTTAATGCTATGAACTTCCTTCTTAGCACATCTTTTATTGCATCCCATAAGTCTGAGTATGTTGTGCATTCATTTTCATTGAAATCTTCATAGGAAGTCTTTATTTCTCCCTTTATCCAGTAGTCACTCAGTAGAGAGATGTCAGTTACCATGATTTTGTAGCTTTCTGTTGCATCTGTTGTTGTTAAAATCCAGATATAATCCATGGTGATCTGTTAGGATACAGGGAATTACTTTTATTTCTTGTAGCTATTGAGGCTTGCTTTGTGACAAAGTATGTGGTCAGTTTTGGAGAAAGTTTTGTGATATGCTCAGAAGGTATATTCTTTTGTGTTTTGGTGAAATGTCATGTAGATTTGTGTTAGGTCCATGTGAGCCATAACATTTGTTAGTTCCATTATTCTTCTGTTTAGTTTTTGTATAGAAGACCTAGCCACTGATGGGAGTGAGATATTTGGGTCCATTAATGGGGTTCAATGTGTGATGTAAGTGTTATTAATTTTTTGTTTGCTTTTGTTTTGATTTGTTTTTACAAATGTGTAACCCTTGCATTAGAGTCATAGATATTTGTAATTCGGATGCCATCTTAGATTTTTTCTTTGACGAGCATTGATTGATTTTGGTCAGAAATCTATCTTGTTAAACATTATAATGGCTATATCAGCCGGACACTTGGGTCCATTTGCTTGGAATCCTTTTCAAACTTTTACTCTGAGGAAATGTATATATTTAATATTGAGTTATATTTTTGTGTGTGTGCAGCAGAAGGATGGAAACTGTTCACCTCTGTCTCTTTATTAGGGTATTGAGTTCATTGATATTAAGAGATATTAATGATCAATGATTAATTGGTTAATTACTTTTATTTTCTTGTTGTTGGTGGTAATATGTGTATGTGCATGTGCATGTGTGTGCATATGTGTACATGTACACACATGTGCATCCCGTCTTTTGGTTTTATTGGTGTAACCACATTAATTTCCTATGTTTTCATGGGTACAGTTAACCTACTTCACTTAAAGTTTTCTGCTTGGTATCTTCTATAGGGCTAGATTTGTGTAATGATATTATTCAAATTTAGTTTTCTCATGGAATATCTTGTCTTCTCTATCTCTGGTGATTGAAAGTTTTGCTGGTTATTACAGTCTAGTATGATATCTGTGGTATCTTAGACTCTGTAATACATCTGTCTGGGCCTCTCTGGCTTTTATTGACTGATGATAAGTTGTTATGCCCAATTTATAAGGATTCCAAAGACCACTGAGGAGGCAAGCCAATTCTTTTTCTTTCTTTTATTTAACTACTTTTATTTTTTACACTCAAGCCATTCTCCTCTCCCTGTTACCCCTTCCATAGTTCCTCATCCTATTCCTCCTTCCCCCTGTCTCCAAGAGGATGTCCCCGCTACCTCCTCATCAGTCCTCCCTACTCCATGGGGCCTCAAGTCTCTTGAGGTTTGGGCACCTACTCTCCCACTGAGGCCAGACCCAGTCCTCTGCTATATATTTCTTGAGGGCCTTGGACCAGCTCCTGTATACTGCCTGGTTGGTGTCATAATGCCTGAGAAATCTCAGAGGTACAGTTTAGTTGACACTGCTTGTCTTGCTATGGGGTCGGCCTTCTCCTCAGTTTCTTCCAGCCTCTCCCTAACTCAACCACAGGGTTTCCAGACTTCAGTTCAATGGTTGGGTGAAGGTATCTTCATCTGACTCTTTCAGCTGCTAGTTGGGCCTCTCAGAGGACAGCCATGCTAGGCTTCTGTCTGCAAGCATATCATAGCATTGTTAATAGCATTAGGCATTGGAACCTCCACTTGAGATAGATCCCAATTTGGGCCAGTCACTCAACCACCTTTCCCTCAGTCTCTTTTCCATTTTAGTCCCTGAAGTTCTTTTAGACAGGAGCAATTCTGGGTCAGAGTTTTGACAGTTGATATGGCAACCCCATTTCTCCACTTGTTGCCCTGTCTTTCTCCTGAAGATGGACTCTACAAGTTCCCTCTCCAAAATGTTGGGCATTTCATCTAAGGCCCCTCCATTTGAGCCTTGAGATTCTCTCACCTCCTAGGTTTCTGGTACACATTTGCAATATATAGCTATAGAAATATGCATATTTCTTCATTATTTTGCATCTTAACAATTATTTTTACCTTTCCCACATAATTCATATAAAATATATTGATAAGGATGACTTAGGATTTAACAAGAAAGTAAATAATTGGTGAGTGCTGCATATAGTGCTTAAGGAATCTCTAAGAAGGAATGAAGGACAGTAATTCTGGGCATACTGATTGATTGTGTGGAGTCTGATGCTCCTTAAATTGTTTGGGATACAACTATGAGTAGGCTACTTACTGGTCCTGAGAAAACAAAGAGAAGAAGCATACAATACTGATCATTAATACCGAGTAACATCCTCATCCTCTCCTATTGACTCCTGTCATCTTTGGAGTTGATGCCCAGAAAATATATTTTTTTGTGATTCTTTGTGGATGTTCTTTGAATACATTATATTAATGCTAGTGACTCTTTTTAAAGCTAGATGTCTTTAAGTCACAGCTATTCTTCTTTCTATTGAAATGACAGACAGCAGGATAGATGTGGAAGGTTTGAAATATTGGCATCCACTGGCCATTTCCCCTAAGAATCATTCACATTGAAGCTAAAGCTAACACTAAAGTGACTTCCTGTGTTTTTGAGCTGGATTGGAAATAGAAACTACATAATTCCCTAAAAGCTACCAACAAACCTCAGATCTATTTGTGCTTTCAATGACCTTTAGTCTTCAGTCCTTTTAAGAAATCTGTAAGCATTTAATTTCCTGTGCTAAATTCCATACTACACAGAATGTTTTAAAGAGTTTGTGTTAGTCTGCACTGTTAGTGACAAAATCCTCATAGGTTTAGTAAAAGGGAACTTACTAAGACCTATAATCCTACATGAAAAATTAACTATTCACTAAAATATCCATACTTATGTAATAAAAGTATTGCTGAAACAGGTTGATATTAATTTATATAGCCATATCTCTATTTGTATCTCTAACATATATATGTGGATGTGTATACATATATACATGCATAAATATATACTCATAAACATGCTAATATATTGTCTTATACATAAACATATATATTGTTCTTAGAGTCAATAAAAATATAACTTCTAAAAAAATTATCAAAAAATATTGGAAAACAGTGCTTGTGGCATATGTGGCCACTGTAATCTCAGTAATGTTTCTTTGTTTCTTGCAAAAAATACAACTGGAACATAAATATGAAACAGAATGAAAAAGAGAAATAACTTAAGAATATACATTGCCAAAAAATGTTTGAAGAACAGAAGTAGCAATATTTCACACACAGAACTAATGTTTAAAACACTAAGCTTTAGAAAAGTAGTTAAACAAATACCAGCAATAGTACAAAGTATTAAGTTTTCAATTACATTCTTAAGAGAAACAATTCATACTCAAATTTAAAATAGAAATTAGGGTTATTTTCCTTTTTTCTTTTATTGAAAATAGTTTCTTTTCTCGTATAATACATCCTGATTTAAATTTCACTTCCCTTAATCCTTCTAGTATCTTGTGACCTCCCCCACCTCTAGATTTACTCTGTTTCTGCCATTGATTAGAAAAGAAAAAGGCTTCTAAGAGATAACAATCAAACGTGACAAAATAAAATATAAGATGAAGCAAAACCTTTTATACTGAAGTTGAACATGACAACGCAAAAGGAAGCAGTAGTGTCAGAGACCCACTCGTTCTCATAGTCAGAGAAATGCTAAGCTAACATCTATAATATATATGCAGAATACCTGGTATATAAGCCTGTGCTTGCTGTGCCAATGCTGGTGAACTCATATGAACCTTTCATTGTTGACTCAGAAGGCCGTGTTCTCCATCTCCTTGGACTCTTACAATATTTCTGCCTCCTCTTCTGTAGAACTGTCTGAGCTCAGAGTGGGAACATTTGGTGGAAACCTCCAATTTGCCTCTCTCTCCACATAATATCTGTTTGTGGGTCTCTTCATCTCTTTCCATCTGCTTCCAGATGAAACCTCTCTTGTGATGACTGGATAATAAGGCACTGGCATATGAGAATAGCATAATATCATTAGGAATCATTTTATTGATTTTTTTAGACTAGCCACATTTGGTTTTATCCTAGGTCTCCGGGCTATCTAGTCTCTCTCACTTACCTAAGCAGTGTCAGGTATGGTTACTTCTCATGGAGTGGATCTTAAATTAAATCAAACCTTGGTTGGCTACTCTGAAAAGATCAGTTACCCTAGTGTAATTTCAAGGTAGGATAGGCTGTAGGTCATAGGTTTTGTGGCTGGATTGGTATTCACATTTCTCTTTTGATAGCCAGGAGAATATTTTCCTAAACCAAAAAAATTACTCATAGGTGTGAAGGCTTGATGTTGGAACCAACTTGACTTCTCCATGTTCAATGAGTTGTGTAGATGTTGTCCTAGGCAATGTGATCACACTGTCAGGTTGTAGAGAGCAAACCATTGTCTTAACAATAGCCTGTTTTGTTTGAGAATTTGTTTGGGATCCCCTTGGCCAACAACTCAGTTGAAATCAACCTAGTCCCTCCATTGGAAGTTTTGTCTGGCTATAAGAAATGACCAGTTGAGATTGCATATTCCACAATATGAAGAGTCCACATTAGAACCATTTTCAATATATTCCCAGAACTTTCCACTCACTGTTTCTATATAATTCTTCAAGTGCCCCCCAATTCCAGTCATCTCACTCTTCACTCTCTCCCTCTATCTCATCTAATCCCCAACCTGGTCCTTTCTGCTTCCATCTCACTAGCCCCAAGTTTATCCTTAAAATGTATTCTGTTTCTCTTTCTGTGGTAGATACATACCTCCCAAGAACCCTCCTCTTTACCAAACCCCTTTGGGTATACAGGTTGTTGCTTGGTTATCACTTAGTTAATAAATAATATCCAATTTTAAGTAAAAGCATATCATATTTGTCTTTCTGAGTCTGGGTTACCTCAATCAGAATGTTTTATTTATCTTATTCCAACCATTTGCTTGCAAATTTCATGGTGTCATTTTTTAACAACCTAGTAAGATCTAGAAGGTCTGTAGCCAGCCTATCTGACTTTATGGCAGGCATGGTAGTACAGCAATGACTGGGAAAAGAAGGTTAGTAGAGGATGGTCTATGGGATTTACAGGAGCTGTGGCCAGGTGGGAATGGCAGATGCATATGGTAATCTGTTGCAATCCTAGAGATGATACTGAAGGATTGGGTATTAGGGAGACAGAGAGGAGAGAAGGCCAGACACCCAGGTAGGCTGCACAAAGTCAGTTTATTTTAACAGCTGAATAATATTGCATTATGTAATTTTCTTTATCCATTATTCCATTGAGCTTATTTCCAATTTCCAGCTTTTAAGAATGAGGCCAATGAATATGACTGAGCAAGTTTTCTTGTGGTAGGACAGAGCCATCCTTTGGCTATACGCACAAGAGTACTATATAGTTGGGTCTTGAGGTAGATTGATTTCCAACTTTTTGAGAAATCACCATATTGATTTCCATAGTGATTGTACAAGTTCACACTTTCACCAGCAATGCAGAACTGTTTCTTTTTCTTTACATCCTGGTCAGCATGAGCTTTTTTTACTTGTTATTGATATAGCCATTCTGACAGTGTAAGATGGAATCTCAAAATAGTTTTAATTTGTATTTCCCTGATAGCTAAAGGTGGAACTTTTCTTAAAGTTCTTCTCAACCATTTGCGATTCCACTATTGACAATATTTTTATTTAGATCTGTTCCCTATTTTTAATTAGATTATCTTGCTTTTTATACCCACTTTTTTTAGTTCTTTATATATTTTGGATATTAGTCCTCTATCAGTTGTGCTATTGGTAAAAATATTTTCCTATCCTTTAACTTGCCTCTTTGTCCAATTGACTATATCCTTTTCCTTTCAAAAGTTTTACAGTTTCATAAGGACTCCTTTATAAATTGTTGGTCTTAGTGCCTGTACTACCAATTGTCTGTTCAAAAACTCTTGTGGCAATGCATTCAAAGCCGTTTCCTGTCTTCTCTTCTATCAGGGTCAGCATATCTGGTTTTAGGTTGAGGTCTCTGCCCTCTAAGAATTGACCTTTGTACAGGATGATACATATGGATCTATTGGGATTCTTCTACATGCAAACATTCATTTTGACCTGCACCTATTCTTGAAAATGCTGTTTTCTAGTGTGTATTTGTATTACTATTATAAAAATTTCATGTGTCTATATGTGTGTGGATATATGTTTGTGACTTCATTTCAATTCCGTTGATCAACTGATGTGTTTTTATTCCAATACCATTTTTTTATTACTATAGCTCTATAGTAGAGCTTAAAATAATAGATGGTGATATCATCTGCAGTTTATTGTGTTATTCTTTAGAATTATTTTAGCTATCCTGAATTGTTTTATCATAGGAAGTTGAGAATTGTCATTTTAAAATCTATGAGGAATTGGGTTGGCATTTTGATAGAGTATTGCATTGGATCTGTAGATTGCTTTTTCTT
>NW_022196894.1:64922959-64925393 GCF_008632895.1 Mastomys coucha | reverse complement strand
CAGGCTGGCCTCGAACTCAGAAATCCGCCTGCCTCTGCCTCCCAAGTGCTGGGATTAAAGGCGTGCGTTGCTTTTTCGTAGGATGGCCATTCTTTACTATGTTAGTCCTACAAACCCATGAGCAAGGGGATCTTTCCATCTTCTATTATAATATCTTCTTCAGGTTCTTTAAAACTAATTCTTTAATAAGTACTTAAGCTATTATGGTGAAGTAAAAGAGTGTGAATAAAAATGCACATGGAGAAAAATTAGTTACACAGTTATTAAAAAAGAACAAATAATAGAAAAGTATGGAAGCATGGTTTTGTTTTAATTTATTTAGTATATGAATTTTTCAATAATTTGAATTAATCTAGATTATTAATAAGTTTACATAGGACTCCCATATTTGTTTTATTTATATCTGACTGTTTATCACTGATGTTTAATACTCTTACTTGCTTTCTTGTACTTATTAATAGTTATTAAATAAAGGACTAACTCAGAGATAAAGAGATATCTATTAGTTATTATTAATAACTAATAATAAAGAGGCAAAATGAAAGAAAATACCTACTTCATCAAAGAAAATACAAACATATGATTTCAAAATGGACAACCTTGTCTAAAATAAGTATAGTATTACACATACAGAAACATATAACCACATTATAGACAAAGCAAAAATTAACATTATACTAAAAATATTTCACTCAACATCCAGAATGCTGTATTATCTGTACTGGAAATTACAATTCAAAATAGGCTAAAATGAGACTGTCTTATGGGGCTCCACATATATTGCCAATTGGCTACATACTTACTTTTTATGACAGAGAAAAATGTAGGGTGGAGAGGAGGATATGTTAGTTCCTTACATATTGTTGTGACAAGATAGGTAACAAGCCCAACTTAAAAAGGCAAAGGCTTACTTTAGCTCACATTTTGAGGGTGTAGTGCATTATGGGAAGGAAGATGTGATAGCAGAGGTAAGCTGAGCACATTGTATGCAAAGTCAGGAAGCAGAAACAATGACTCTGCTGTTCAGCTCCCTTTACCCATTTCATTTACATTAGAGCCACATCCAATAGAATGATATGGCTTACATTTAGGGTCAGTCTTCCTATATGTACTAACCCTATTTAGACACTCTGTCTTACACATGTCCACAAGTTAGTTTCCATGACAATTCGAAAACCCATGAAGTTGACAAGTTTAATGAGCATAAGGGAAATCTATAATTGAAGGAATAGAAATAACTAAGGGATAATAAAACTTCAGTCCCAAATTCTTAGTATATCCAAATGTGTTTCCAGAGATCTATTGAGATAAATGAACATGTGTCAGACTACCTATTCCCCAAAGATATGCACAGAAATATCAAGGGTTTAGGAGAAATTAAAAAAAAAAAATGCTTGCCTGCAGAAAGACCTGAAGGAATTCTTTGGGTACTAAAAAATATAACTGATGAAACTTCAGCTAGAAAGATGTTGAAAAGTCACTCTACCCTTTTACCAAAACATAAATTATCCATAGTGACCTCATAGCACCATGTGGGGGAACAAACTTGAAACTTTGAGAGTCATCACAATGCAGACTCATAATTTCTCAGCTTCATAATTTCTCCATCATTGCTCAACTCTCCAAATCTTAAATCCCCAAGTTTCAAAGTAACATATCTGTGATTCTTTTATAACAGTCCAAACAAATTTATGCATTTCTTGTTACAATGATAAGATATAAATATTCCCTCTCCAAAGTGAGGAATAGTAAATAGAAAAGATGGACTGAGACAAAGAATTATAAAATACCTATTCAATGCAAACAAAAAATCCTTTTAGTGTCATAATTGTGAACTTGCATCTCACGCAGCCTCTCTTCTTGGCAATTTTTTCACATTGCCTATTGCATCCCTCAGCAACCACTCCATGTTTCTAATAATTACATCTTCCTAGGATGTCCATTGTAGTCTTGTCTTCACTTTCTTTGCTTTTGGGGATTCCAATCGTAGCCTGAACTTCCAGGATTTTCCTTGACTTATCAGTGCCATCCTTCATAATCCTACATGCCAACAAAAGCAGCTGTATGCAGACACCAAGGTCTGCCCCAGCGATTGCTCTAAGTAAGTCTGTTTGGAACAGCTGCAGTAATCTCCACATTCCCTGCCAAACTAGGACCAATGATCCTGCGGGGAGTTGTGGGCATGAAGGTTGCAGAGACTGTTCGAAATTGTATTTTGTGGAAAGTCTTTGAATAACTTTGTATTTCCAATCTCGATTTTGTGAGCACTAAAGCCTTGCTGCTGCTTCCTGACTTTCCCCTCAAGCCTCTGTGAAAGCACCTGGTTTATTGACTTCGTTCTCTTTAGCTATAACTCTGCATAAAGTGCCTTTCTGGCCAAGCTCGCTCTCTCTCTCTTTCTCTCTCTCTCTCTCTCTCTCTCTCTCTCTCTCTC
>NW_022196894.1:64918284-64922949 GCF_008632895.1 Mastomys coucha | reverse complement strand
CACACACACACACACACACACACACACGTCTTTGAGTTTCCCTTTCCTTCCTATTCTCACTGAATATTTGACTGCATCTGACCTAGACATCCATCAACTGATGAACAGATGATGAAATCCATTTATACAATGGAATATTACTATTTAGCTGTTAAGAAATCCAAAATTATGAAATTTTCACAAGAATGAATAGGATTAGCACAAATTGCCCTGTGTGAGATTAGCCAGACTAAGAAAAATAAACTTTTCATGTCTTACATGTGGATGGTATTTTTTTTTTTTTTTAGGGTTTAGGTATGTGTGTTTCATTTAGACTAGCCATACATTTTATATTGTTAGTAAAGTACCAGGAAAGAGTAGAGTAAGGGGGAAAAACATATAGTGTTATAAAGAGGCAAAAGGAGCTGGAAGGTGGTGGTGTCCACCCTTAATCTCAGTACTCAGGAGGCTGAGACAGCAGATCTCTGAACTACATGGCCTACAGAGAGTTTCAGGGCAGCCAGAGCTACACAGAGAAATCCCTGTCTCAAACAACTAAACAAATACACTCACACACACACACACACACACACACACACACACACACACACACACACACATACACGCATGCTCGCGCGCACAAAGAAACACGTAAAGGGAACCTAGAGCAGCATTAAATGGGAAGGGGAATGAGAGTGATTATGTGGAAGCACAACTATTAATAATGGCCTTTGGAAAAGCTATCTGGAAACCTACTGCTGTGGAAGCTTCCTAAAATACAAACATATATGAAAGGAATTTAATATGGGCAAGAGACTGCCCCAAATAGATATCTTTTGCTACCAATTAAAATCGCCAATACCAGGAATGGATTGCATCTTGGTGAGTCATTGGCTAAATGTGTCCATCAAACACCCTGCAAACATTAAGCACCACTGCAGTGTTTTTGGTAACTCTCTACCAGCTGTCATTGCTTTGCTAAAACAGCCATATCATTGAACTCAGAGAACTGGAGCTAGTGACACATTAGAAACTTCACCCCAACTGACTAGTCCTCATGGTGCTATACATGCTACTGACTGAGATGAGTGTACAAAATTATCACACAGCTATGAGTCCTGTGACATAAACTAGTGACCTGCCTGCCAAAGACACAGAGTAACCAACCATATTTTTTTTAATTGGATATAAGGCCCACCCATAAGATAGAATCCATTCCTGTCACTACTAAAATAGGAAAGAATAAGAGCCTAGATAGATTTAGGCAGAATACCTACTAATATTCTGCTTAATTAATATCTCAATGACATAATTCCTAAAGTCAGATTATTATACCAAAATTACTCAATAACCATCAGAAAAGCTTTCTCTTACAGTAAATGGTAGTTAACACAGAGACTCCAAATTAGATCGTGAACAGAAAGTGAGACATTTGAGGCCACTTAAGTCCTAAATGGTTGGTTTTGTTTGTTTGTTTGGTCAAACTCGTTCCTGTAAGGGTCAGGGATCTATGCAGATAGGAGGTGGAAAGATTTTAAGATTCTAAGAGCAAGAAATGGTGAATGATTCCAAAGAAAGAGTCTCATCCAGATTCATGACTGATACACATGTAAACAGAGACTATGATATGAAGCATAAAACAAGCTTTAGGCAAACAAAATCCAAGCGTGAAAGAGGGAATGTGGGCACATACTCACACCCCTAACAAAGAGGCTATTTGTTTTTGTTGTTGTTTTCTAATTTTAAAAGTTTAATCATACATTTAAAATCACACAATTGCCACAAACGCTTAGCTGAGATTTAAATAGAATAGGAAAGTAGCATCTTTAAGCAGGATACAGCTAGTATACTTTCTTTTAGATACATAACCTGCGCATCCATATTTAAATAATGCATGTATGAGCTCATATGCATGAATGAATTCCAAGAAGCCATTTGTAATTGGTAGCTTCTGGGAGAAGAAAAAGTAGTTTTGTCCAATGGAGTGAAACTTGATATGTTAACCATACTAAACAAGTCAGGCCTTTGTCTGGGAATATCTGGTCAAAACAACATGAACTCCATTTGCTATTGGTTTCTGGATTTTGTTTTTTTGTTTTTGTTTTTTTTTTTTAGAGGTGTGTGTGTGTGTGTGTGTGTGTGTGTGTGTGTGTATGTGTGTATTAACTTTTAGGTTGTTGGCTTTTGGTTTGTTGGAATTTTTCTTTACTTTTGGATATAAAGAATATAAAGTAATATAGGGAGGGAGTAGGGATAGATATAATAGGAGTTCTAAGACAGTATATACCAAAAAGGAATGTACCTTGAGGCATGGAGGAGCCTTGCTCATTCCCACCCCATAATTTCCACAGCCAACTCATAGTGCCAGTCCAGAGAAGAATGAGCAACAGACATAGTAAAACAAAAGCTCATCGTAAGAAACTTTTCATTTCTCAGACTTACTTACTTAATAAATTAATTAATTATTTTCACTAATAAAATTAGTCTTCACTTTCTTACTGTTTACCTTATTTTACTTCATACATACTTTTTTTTATGCTAAGATAAATTAAAATGGCATTTATTTAAAGCTTATATTAAGTTATTGAAGATTTTTATTAATTTTTTATTCTTATTTTCCTTTTCTTGTTATTACTCTTTAATCTCTTTTTTCATATTCCTTAAAATTTATAAAATATTATAACAATAAAAATAAGTATTATAAAAGCTGTTTGATATAACAACAATCGATTTAACAGTCATATGTAGATGCTCGTCTACAGCAATAGTGAAAATACATTTTTCTCAATATAAATTTTAAATAACTCCAAACATATTAGGTGTATACTTAAAAATAATACATCACTACTAGTATTTTCTTAAATGAACATGAATATATAAAGTCTTTTGTTTGCTTGTTTTGTATTTAGTAGAGTTTAAAATCTTGGCTCTTACAGTGGTATAAGCCCAAAATAAGGACAATTTTTAGACATTGGGTTTCATTGTAATAAGGCTGTATTTCAATGACCCTCACATCACCAAAGGACTTTACCTCCATCATAGCTAAGCTGAGAGTTGATAGTTCTGCTGCACCAAGAAATGAATTATAGGCTCGATTTTTGGATACAGACTTCCTGCTATGGTCAAAGCTATTTGACTTGAGTGAGTGACTTCATTCTCAGCCCAAAGAGAACAGGTTACATTCATTTAAAAAATGGTGTAGGTATTAAGATGGTCTATCCATAAAGTCATTCGCTAACTGTTTCAGTGAACAATGGTTATGCTTGGAGGGTGGCACAGACATTAGGTGAGGGTAAGAATTTGTTTCATTAGCTGTGATAATTTGGAATAGCATTCATCTAAGAGAAAGAATAACTTATAAAGTCCTCTTCTTCAAACTTGACACAAGAATTACAAATGTCAAGCAAAGCATTTAGTCTCACTTTGTTGTTCTCTTACAAGCCACCTCCCTAGTTAATCATCTATGTTTCTTTTGGGTATATAAATACTTTTGAAATATATAAGCTGTTCTGAAAATTATAGTATAGTGTAAAAATATGAAATAAACAATACTACATATAGAGAGGCTGAGATAGGAGAAGCAAGATTTCAAGATCCTTATGTTGTACACAGCCAGACACTGTCACAAACAAACAAGCTGACAGTGTATATAGATTGTACAATGTTGGACCTATTTCTCCAATTACCAAACTAGAGAGATCATTGGATGACAATCAACAAATTTCCAATTCCTCATATTATTGGATTTCAATCGATTAGGATATGTTGGTAATATTAATTTTCAAATTAATATATTAAGAAAAAGTAATTGTCACTTCTTGTTGTTTTTGTTGTAAGAGGTGGAATTAGGTTTGTGTGGATTTGTTGAAAGATTACCTTCTTGCTTCTTCTAGGGTATAGATTTGCACCTTATGTTGATGTTTTCCATCTATTATCCTTTGTAGGGTTGGATTTGTGGAAAGATATTGTAAATTTTGTTTTGTCATGGAATATCTTGTTTTCTCCATCTATGGTAATTGAGAGTTTTGCTGGGTATAGTAGTCTGGGCTGGCATTTGTGTTCTTGTAGGGTCTGTATGACATCTGCCCAGGATCTTTTAGCTTTCATAGTCTCTGGTGAGAAGTCTAGTGTAATTCTGATAGGCCTGCCTTTATATGTTACTTGCCTTTTTTCCCTTACTGCTTTAAAAATTCTTTCTTTGTTTAGTGCATTTGGTGTTTTGATTATTATGTGAGGGGTGGAATTTCTTTCCTGGTCCAGTCTATTTGGAGTTCTGTAGGCTTCTTGTATGTTTCATGGGCATCTCTTTCTTTAGGTTAGGGAAGTTTTCTTCTATAATTTTGTTGAAGGTATTTACTGGCCCATTACATTGGGAGTCTTCACTCTCTTCTATACCTATTATCCTTAGGTGTGGTCTTCTCAGTGCATCCTGGATTTCCTGGATGTTTTGGGTTAGGAGCTTTTTGCTTTTTGTATTTTCTTTGACTGTTGTGTCAATGTTTTCTATGGTATCTTCTGCCCCTTAGATTCTCTCTTCTATCTCTTGCATTCTGTTGGTGATGCTTGCATCTATGGCTCTTGATTTCTTTCCTAGGTTTTTTATCTCCAGGTTTGTCTATTTTTATGATTTCTTTATTGTTTCTATTTCCATTTTTAGATTCTGGATGGTTTTGCTCATTTCCTTCA
>NW_022196894.1:64882780-64917930 GCF_008632895.1 Mastomys coucha | reverse complement strand
TGGAGCCTGTCCTTCCTGTGATCCTGGTTGTTTCAGAACTCCTCAGAGTCAAGCTGTCTCTGTGATTCGAGGATCCTGAGATCCTAAGCTTGTTAGATCACCTGGGAGTGTGGCTTTCTCTGTGTGTTGTGGGACTGGTTGCAGAGCTTGTGCCCAAGGTCTGCTCAGAACACTAACCCAGACAGACCCGGAAGGAACTGGAGTCACTGGGCTGGAGGAGTTCATGTGTGCCTAGTCCTGCTGGTCCCAGTTACTCCCAGTATTGGGACAGATGTTGGTTCCTGCTCTCCTCTGATCCTGGGTGTGTCAGAGCGCCTGGGAGTGGAGCTTCCTCTGCATGCATACTGTTTTGTTTTAGTTTTTGTTTGGGTTTTGATTAATAAAATAAAGGTGTAAGGTAAGGCTGCATAAATCAATTCTATCTTCATTGTTTTCCAATAGGGTGTTCTTTTTTACATTTCAGTATTTTTTGTTTGGTCGGTTTTGATTTTTGAGACAGGCTTTCTCCATGTAACAGTCCTGGTTGTTGTGGACCTATCTCTGCATAACAGGCTCATCTTGAACTGAGAGATCCACCTGCCTCTGCCTCCCTAGTGCTGAGATTTAAGATATATGCCACTGGTCCCCAGCTATGTTTTGGTAATTTAAATATTTTAACCTTTTACATTGTCATTACAACTTTTATGATAACATATGATCAGATTCTTTGATGTTAATATTACTGTTTTGGGAACCTAAAAACTTTATGAATGTTCTGACTTATTCCACTGATTAGCCATTTCCCAATCTGTCTCTTTGTCTTCCCTACTCCCTAAGACTTCAACATATAGAAATTAGTCTAAATAATTATCATCTAATGACTATAAAAGTTCAAGGACAAGTTATTCACCTTTTATATTCGTTCAAGAGCTATTGGTGTTTACGTTCACTGAGGAAAGCATCAACAAGATAGGCTGAAAGTATGCCATATCTTTAAAGAAGTTGGTGAAATTCTGCATGCAAATGAAACATGCTTTCAGAAATAAAATGGCTGGTTGATTGGATGCACAAACAATAAGAAAGACTAATGATTTTATGGATAATGTGGTAGAGGCAGAAGATCAAACCATCTACAGTACATCCTTATAGCAATGTCCAATCCATAGCAATGCCTAAGCAATGCCTGTTCAGAGGAAGGAAGTTGAACTGTGGCAGCAAATGCTTGATTAAATCATTTTTAAATATTTAAATAATGGGCTGAGCAAGTTATACCCATTGTTGAGAACTAGTTAATAATAAAATATTTCTCAACTATGATTATTAAGTATATACCCAGTGACTCATGATCTCTAGTAGAGAGGGACACAGCATTAGAATTATTCCCACACCTCTTGATACAGTGCCCTCTGTAGTCCACTGACCAAGGAAAAACTTCAACGTTAATCATTATGATTAAATATTTTTTCCCTTTTACTACCCTTTCAGATATCTATGCAAAGTAAATTAAGAACAACAACAATACAAACTTTTGGAAAATATTTCACATGTAGATGCCAGTGGGGATATTGTTGGTTCAGGAAGAGTGATCCGGCTATCAACATATACAGGAGCTTTAAAACAGTTGATTTTAATTCTAAAGTATAACTAGGAAGGGTTTATAATTTTTAAAGAAAATAATTCTGCATTGCAGAATCAGTGAGTCTCCTAGACTTAGAGTTGTATCCTGAATATTCAAATTTGTGATATATGATGGCTGTTCTTAGTTGTCAACTTCACTAAAGCTGGCATACCTATAGTGGTTTTGTTTTGGTTTTGTTTTTGTTTTTTGTGATTGTGTCTTTTGAGTGTGAAGATTCACCTGAAATCTGGATCGTTGAAGGTGGAAAGACCCCTCCTAAATTGGGAATACCCTTTCTGGTGGCAGCCCACACAAAAGGGCATAAAGAAGGGAGTTTTGCTTTCTTTTTGTCTCCATGCCTTCATTTGTGCTGACACACCCACCTACCCTATTTCTGAGGAAGTCATTTCCTGGTGTTAAAATACTTCTTCAGGATTCTAACACAGACTAAAGGGCAGCAGTTCTCTGGAATCCAGGGCCAGAATGGAACTATTGAGAACTCCAGGCACATGGGCTGACCAACTACCAAGTTCTTGGCTTTTCCTTCAGGAGACATCCATTTGTTGGAACCACATCCTCCAAGCCACATGAATAAATCAAACACATTTGTATTCATTCGTTCCCATCAGTTACATTCCTCTAGAGAACCCTGAGTCATAAAGACTGGATTATTATGACACAATGATACAACTTTAATGATAAAGGGGTGTATCCCATGAGTAATGAAAGAAAATAGTTTCTTGATGTATAATCTACTAATGATAAGCAGTGGTAAAATAACGATTTATATTATTACATAAAATAACAGCAGTATCAATTTGAAATGATTCACTCCTCTGTTGAAAAAAATTTTACAGTAGATAAATAAAATGTTCCCAAGAACACGACACATGCTACTGAGAAATCTTTCAATAAGACTGATTTCTTTGTTGAAATTTCTTGGCGTGTTTGTGGGTGATTTTTTAAAAGTAGGATATAATTGTTTAAGCAGAAGGCTGGTGAGTTTAAGACCAGCATGAGCTAAAAAATAGAAGTTGACCCCAAAATATTACAAAGGTATGAAAAAATAAATATAAAAATGTAGTCAAAATGGGAAATCATTGTATTTACTACACAACTGTCCAGCTACCACCAATCCTGATCAGTTAACAGTTAAGACTGGTGCTGATCTCCATAAGCCAAACACTACATGTTTTGCCTTAGAGAATTATTAATATTTTTAAAAATGAAAATAATTATAATTAAAGCATTTACATATTTAGACATAATATTAATGAATATTTAATAAAATATGAGAGAGGTAATATAGGTATCACCATAAACTATATGCATTGTGAAAGCAAAAAGAATTTTGTGGTTTTTTTAATTGTAATATTTCATTGCTATGGTCAAGAATCAAACTTATAGTCTCTCTGAGGTACACCACTCTAATATACTGTTGAGTTCATAAGATTTATAGAAGTAACATATATAATGATATCATAAAACTGAAAGAAAGTGGATAAAGGTATAGAGTAGCACATTTGTTATATCTCCTAGGAATATCATTAGAACAAATTTTGATCAAATTCTAATAAATAAAAATGTTCATATATAAAGACTTTGATGTATACCACATTTTAAGGTAAAAACATTTTGAAGGCTAAAACTGTTGAATAATGCTAAGTTCATTTAAATGCTGAATTATAAAAATAAAAAATGAATTAAAAGTAAGACAGTACACAAATAGTCAATAAAAGGGAATCAAAAATAGGAATTTAACTACATGGACACTTTTTAATATGACTAAGTCAAACAACTAATTGGAAAGTCATAGATTGTCAGACACGACTTAAAAACAAGAATTGTTGTAGGTTGCCTCTTAGTCTCAAAGAAACAATGAACTTGAGATTAATTTGATAGGAAATTGTATCTCATTACTAGCTTTTCTGGACTTTTCTGGACTTCTTACTAAATTTTCTGATCTGATAACTGGAGTACACATGGAAAGGTTTGCTAATTAGAATAGATTAGTATAAAAATGAACTGACAAACAAAAATTTGACTAGTGAGTGTTTAAATAATTAAAATGCATTAGGAATATATAGTAATTATAACATCCATGTACCCAGCATGTGCCCAGCATCCTGCCTCCAACACTCATGAAGCAAACACTGTGGCAATGACAGGAGAAGACCATTCAGTGATATTCAGGGGCTTCCATGACTTACTTTCAAGACTTGATAGATGAATTTAGGCAATGAACTAGATAACAATCTATTTGAATATGCAATAGATATCTGTAATATAGCTATAGAACCCTGAAGATGCAATAAAATTTTTATCTTAGCAAATACTGAGGGAATAATCTCCAAGATGTACACACATACACACACACACACACACACACACAAAATCAGTACAGCAAAAAAAAAAAAAATTCCACAAATTCATCTGATTTTTTTTTACTATGTTGAAATAGAAAAGCAAATTTAGTTAACTTACTAAGAAGCTAAGTTTGAATAGTAAAAAGTTAAATTATCAATGAGACAATTAAGTCCAATGTGAATTTATTAAAGTAAAATGTGCTGGGAGCTGTTTTATGCATGTGAAATCCCAGCATGTAGGATGGAGGGAGGAGGAAGTAGTATTAGGTAATTTGAGGCCATGGTATAGTAAGATCTTACCAATACAAATATGACTTGGAAACAGAGAGCATGGGAAGAAAAGAGAAGAAAGGAAAGAGAGGAGAGGAGAGGAGAGGAGAGAAGAGGAGAGGAGAGGAGAGGAGAGGAGAGGATTCGACAATAAAAATTACAGCTGAAATGTCTTTTCTCAACATGAAGGGATTGCATTAATTTTCCTTTGGGTATGATTCACTTCCTCTTTAAATAGAACATCATAAAATTTGCATTCCTACTAGAAGGCAAATATGTAGTTACTGTTTACCTGACATGAGAATTACTAATCACATATGTCCCTTTTCAAGCTATTCTCTGGACTTTTCTGATCAATTTAGTAAAGTAAACAATAGTACTAGATGTAGTTTAGATCCTGTTTATGCTACTATTTTTGTGAAGATTATAAATACATGATATATTTAATATTTATAATACTAATATTAATCTTGTAGCACTAAATTAATATTTATATAATTATATAATCAATTATCAATTATAAATACATGTAATTTATGCTTTGTTATAACCTATATACCATTTATATAATATGAAATATAAATGTTAAATTATAACTATAAATATATATAAATGTTCTTTAGTCCAGATATCAGAGTGAAAAAGGATAAATCATTCAACATGGTGGTAGCAAGCTAAATTATTTGGGTCCTCATATAAGATATGTTTCTAACTGTCCCTTGAATAGTAGTCAACTACAGATCAGAACAGATTAAATATTATTAACAAGGTTGGTGAGCAATTTAAGTTTTGATGTTAAAGAGTTACAGCAAGATTTGTTGCATTTATAATTTGCTTACTTATAGGATATTCATGTATCACATGACAACTAGATTTATCAACAACAGTTTGAAACAAAACCACACTGAACATAATGAGTTTAAAATAGAAAAAAGGGGGAGATACTGGAATACAACCCATGAATGAATCTGTATAGGAGATTTCTGAGAGCTTGTGAAAAAATTCCAACTAAACGAGACAAAAACCTTGTCATCTCAGTTTTCTGCATTAACATGGATTTGTCCCTGGAGGGTACCCTCAGGCCCCTCCCACGTTTAATAAGTAGGAGTGAGTTGGCTTACCCATTGTTATTCAGAAGAATGCTTCAGAGCACAACTTGTTTACAGGGCATAAGCAGCTAGTGACTTTGCCCTGGTGACTGTATACAACTTGAATTCAAGAGAACTTTACTCTCCTGACCTTGCTTATCCTCTGAGTGCCTTCATAATATAAACTGACTGGTGCCCTGAATAAAATTGGCTATTATATGAAAAAAAAAAAGTCTCTTTTTCTTCTCTCTTTCTTCCTTCCTTCTTTTCTTTTATTAAGATATTTATTTACTTTACATCCCAATTGCAGATCTCAGTGTCCTCTCCCTCCTTTCCTCCAGTTCCCTGCCTCTCACCTCCTTTCTCCCCTACCCCCACTCTCCTCCCTATCTCTTCAGAAAAGGGGAGGAAAGAAAACTAAAGTAAATGGCAAAATTCAGAAAAAATAGTTTGATCAAAAAGCAATAAAGTAATACAAAATAAAGAAACCTTAAAATATCAGTAAGCTTTTTTTCTTTTTATTGGTTATTCTATGTATTTACATTTCAAATGTTATACCCCTTCTAGGTTTCCCCTCTACAAACTCTCTATGTCATCCACCCTGACCCCTGCTTCTGTGAGGATGCTCCCTCACTACCCACACACCCACTTCCACCTCACTACCATAGCATTCCCCTATGCCAGGGCATCCAGCCTTCACAGGATCAGTAAGTTCTTTTTAAAAGCAAAAAGACTAACAAATCATTAGGCAGGTTAATGAGGAAAAAGTATAAAGATTCAACTTACTAAAATAAAAATGGAAAGAGGAGACAATACTATTAACCTCCCACCACCGTGTGTGTGTGTGTGTGTGTGTGTGTGTGTGTGTGTGTGTGTGTGTGTGTGTAATGATTAGAAAGGAATACTGTAGGGCATTTTGGGCAGAATATTAATGAATGTAGAAACATTGTTACATTCCCCGAGCAGTAAGATGAAAATTAGCCAGCTGAAGTGGGAATAGACATCCAAAGTGCCCACAACAAACACAGTAAGTAATGTGAGGTAGACATGTACTAATTATTACCAACCTAGGGCCAGAGCCAACACTTCTGAATTCTGCCAAATACTTAAAGTGTAAGGGTCCATGGTTAACAGAAGAATGACACCCCAGACTCAAATAGTATATAAATCCAAAGACTGTTTTATTCTTCAAAAGTCCAGCATGCTGGAGTCTCCCATTACCAAAATAGAGAGTCACCCAAATGAGTTTGCAGGCCTGATTTGAAACACATTAGGAATTCTGGGGTAGGTGACCTTCATGTTAATCTGTTGAGTCTATCTGTATGGACATTCAATTACCAGGGTGTGTGGGCTGGAAACTTGCTGGAGAGGTCTAGGACCTATACTGAGGGGGTAGCTGAGGAAGTGTGAAAACTGCTGCTGACCCATTGTCCTTGTCTCAGGCCAGGTGGCTTGGACATTTTATGACCTGAGCTTGAAGGCCGGGGCCTGGGCTTGCCAGGACTTGCCCAGTTTCCAGGCCTAGTCTCCTTAACTAGCAGTTTGAAGTCTGTCATGGAATCAGTAGCTAGCCTTCTCAAAGGTGATACAATATAACATTTTCATAGCCTAGAAAGATATAAGACAAGAGATATCCTTTTAAACTTCCCTATGCATCAAATGTTCTTCAGATTCTAAAGCAAGGCCACAAAAGACAAGAAAACGACAGACTAATACTGGTTATTCGAGCGGCCATAAACCGCATGAACAATATGTAAGGAAACTAGGAAACGTGCCAGGAGTTATAAACATTGACCAACTGGAATTATTCACAGGAATGAAAGATTTTCTTTCATATCTGAAAATAAATAATAATAGTATACTATAGCAGTTAAATTCAAATGAGCAAGAAGGACACCAATGAGCATTCCAAAGTGTAGCCCATTAGGTTCAGCCATACACAGAGAATTATAGGCAATGGAGGGAAATTGAGTATGGGAGGTGTGGGCCTCTCCCAGGAAAGAGCACAATGATTAGTTGTCCTTTACCAAATGGTCAGCCTGTAAAACACACATACAAATTGTTGTGATCATAAAAAAAAGAAAGAGCTATAAGAATATGTTCTGGTGGGGTGTGGGGGAAGTGGGTGGGGGAAGTGGGTGTCCCAGGAGGCCCATGCAGAGGCATCCCTTCCCCCAGAGGGAGCAGACACTGGAATAGTATACAATAGAGTTTATTTAGGGCATGGGGAGGGGAGTTTTGAGGGTAAGAGAGGCAGAGAAAGGCAGAGAAATGGAGAGAAGAGAGAAGTGGGGGCCAGCCATGACCACATGGAGGGAGGGGGAAAGGAATGGGGAGAGAGGGGGTAAGAGGCAAGAGTGAAGCAAGAGTGTAAGAAAGGGTAAGAGAGAAAGGAGCGGCCAAGTGGCCTCTTTTATACTGGGCCAAGCTTACCTGGCTGTTGCCAGGTAACTGTGGGGAGCAGCATACCTGGCTGCTGCCAGGAACTCTGGAAGTAGAGTCCAGATAGAATACCAACACAAATAATTTTTTGTAGACTGAGCAGATTATGTTTAGTGTTTTATATATATATATAATCATATATACATATACACACATATATATGTGTGTATATACATATGTGTGTGTATTAGTATATTTAGTATAGTATATACATTTTAATATAGTTTAGTAATTATATACATATATACATATACATATAATATTTGCATAAAATAATAATTAGTGAAAAAAGAAGCCATCACTTTTTAATTTATTTTATATATATGGGTACTTTGTCTGCAGGTACATCTACACACCAAAAGATGGCATCAGGCAGTTGTGAATTGCCCTGTGGGTGCTGGGAATTGAACTCAGGACCTTCAGAAGAGCATTGAGTGCTTTTAACAACTGAGCCATCTCTCCATCCCCAAAGCCATCACTTTTAAGGAGAACAGGGAGAGCTATATGGGATAGTTTGTTGGGTAGAAAGCACAAGGAGAAAGCTGGAGAGGTTTAGAACATTGTCTGCAATTCCAGAAGTCCTAAATTCAATTCCTAGCAACCACATAGCGGCTCACAACCATCTCTAATGGAATCTGGTGCCCTCTTCTGGCAGGCAGGCATAAATGCCGACAGAATACTGCATACATAGTAAATAAATGTTTAAAAAGAAAGCACAAGAGAAATGCAATTATATTAATATTAAAAATTTCAAATCTTTTTTCTTTTCAAAAATAAGTGAAAATATGAAAATAAATAAATAATAATAAACCATATCAGTTCAAGAACAATGTGCATGTTTCTGTAGATGCAAATAAATTGATACAAGAAGTAGCACATGCAGAGCCACGACCACTAAACAAGCTATCCGTTTTAGAAGACACAATATCATATTGGAAGAGGGCTTCGGTGCTTTCAGCACATATAAGTGTGAACATAATTTTTCTACTTTTTACCATCTTTATATTGAGGTGATTCTATGCATGGAAATGAGGCAATAGAACAGTGTTTTATCTGGATTTAAACTTCTGGATGGAATGTTTAAGACTGCAGAAAGTAATTCATGGACCAGGCACTATATTCCACCTAAATGGATAGACATTAAAGTCCTAGGTCCTAGTTCATGGCAGACAATACATTATTTCTCGTTTTGTTACTACATGACTTAGCTGCTTACACTACAAATCTGTAGAACCTTTGGAGTCTTGCAAGCAGTTTCCTCGTTTCACTCCAGCCTTTGATGAAGTTTTTCTATTCATGTAATAAATCATGACGTTGAGTATGATTACTTCTGTGTCCCATAAAAAGTTTAAACAATTACCGAATTACGGACAGTCTTGAGGACCTCTGACAGAGTTGCTGAAGGAAACGCTCGAAGGTCAACAACTGCAGTTAGAAAAGAAAAAAGAAAAACATTAATAAATCCTGGCGCGGGGTTCCTTCCCACCTTAGACCATTTATGTTCCTGGATGAAACACAAACACACACAGTCTTATTATGTCTTAATATGCCTTAAGCAGCACAATAGCTGGGCAAGTGCCTCCCCTCCATGTCGTTAGAATCTACTTTCACATCTATAACCCCAAATTATCACCGACTACTCTCTTCTGTCGTAGCTATTTCTAACCCAGTTGGGCATCCCTCTTGGACCAGAGGCCATGGCAACCCTTCTTGTTTCTCTAGCCTCAGGCCTGCAGCTCTCCCTCCTCTCTCTCTTTCTCATGGCCCCAAGCATGGAAAATCTAAAACCCCGCCCATGTCTCTTCTCCCCAGGTATTGGCTACTGAGACCTTTATTTATCAATCAGAATTAACTGGGGGCTTCATCCCAAAGACTACCTTCTGACTCCAAATCTTGGAGCACTTAACATGACAATAAACGGTAAAAGATAAAACCTTAACAGATAAACACCATAAGATCTATTGCTTGTGACTCACAAAGCCTGAACGTTATAAGAACAGAATATGTAAAGAATCATGTGCATTTTTAACTGGAAGTGACATAGAAATGAAAATCATACAGTGCCACACGCTGCTGGATACAGCATCACAGACGTATAGTCTGCCACAGGGACTTATTGTGGATACATTTTATCTGTCAAAAAGAATAACTATTTGAAATTGATAAGTATATTAAAGTAGATTTTTCCTGGATATTTGACATCTGAACCATAAATAATTTAAGAGAATCTTAGGGGAAGGATTAAGTTGGTTATAATAATCAGGAAACTAGTTGTGACAAAAAAAGAATCTTTGAGCAGAAGAGAAGGAAATAATCCACTCCTGATCTGAACTTTTAATATGGTTTGACAGCAGGGCAAGGGTGAAGGCAAGATTTCTTTAATATAAATTTGCAGAGATATAAAGTAGACAGATATGGTTGAAAGTTTAATTAGTGTAAGAGACTGAGAAAATATTAAGAAACATTTGAGTTTTATAAATTCTATGAAAGTTACAGGAAATATAAAATGAACATAGATTCATTAAGAATTTAATAAGTCGAGCTAAAATTATGTTTAAAACAAGTGAAATATTATTCTTGATATGCACTGGGTAGTAATTTCAAAAAGTTCCAGAATCCACATGAGTTTTATTTTAAGTAATAGTTTAGCAGTTACCATTTTTGTTTATACAATTTCTAATAATACAATTGAAATTCTAAGTTTTTAGGCATTTTAGTTTTAAAAAAACTTATATGTTGACTTAAAAATAATCAGTGACAGCAAGATCTTACTGAGCCCAGTCTATCTGAACCTCAGAATATTCTTAACACAGTACCTCTGATGGATCTAAAGAATATGTGAATTAAAATCTATGATCTACAGATTGAAATTCAAATTTGTACGTAACCTAACAGAGATTGTACATTCATTGTGTATTATGCTTCCTTACAGAAGCATAATAAGATGGAGCAAAGCAATAATTTAGAAAGAGTTTTGAAGAGTTAACGGTATGCCAAGGGAAGGATGACCTGCAGGAGAGCATGGGGCTGCAAGCGTTTGAAAACCCTGTAACAGTGCTAATAAAGTTTAGAAATGTTCTGCCAGTAAGCTAGATAATAAAAAACTTACCCTACCCCCATACACACACAAAGAGACTGAGACACAGAAACACAAAGATACAGAGACAGAGATATACCCACAGAGAGACCTAGTCTTGAATTCTGAAAAAAATATTAAGAACAAGCCTCATATGTAAGGAATAGAAATATTTGTAAGCACCTTTGAAAGAAAAATGAGAAAATAATAACTTAAGCTTAGGTAACTTTAACATAAAACTGGGAAGGAATGGAGGAAATGTCTGAAAATTGTTACTAATGTATTAAGTGCTATTTTTAAGAAATGAAGATGCAATTATATCTTTAATTTCAAAGAGCATAATTGACAAAATAAGAGTTGAAGGAATTTCTGATAAAACAAATTACAAAACGGCAAACTTCTCTAAAAAAGCTGTTTACACTAAACTGTTGCCAACTTTGAAATGAGCATAATGATCACTAAAGATTAACAATTTAGAGAAAGCCCTTTTTTCCTAATCTACAGTTTTTAACAAAAGTAAAAACTTAATGGAATCCATATAGAAATAAATGTCAACACAATTTTGAGAAGCTTAACAAGAAAACATTATAAGAAATTCAAGGTTCAGCAACATAGTTTGCATTTTTAAAAAAGGGATGCCATTCAAATGAACTGGCTTCCCCCATTCCAAGTATGTTGTGTAGATAAGTGGTGAAGGGGAAAGATTTAAACACCCATGGGGGCACAAGGATATTTGTTCAAGTTCTGATACATTCTTTCAAGATGAGCATGGTTTAACTAAGATCAATTTCATTTGGTCTTAGACAACAAATATTTTAACTCACAAAACACAAGTAAGAGTGTTCCTACTCATTCGAAGTTAACATAAAATAAATAAAAACAAAGGACTCTATCACAACTGATAATGTGCTGTGTTCTACTCATCTTTATTCATATACTATCAGTTATGTATTTTTCATTTGCTCTGTATTCAAGGGAAATTGACAGGTGTGTACTTGATGTTGAACTATGCACATGACTTTAAACAGAAAATACAGTCAACATGTATTTGAGGCTATGTATTAGAATTTTGTACATTTAATTTGTAAATTTCTCATTGAACCTAATAAATAATGTTTTCAGCTAAGGTAGAAACACTCATTGTCCAGTGAGTTGTTTATTATATTTGACAATTTTAATCCTATATGTACATATGTATACCAATTTATAATTTGCACAGACAATGTGTTATGATTACAATTAGCAACCAGTACTCTCTTGTATCCATCTCCTCTGAACTCCTTGCTACTTAATCTCTAGGGTTACAGAGGACCCAGCTATACCACTCCTGGGCATATACCCAGAAGATGCTCCAACATGTAATAAGGACACATGCTCCACCATGTTCATAGCAGTCTTATTTATAATAGCCAGAACCTGGAAACAACCCAGATGTCCCTCAACAGAGGAATGGATACAGAAATTGTGGTACATCTACACAATGGAGTACTACTCAGCTATTAAAAACAATGAATTTATGAAATTCTTAGGGAAATAGATGTATCTGGAGAATATCATCCTGAGTGAAGTAACCCAATCACTAAAGAACACACATGGTATACACTCTCTGATAAATGGTTATTAGCCCAGAAGTTTGGAATACAGGAAGAACAATCCACCAACCACAAGAAACTCAAGAAGACGGAAGACCAAAATGTGGTCATTTAATTCCTTCTTAAAAGGGGGAACAAAATACCCTTTTGTTGCAGAGACTAGCTATGGATCAGAGACTGAAGGAAGGACAAGCCAGCCTAAATATAGCTATCTCCTGAGAGGCTTTGACAGTACCTGACTAATACAGAAGTAGAGGCTCACAGCCATCCATTCTGACTGAGTACAGGGTCCCCAATGATGGAGTTAGAGAAAGGACCAAAGGAGCTGAAGGGTTTGCAACCCCTTAGGACGAACAACAATATGAACTAACTAGTACCCTCAGAGCTCCCAGGGACTCAACCACCAACCAAGGACTATACATTGTGGGACTGATTGCTCTGGCAGCATGTGTATAGTAGAGGATTGCAAAGTCGATCATCAATGGGAGGAGAGGACCTTGGCCCCGTGAAGATTCTGTGCCCCAGTGTAGGGGAATGCCAGGTCCAATAAGTGGGAGAGGGTAGGGTGGCAAGCATGGGGAAGGGAGAGGCAACAGGAGTTTGTTCTTGTTTTTGTTCGTTGGTTTGTTTTTTGGAGGGGAAACTGGGAAAGGAGAAATCATATGACATGTAAATAAACAAAATATCTAATTAAAAAAAAAATCTCTAGGGTTATAACATTAGAGGAATTGACACGCCTCCAGAAACCCCTGACTGTTACTAACTGTTGAGGAAGGCATTCGTCCCATGGCACCACCCCTACACATGGTGCTTATTTAGAGAGCTCAATCTTGCTCTGGTATTCACAGCTGCTCTCTGTTCATGGTTGCAATAACCATGTCATATGTGGATTGCAGCATTTCATGCCATGCTTACCCACCATCTAATTCTTTAATTCCTTCTCCATTCTCTTCCCTTCGGTCTCTAGAACTTGGAGAAGCTTGATGAAGTGATCTAGATTTGAGGCTAAATGCTTACCAGACATTGATTCTCAGCACTCTGACAGGATACAAGGCTCAGGATTAATTGTTTTAGTCAATTCAAAATGGAACTTTGCTTCCCAAGACGTTATAATAATTATAAACGTAATTACTTAGAAGACAATTTGGCAACATGTCCATTCATGGAGACAGCACTAGCAGGTTTCCACCCTGATTTATATCCTCACTAGTCATAGACCTCACTAGGTTTATCGTATAAGGTGTGTACCCTGTTGCCAAAAGTAGGCCTGAAATACAGTAGTAAATGGCTATTGTCCCTGAAATAGTCATAGCAGGACAGTACCAGTGGAGCTGTCTTGCCTGGAGTGTAGATATTGTAATTCATATATAAGACCGTTGATGAATTTTCTTCACCAGTGGCAAGCATAACCTTTCAGCACTGTGAGCTTGAGCCAGAAGCTAGGACATTTCCAACTCAGTTCTATCTTCATTTCTGTGTGTACTCTAAACGAAGTATGTGTCATCTTCAAGTCTATGCCTTTACCCTTTGTTCTGGGCAAGCTCTGTAAGACGGATTCATGGAACTAAACTGAGACTTTCACATATGGAACAACCTGATGGACTAGAGGATAATATTGTGAATGCCCTAGAACATATTTTAATCAATCCATCATACAATTCTACATTGTAGTAAGAGTTTTAAAACACAAATTCTGAATCATACAATGTAGTTTCTGTTTTCATTTTTAAACCTGCGCATTTTACATGGTAAGAGACTGGAAATACAATGCAAATTTTTAAAACTTCCTCAAGGTTGCACCTGATATAATTGTCATGTATAATGACTGCTATAAAATTGTTCTCTTGAAATAGTCTGAAGGAACATTCTTTTTTATGACCTTATTAAATCTTCCAGTACAAAAAAATATACTGCCATAAAACATAATTTAATGAAAGGGTCTGTTACATTAATAACATTCCCATTTCTGGGACTGTACTGTCCAAGTGACCAGACCTACAGTTCCATAGTTAAGAGGGTTTTCTTCCTTTCATGCTAGAAATAATCTCCCTCTTCCTAAATTTACCTCACTAGGGATAGAATTTGTAGATGCACTACCCCAGGGTGGAAAACACTAACAGGAAGTAGGAACAGGTGCAAAAGGATTTTAGGAAATGCCTTTTGTTCTTTTCCTGTGACATTATCACCAGATATACAAAACTATCATTAATTATCGTAAACAGGAGGACGTGTGTGGGAAGTGTTCACTTTGTTACCTTAAGGTATCTGTGATTCTTTTTATCCTTTAATTCACTACTTTTTCCATCAAGGCTCTTAATAACAAAAAGTTGCAAGCCAGTTAAATTATAAACAGCAGGCATTTATTTATTTATTTATTTATTTTTATTAATTTTTTATTACTTTTATTTTCTTACAGTCCAGTCATTACCCATTCTGTTCTGCCCTCCCTCAGTTCCTCATCTCATTTCTCCCCGCCCCCCCACCCAGTCTCCAAGAGGATGTCCCCACCCCACCTCCACATCCTCCACTCTGCCAGGCTTCCTCACTCCCTGGGCCTTAAGTCTCTCTAGGCATCCTCTCTCTCTGAGGCCAGAACAGGCAGTCCTCTGAACAGCAGGCATTTATTTCTCACATTTTAGAAGCTGGGAAATTCAAGTCAAGAAACTAGCCTGCTTTGTGGGTGGACAAGGCCCATTTTGCTTTGTAGATGATGCTGTCTTACTGTGTGTTCACACTGCAGAGGAGGTGAATGAGCTCTCTGTGGTTTTGTCTACAAAATACTATTTGAACAGGCTCCAAGATCATGACCTAGTTGCCTCTGAATGGCCTACTTCTAAGCATTGCCATTTGCAAGTGTAGATCTCAACCTGTGAATTATTGGGGAACTCAAACTTACATATGTAATTGTCATATAACTTCACTGTGAAGTATTTTGGGGTAAAGATTGAATTCAAGAACCTTCAGAGAGAAAACCTTGGCATGGTGACTTATCCTTTGTATTTATCCTTGTCCTTAAGTTCCTATATCCATCCTTTCTGGCTTCCTTTTTTATACCAAATATTCCTCATGTGGTGAGAATCACCACAAAATTTTCACCTGCTACATCTTGAGCCAATGACTCCTAATCTACCCCCCACCAAGGCCACATTCCTATCTTAAGAGAAGCAACTCTGAAATATAAGTATCACAAACAGTTGATAGAAACATAGAGCACTTCTTACTCACATGTTAGATCTACAGCAAGGAAAAAAAATGATTTTTTGAGGGGGGAATCAAAAGAAACTTTACAGTATGTTGTATATTTCACAGGGGCATTGTTGTACATGACTTTATTTTTCTCTGATCTTTTCTGTTACAATATCATGTTTCCTGTGTGAGTTTTCCTTAAAATAACTACCATGAGCTAACTTGAGAAGTGACTGCTACATATGGTACAGTACTCTGAGTGGGAAAATGTCTTCATTACAGAAAAAAGAAAACATTTACCATCATTTTGTGGTTAGTATAGTATATTTTGGAGCATTGTAGCTATGTCTTGCTGTGAGTCTAATAAGAGAGCTGATCATGATCTCTTTAATTCCTGTATCCACTCTATCCTAGTGAAATTTTGGAGGATTAATTTGATCATGCTCAATCATGTAACTGCAATCCTTTTTCTTCTGTTTATTTTGGATAGACTCATGGCAAAGTATGATTTTACCATATACTGCATCATACTCTCATCTGAATGAACATAAACGTACTTCAAACCACACTCTATTTAACTCTACACAGGTTAACATTGTTGTCCTAAATAATTTATTTCTCCATTTGTTCAAACCGAAGCTGATGAACAGCAGTACTGAGATACTCAAAGTCCCTGCAAATAGATTCATAATTAAAGCATTATGACACACGAAAAGATCAAATGAGAGTTTGAAGCAGATGTACAGTTGAGAAAGTTTTTTTGGAGGGGGAGGGCAGGGCAGCAAAGACACAAGATTTTGAGCTTTGTGCTCTAGGGCATTTGACCTCGATGTGTACAGCAGCTTATATTGGGTCTATCGGGTATTTGCAGGGATGCTCTTGGCTTTTAGCTTCTGTATACTGGGCATGAGGCTTTAGCATACAGGCTGTCTTGGCAGAGGACTGCTATGAGACAGGATTAGCACAAGCGAAGGCATGGGCTGCATGGGCTTCGCAAAAAAAGCAAGGGGAGCTCTGGCCAAATTTGGAGGACTTCAGGATGCTGGCTACCACATCTTGATCTTGTAACACACTTAGAGTATATATTCTGGCAGTCAAGGCCTTAGCAGATGTCTTGGTGGATGCTGGCAGACCACAGAGGCCTTAGAAAGCAGACACAGCTGAGGCAAACATAGAATTATTGAGAAAAGAGTGTCTTCACAGGGAGTTTAGGCACAGGATGGCAGAAAAACCTTTGCTAGTGTAAAACTGCAGTTATGTTATGCTGGTGATAGCAGTATCAGGTTTAGTGGTAAAAATGGAGTTCTGGAATTTAAAATACAATAATGAGTGGATTTTTGATTTACCTAATTGTTCTAGAAGATTGGGATGATGCAATAAAGATAACTGAAAAAAATCTAACAAAAACCAACATTCTAGTAAGCCCATCATCGGCATAGAAAAATACAATAAGAATGAAACATAACTAAACTTTGTATATTAACAATGGATAAAATGTGCTCTATAGGATGCTGCCTCGTAGTCTGCCCAGGAGCTTGAATTAGAAGCATCAGCTATTAAGGATCTTTACAGTCCACTCCAAGTTGGAGCATAAAAAATGAGGAAAGGTTCTAATACTTACGACACTGTACAGTTTTGGAATGAAAGAAATGAAGCTCCCTGGAGTCAATACTAAAATGGCAACAGGTCAGTGCTTAGTAGGTAAATTCACATGGTGACCTGTCATTTGAGAGAACTAAGCTTTAATGCAGATTTGGAGACAAGGCAGGAAATGAATCCTCCACTCTTGGGAAATTCAGCATTCACTACAGATTCTCTCATTTGGTGGTTTTAACAAGCAATCCTTCACTTTATGATGTGGAGTGTCTCCTGCTTGATGATATTTTATTGCAGTGTCTCTGTTTTTTGTTCTTGGATTATGTGACTTTTTTCATGGTAAGTCTGAATTGGGCTACACTGGACTCAAAGAATATTCCTATAAACAATGGAAAACGATCCTAGGATGGGAAAACTGAACTTTGATCTGTTTGCATCTTGCAGTGATCCTAGGACAAGGAGGGCATTTTAATCATCGGGATTGAAAGCCATGAATTGTGAAAGTGGAAACAGAAATATCTAGAGTGATTGAATGTTCTTGCCAAAGAACTTAGCTTGAAACAAATTTGCCATTGCATTGTGCTGCCACATGTAGAGGAATTTTAATGCAGCAACATGGCTGCTCTGATCTTACACAAAGATCTTCTATGCATGCGATCCAGGTGGAATGTAGAGATGCCACATGTCTTTAATCCCTCTAGCTGACATACAGATTTGCCCATAGTTCAGGCTTAAACAAAGAAGTCTAATTAAGGGACAGAAAAATTAGTGGATCAGAGAAAGATTTGACAGCATAGGATACACCCAAAGGGCCAGAGAACGAGAAGGATCCAGAAGGTTAGAACATGTTACCAATGCTAGGATGAGGCCAAGCTTAGCAATTGGGTCAGAAGCTGAGATAAGCCAGTTTGAATCAATCAACTTGGGCAGGAGTTTGAGCCAGAACAGCTGAATTGAAGCAGCCAGCCAGAATTCATAAAGAACTAGAAAGGGTGAGCTTATTCAGAAGTAAGCCTCCCAGATGGCAATTACTTCTGGCAAATAAAAATTAAATTTACAATGACACCCACTATTTGAAAAAAAAAAGAAACAAAAATAGAAACTTCCTGGGATTTTAAGGTACTCATAATAGGAAGAATATGATTCTCATACCTGAAATTTTTTCACCTGTAAAGGACTCTACTGTATTAGGGACCCTTAGCTTTTATCTAGTGAAGGCATGCAGGAATGTCTTGTTGGTAATCTTACTGATGATATTCTTTCCTTTGTGTGCTGTTTAGATCATGCTTGTAAACCAAGCACTTTCACCCATTGAGCCATTCCCCGAGCCCCAGGATTATATTTTTGACATTATTTTCTTCTTGGTTTGCATTTTTTGACTGAAATGCTCATAATAAGATAAAGACATTTCATCTGATTGCTAGCTCTGTGTTCTATGCCACATGTCTAAGCCAACAGTAAGAATATCTCCCCACCAATCTTTGTTTTCTTCTTTGAAAGGGTTAACTCTTGAAATAGACATGTGTCTGTGTGTGTGTGTGTGTGTGTGTGTGTATGTGTGATTGACACATAAATAAATCTATGCACAACTAGGGCTCATGGCAATTTCATTTACCAACAAATGATTTATTTGCAAAGGTAATATTTTGTTCTTGTTACAATTTGTAATATATCAAAAAAACTTCAGAACACAGGTGGTGATTAAAATGATTATTTATTAAAATCATAAATACAAGTGTAGTTTATACAATGCAAACCATTGTTAAATTTAGATTGCTGAAAATCAACTATAATTCACAGTTCCTCCAATACATAAAGCCAGCAGAAAAGGCAGCTTTGGCTACAGGCTGTTTCTTCCAAAAACACATGGTAGCTGAGAGCAAAATTCACTCTCATTTAAATCACTCTATCTCAGGATCCAGAGCATGATGTGATGTCTCTGGGAGAAGTGTACAGACATGGGAAAACATTTGTATATTAAATTATATAAACCAGTAGGTATGGTTTTAGATGCAGTTTCACTACTTTTATTCATGTTCAAAAGGACTTAGCTGACTATGTTCATAGAATAACTCTTCAGAAACATAAAATCAGAGTGTTAGGACTCAATTTGTTATCTGAAAGTTATTAATTTAATTAATTAAAACTGAAGCATTTTTTTACTATTATTGAGAAATGATGTTCTAGATAGCCCCCAGGGACAAGAACATTTCTTATGTTCTTGCCTTTTCAAGTGATGCAAAGTAGAAGATATGTTAGGGATAAAATACCTCTAGGGCATTTGGAATGCAGACCAATAATGCAAGCCTGGAACCTAGTTTATGAGTTGGAAGAATAATATGAACTGCAGAAATAGTAGGAAGACAAGAGGGAAGATGAAAAAATATAGAAGCCTTGTGTGCCTAAGGAAAGACATTGACATTTTCAAATGATATTTGATAATGCCATTTCTGTAAATACGTTTTAAGTACAGAAACCTTTTGCATGAAAGACCTGTGGAAATTTTGTCTTAGGAAATCTTGAGAGACATCTAAAAAAAAATCTTCAAAAATAGTGCCGGGTTTTCACTTTAAGGAATGTATGTACAGACATTTAATATATGCTAAGGCAACACATTGACCTGCTATCACAGAAACTCCCATCATCTTCACCATTGCGACTATCTTCATCATCACCGTCATCATCATCATCACCATCATCATCACTAATTTCCTTGACAATAGGTAGAACTTTTAAATTGTGAAATTTGAGCACGTGGAAGAAAGTTTACTTTGTAGGTAGTAGTTACCTTATATCTCTCCTTGCTTATGCATAGTGAAACGAAAAAAAACTGAAATGCTCATGGTTTTAAAGCCAAAAATTCTTGTATTATTTCTTTTACAAGTTGTACAAATCATTGAAGTGTTTTAATTGAGATGCTTTTTTTTTTTACAAAATAATCAATAATATTGGATATCTTAGAGAAATTATATGGGGTTGAGGATTGCATGGGTGATATAAAAATATGTGATGAATAGTGTCATAATAATTTATTTTTTTCATCCTCATAAGTATTTATGGAAAAAGAATATTATAGAACTTTATAGAAGTATTCATAATATTATTCTTATATTGCTACTTGCTAAGAAAACTGATCATATAAACTCAATTACAGGTGAGACATTTTAGAATGAATGATTTTAGAACTATTCTAAATGGCTGCTTTAGCTTCCTTGCCATCTTTCCGATTCCAGGTAGACTTGCTACAGACATTTTTCTTTTTTGAAGAAGCTTTGTTTCTTTTATGTTGAAGCTTTTACTCCATGCAGTTGGCTGGATATGTATGTGTGCATCTATTCCACCCAAGATCACAGGAAAATAAACAAAAACAAGATAAAAATATAAGCATGACTTTAGAATTTCCTGCATCACAAACTATTTCTTCAGAGATGGACCACCCATATAAAAATATATATTCAGTTCAAGATCAAGTTCTTATATTTTTGCCTTAAGCATTGAATCCACTAATTATTGTATCCCTCACCTTCTGTTTTGACATGGCTCTAATTCTTCCTTGAGCTGCTAAAATCATGGTGGTCATTCTAGAGCCAAAGATAAAACTTAATAGGAAGCAAATAGGTGTCACATATCCTCTTGCCTTCCTGTGTTAAGGATTGTCTTAGTAAGCAATTTCAAACATGTGGAGTGTTTGCAAATAGATTTCTATACAAATTATAACACACCATTGTAATCTCTCCTGAAGTAATTGCTGGTGATCTTCTTGACTGCAGTTAGGATGACTTACCTCTTTGTACATGTCTAATGAATATTCAGGTAAATATGTCAGGAGCAAATCCACTGTGGTATTGGCTTTTCTCTGGTATTAGAAGTCCTTTATAGTTCCCTGACAAATTAGAGAAGTAGTAATGAAAACAATAAGAAATTTAAGAGAGACAGTTATTGGGTGAAACACAATGGGGGATTCGTAAGGGTGTATGTGTGAATCCAGGATTGACTCCAAGAGCCCGAGAAATCATGTACTCATTATAGGATGAAAAAGCTGGAAATCAGTATTTTATTGTTGCTGTTTTTCAAGAGCTGATTGACAGTGAGATACATAGAATTATGAGCTATCATACAAAGTAGAGAAAAATCCTTTGGTTTTATAAACACCTGAGGATAATCCTTTTCAAAACTCTGCCAGTAATAATAACATTTTACTGCTGCATGATTATTTGTTCTTCATTTATTTAATGAGACCCCATTGTGTTGTGTGAAGTGTTAAAGATTATTATGTGTCACTTTATTCCAAGGAGTATGAGTAATCAGTTGACATTATTGTCAAGATAAATTTCTTTTGTATCACATTCTATTATTTAATTGTATTTGGTAACTGACATCTGATTCATCTTGCATGTCCAGAATCTTTTTTCTTTTTTTTTTTTTTTTTAGAAATTATTCATAGCCCATTTAATAAGAAAATTTAATCAAAGTCTGCACCTTCAGTGGCACTTGAGGACTATTGGTCAAGCAGTGAAGACATGGTTCTTTAATTTTCAGAATCTTTCCAGATAAGTAGGGAAAAGGAGGCTCTAAGCTTCTTGCCCGTTCCCCCTTTCTTACAAGGAGATCTAACTATGGGAACAACATAGCTAGATTTTACTCAATCTACAGTGGGTTTGTTCCCTCCTCACTTGCATCTCTATACATTAAAATTAAATGAGGTAATAGCATCTCAATATCTTGTTTAAGCTAATATGATTTTTATTTATTTCAATTGCAAACAAAAGACTAATACCTCATCAACACTGATTACATCTTTGGACCATGGTCCGGCCTACTTTTAAACTCAGAGTTACTGACCCTTTTGTGATCATGTAACAAAGAAAAGATTGTGAAGACTTGGCAAAACATCAGTTTCTATACATGTAATAATCAAAAGTTAATACAAAATCAATATATAGTGAATTTGAGGCACTTCTGGCAGTGCGCCACTTTGCTGCAGCTTTTTTCTTCTTTTAAGCCTTTGTTCTGAACACACATTCCCAAACCTCATGCTGCATATGCTCTCACACAGTGTAACATCAACACACAGAGCCTCAAACGACATGGCTCAGATTCAACATCACAAAGCACAGTCTTCCATTGCACATACAGATTTGTCTACTTTTCTAACATGATGCATGTGGAAAACATAGACTTTAAATATCATTTTCTCCTGTATTCCATAGTCTACAAATATGAAATGAACATAGATTTCCATTGTATTGTATTAGAATGTCTGGTTTTAAAATTTTTTGTTTGAGTTGCTAAATTTTTTTTTAGTGAATCTTTCCTTGGGATAGGACAGAATTTGTAACGTTTTATGAAACGGTCCTCGCCATCCATCTGACATTTTGTCCTATATATTTATGTAAAACAGCATTCTCATTATTGACTTTCATAAAACCAAAATATCATACAACTCGATGAAACACTGACTACGTTTTGTATTTTGTAGCACCAAATCAAGCAATATTTAATTCATTATGTAAAAACATACCTCTCTCAGACGTTTGCAGCTTGGTTTTCATCCTTCCCAAATGGTAGGATTTTATGTATATAAAAGCTGAGTTAAAATACACGTACCTATGCCTTACTTTGAATAAATTATAGATCCAGATACTAATGTTTTGTATTTGGATACAAATTTGCTTATCTATCTTGAGTTAGAGAAAAATTCTTCAGGTAGAAAGGATCACAAATTTCACAAAATCATGGGTGGAGAAGGGGTCAGAAAGAATGACAGACAAAAGGGCAGCAGAAGACTACAACCAAACTGTGTTCCAGGCCATAATAGGGGAGTTGTACATATGGACTCCCATCAGTTGTAATAGAATCTCAACACAAATGGAAGAGGTCGTGACGTTTCACCCCCTGCTGAGAAGCTCTTGCCAACTAACAGAATTTTTTGTCTGTAAGGGTGGGACTCATGGAAAGTTGACCAGCTCCAGGAGATGATCATGTACACAAAAGCATATGAGGTGGAAAAATTGAAATGGATGGGTTTCGGTTTGTTTTTTGAACTTTCTTTTGTTTGATGTTTTGTATTTTGGGTGTTTGTTTGTTGTCTTAAGCCAGGGTTTGTCGTTGTAGCCTTGACTGTCCTGGACCTCACTGTGTACATCAGACTGTCCTTAAACTCACAGAGATCTGCCTGTCTCTGCCACCTAAGTGGATTAAAGGGTATGATCTTTCTTTTAAGGAAAAAAGTAAAAATTAAAATATAATTACATCATTTTCTCCTTACCCTATGGTCCTTCAATGCTTCTTATCCACCCCGTTTGCCCTTTCAAATGCATGGCCTCATTGTCTTTAATTGTTAACACCCACCCCCCCACACCCCCACACACATATTCCTAAATTTAGACCTATAACTTGTTCAGTCTGTCCTTGTATGTATATGATTTTAGGGTTGACTGCCTGTTATTAAATAATAAATTGGTGGGCTCTTCTCCAGGGAAGACCCTTTCTCCCACTCTCAGCATTCCTTGATTGCATGTAGTTCTCTGTTTAGGACTGAGACCCCAGTGAGCTACTCAACAAAAGGGAATTAATGCCTAGTACTAGAAACCTAGCCAACTACCTGGGCTATCCTAATTACAATTCCTACTGCTGTAATAAAACACCACAACCAAATGCTTTTGTGGAGGAGACAGTTTAATTCAGCTTACAACTACTGAGAGAACTGAGAACAGGAACTAAAACAGGTCAAAACCTGGAGGCAAGAGCTGAGGGAGAGGCCATAGAGGAGTGCTGCTTACTGGCCGGCTCTTCATTGCTTGCTCATTCCAAACTCATATACTGTCCAAGAGTACCTGCCCAGGGAATGTGCCACTGATAACAGGCTAAGCCCTCACACATTAATTCCCAATCAGGAAAATGTCCTACAGATTTGACTACAGGCCAATCCTCTGGGGGGGGGGGGCATTTTCTTAATTAAGATTTATTAAGTAAGAGTCTTTCTTTCCAAATGACCTCTGCTTCTAAATACTTATCCTTTGCCCACAGTTAAGTAGAGACCTCCCCATTCACCGTGGCTAGTGAGGAATTTTGATTTTGTTGTTGTTTTGTTTTATTTTAGTTTTGACCCTAAATGTGTGGGTAGGGAGAGGTCAAGAATCTGGAATTGTTGTGGGAGGGGAGTGATTATGGTCAGACACAGGGTAATCGATTCTCAGAGAGGAAAGACCTGGGAAGCAGCCATGGCTGGGAATTGGGAGGCTCTAGTGATAGTGCAAGAATGAGCACCTGGAGCTGCCAGAACCAGGACATGCTCTGAGAGCCAAAGTCTGATGCCACACTATGGAATTCACATGAAGTCTAACCCTTTCAACCCATGCTTATTCTCTTCAAGCCCTAAGCAAAAAGTGTGAGATCCACTTGCTCTGGTGAGATATAGTTTTTCACTGAACCTATGAATTCAAAGTATGATATAATTCAGAAATCCCCTTTCTAATAGAATAGAATAAATGATGTGCCAGATATATTAGAGTCTCTTGTCAAAGGGAGTTGATAAATACAATGGAACATCAGAAATTGGAACTACAACAATTGTTTTTCAAGGGTCACTAGCCCATGAAATGCTCACACATTAATTCCCAATCAGGAATGTCCTACAGACTGAACTATAGGTACTTAGGCAAACTAATTTCTTAGGATGCATCTACTTTGAAAACTATATGTTAATCACTTCACAGTTACAAGGAATAGGCTGTAGGCTACCAAGTAGGCATGATTAAAATGAGAAATCTATATACCCTTTTCCACATGTGTCAATGAAAAGTTTAATTTATAAAAAGCATGTATTTAAAGCAATAAATAAAAGTAATATATAATGATAGTTATAATAATGCAATATGACTGACACTTATTTAAAGATGTAAGTAGTTCATTTTCCACCGAGAAGTTTGGACCTGTACTTGAGGATGGCTCACTGAATCTGTATACTGTAGAAGGGGAGGTAAGAGAGGATCAAAATATTAATTCTCTGAAAAATAATACTAATATAATACCTAAAGAACTTTCATTGATAATGCAAATATTCTGCATGTATGTGTTTGAGGTCATAATAGTTCTTAATAGTCAGTTAGTTGAGCATTTAAATTTTTATTAGTATGAGGAAAATTCATAGTTTGTAATTAACTTAATTTAAAATAATTTAAATTGAGTTTTAATTATTCACTTATTGTTAGTGACTACCTAGTCGCGGGAACATAGGCTTCTTATTTTAAGGCTCATATTTAAGTATCATAATTTTGATATTACTTTAAAGATAACATTTCTTCAATTATCCTCTGTACAATTAATAAGTTTTAGGTTTATAATTCAAACTGTTTTATTCCATTTCCACATTTTCTCCTTTCATGATGCCTAGTGTTTCAAATTATCTGAAAAATAGAATTGTATGATAACAAGTTATCTTGGAATTACAAAGACTCAAATAAAATAACTGTTGTTTTCATATTTTTCTAAGTTATATGAACTCATAATGCTGCTCCTTTAACTACATTAAACAGAATTAAAAATATGGAGACTTTAGTTTGTTTCACTATGACTGTTCTAGTTGGCTTTTTCCACAGAAGTAACCTATAAAAATTTTAATGGGAGTTTCTATTAAAACACTAATATAAATATAAAGAAAATCTTAAAACAAGATAATTAAATTATTCATCCTAAATTATTCACTACCATTTAAAAGTATTAATACTTTTAAAATGACTAAACAGTGCTCAGCCTAAATGGAGCATCTCATTACATGCCCTCATCGAAAGACTGAGTTCATCACAGAGTAGGGGATGGAAAGATTGTAAAAGAAAAAAAAAAGGCAGAAGCAGTGAATAATTGCAAGGAAAGAGTGTTTTCCAGACACAGCAGGGCAATTGCACATAAGAACTCTCAGCTATTAACATGCACAAGGAAGGTAAAACCCAGCTCAGAGAGGGTGGTGTACCCAATATCCTACCCTTATCTCAGGAGCTGTCAGCAATTAGGAGTTACTAGTGTCAGCAAAGTCCATTTCATTGAAGAGTGTTGTCTCTGATGATGCACATGATTCCAAGAATATGTGAATAACACAAATTTTAGAACCATTAGATAGACTGGAAAGCACAAGAGAATGCAAATTTGGGCAAGTAGGAAATGGTGGGCAGATCTGAGAGGAGTTGGAGATAATAGCATTGAAGCACATTGTATGAAATTTTCAAATACTTAATGATTTACACCAAGAAAGTCTTTTGTAGATCACAACCACTCCTTCATCATTGTTGAGTAATTACTGTTTTGTTTTAGATTTTAAGTTTATGTCCAGTCACCGAGTCCATGTCTGCAGTGTTTTACATTTACAGTTTGGGTGAAGAGAAAACAGTAAACAAAGACCAACAATGGTTTAGAAAATATAATCTCCAGTTCAAGAGGAGCATGCAGCAACATACCCAGAGGCTCCGGGAGTGTCTTTATGCACTGGAAAGGGGAAAGGGAGGCTCACCTGTAAACTCCTCACTGAAAACACCAAGGATGAGCCTTCTTGGTAAATGGGAGGCATTCATGAAGGTCCTTTCCCTTGTTGTTGCAATTTACTGTATCTTACTCATGTGTATGTGCATAATCAGGTGTGAGATTACACACATGTGACAGATTGTTGCCAGAGATCAGAGACTGGGCTGTAGCTGGAGCTGGAGTTAAACTGGTAAGCCATATAATGTGGGTGCTGGAAATCGAACTCCAGGCTTCTGCAAGAGCCATGAACAATCCTAATCTTTCCATCATCTCTCCAGGTGCCATTAAGATGGTCAAATAAGAGGAGTTCCAGTGAAGAAACATTTCACTTTCAAACTATGTACTGTTATCAAACTGTTTTAGGTGGATGTGGAGAAGTTACTTTCATTTTATTAGATTTTTTAAAATAAAAACAATAAAGGTTGTTTCAATTTAAATAAATCCAAGGGTTCAGAGAGTCAACTTCAGGATGTTTCCATTTATCTGTGGTCATTTGCAAAACTTCTGTTTTTAAAATCCAGATCCATACACTACTATATAAATTAGGATGAGGGTTTTTTTTTTTTTTTTTTTTTTTTTTTTTTTTTTCTGGTTTGAGAAAAACGTCTAGGGAAACTTATTGTCCATCTTGATGAGCTGATAGGAGCCTAGCATGGCTGCCCTCTGAGAGGCCCAACAAGCAGCTGAAAAAGTCAGATGCAGATATTTGCACCCAATCAATGGACAGAAGCTGGGGCACCTGTGGTTGAACTGGGGAAAAGCTGGAAGAAGCTGAGAATGAAGGCAACTCCATGGGAAAACAGTAGTCTCAACTAACCTGGACTCCTGAAATCTCTCAGATATTGAGCCACCAACCAGGCAGCATACACCAGCTGATATAAAGCCCCCAACACATACACAGCAGAGGACTGCCGGGTCTGGACTCAGTGGAAGAAGATGCACCTAACCCTTGAGAGACTCGAAGCCCCAGAGTGTGGCAGGTCTGGTGAGGTGTGGTGGGGTGAAGACATCCTCTTGGGAGAGGTCAGAGGGTGGACAGGGAGGGGGATGAAGGCTAGACTGTAAAAAAGGATTAAAGAATAAGATAAGAGTGGATGAATGGATGCATACCTTAAAGCAGAGCCAGACCTTATGTTGACAAAGAACACAAAGGGTTTTCTTTTTTTCTCTCACTCTATTGTCATTGCATAAGTTCGGATGAAAGACTATAAAAATATTGATCATGTTGTAACAGTGCATGTATATCAAAACTAGAAATGGGCCATCATTAGGTTGTCAGTAGCCGAACCTGTGAATTTTGTCTTCTCCTTTATACATCATTTTTAATATAATTTCAGAACGTGAGTGATAAGCCACTTGGAGTGGCTTTGAATAAAGATGTAATTTTGAAGAAGACAGGAGGGTTTAAAAGACTAACAAAGGTTAAACAAATATATATTTGAAGGAAATTAATACTGCTATTGCCTCTCATACGTCTCCTATGTACTGTGTATTAATATTATACAATATACTAGTATACTATGATCTATGTAATACACACACACAGAGAGACACACACACACTATAACCATAAATTCTTTAGTGCTTTGCAACATTGGTAGCTAACATCATATATGACATGCCAGAGAGCAAGGAGAATAACAGGCAATGCTTCCAGTACTCAATGAAGTAATTTTCTTCCACAATGGTCTCCATTTTCATCAGGCCATGAAATTTCTTTTTCTAGGTCAATTTACTATAACTCAATTTGCTATGAGAGTCAATTTAGCATGGATTTTTTAGCTTTTGAGTCCTGGGAATCTATAATTATTGTATATTTTAAATGCTTAAATATTTCACATACATTCAACATTTAAAAAGTAAAACATAAAACTTTTACCTATATCAACTCTCAAGAAATGTCTACATCGGGACAAAAGTGAGGCTACATAATACTTTTTCTGGTTTGTTTGCAATAACTTTTACAATTAAATTTGTAAGCAATTTACTATGTTCCCAGAAGGAAAAAAAATAAACATTACAATCATGATAATTCCTAATTCTTTCTCTGGAAATATTCATAAACTACGAGTAAACATAGCGTCTGCTGTGATTACTACGTTAAGAGAGTTATAATGTCCATGGTACAACTGGAATAAGAGAGATTGAATATCATTCTGAGACAATACAATTGAACAGGGTCATTAACCCATCACAGGGGAGTATTAAGAATTTTTCATGAACAGTTCAGGGAAAAACTAAATGATCCATTTTGCAATTGTTGCTTTCTATTTATTAATTGTTCTAAAAATATTGCATTAAAGTCTGAAATAGTTTTGTCATGAAATGAAAGAATATATAAAGCTTCACTCTAAAAAGGAATTTTCCTAAGTAGTTTAACATTTAAGATGTTTGCAACTAGGAACACCTGGATAGATGTCAATTTTGGGAGTTTGTAAAATGTAATCCTCTGTCTGATGAACTGGCTAATTTGTAAATTTGTGTCTCTGTGATGATATATTCAGATAATAATAGCTATACATGCAAAAATGGATATATGTTTGAGGATATTTAATTGTATTCTAGAGTTGTAGTGGATTTCAGGGAAAAATTATTCATTCATGCTATTACAAATCTATAACATGTGAGAGGGCTTTCTTTAAAGTATTGAAGTAAAAGTAAAATATTGAACATTTGATAGAGTTTAAGATTTAAAACACTTTATGTATATGATTGTTTGACTTGTATGTTTGTATCGTGTGTGCGCGCGTGCGTGCATGTGTGCGTGTCTGTGCGTGCATACGTGCATGTTTGTGTGCATGTGTGTGCATGTGTGTGTTTGTGTGTGTGTGTATGTGTGTGTGTATGTATGTGTGTGTTTGTGTGTGTGTGTGTGTATGTATGTGTGTGTTTGTGTGTGTGTGTGTGTGTGTGTGTGTGTGTGTGTGTAGCTTTACCCAAAATAGTGCAACAGATTACCTGTAATTGGCACTACAAACAGTTTTGCCCTCTAATGTGTCATGTGGGTACTGGAAATGGAACTTAATCCTCCAGAAAACCAGCAAGTGCTCTTAAGTCTGAGCTATCTCTGCCGCCCATATTGGACACCTTTAAAGAAATTAATTGAATTAGATTAATGACATCTAAGCATGCACTACTTTGAAAATGGAGCATATCTGGTTCTGGACATAAAAATGATATTACTTACCAAATTTCCAGTGTTCATGATTTGGATGTTTCTCACCTTAAAACTCGAAACACTTCCTGTCCCCTGTATCCAAGATGTTGGTGTTAATGTGAGTTTTAACACATGAATAAAACTTTTGATATTTTCTGAAAACGAATTAAACTGGGTAGTTTTCTTCTGGACTTTACAAGTGATGTTTTTGGTTTATTTTAAGAAATGTATCTTTGAAGTTCCTTAAAATAATAAGATATCTTAAGTCCCTGGAGTCCTAGCATCTTCCATTTCATTAGAATGTTGAAATTCCCCATGGAGTACCTGGCAAAATAATGCCAATGCTCAGTGCTTCCAAAACTGAGGTAGTTCCCGTGAAGATTCGTGTCCAGTGAGTGGTGCTTACCGTATGAGATTCTGCAGTTCTCAGTTCCTAGGACCACCGATTAAACACCAGGTCTACAGACCTCTTCTGGGTAGGGCTGTAGTTTGTGTGTTTTCCAACAAGAATCAAATGTGATCTGTTTCACATTGTCAGTTACCGGTGCTGAAATATTCCTGCCAACTGGGATGTTTTCCTGAATATAACAATTTAAGTGTCTTTTTTTTTTTCCCTTCCTGATCATTGTAATCTTAGGAATGATCAAAGTCCACTCCTTTGGATGATTAAACGGGAGAGGTCGCAGGGTAATACAGCAAGAAGACCGGTATGAACTGGAGCCCAGTAACCTTGACATATCAAACCCTCCCTTTTTGACATTCCCATTTGTTATAGTCTTCCAAACACAGAGCTGAAGCAAGGGTTATAGTATTAGGGCGTCACCTTTTGATGCTAACTACAGCTTACGTGATAGCAGTATGCACAGGCTTGCTGTCTTCCTTAACGGCTAAAACTGTGGTGGGCAACTACCTTCAACAATAATAAAATTATTCCCCTGTCCTTCTCCTTACAGATCCTGCTTGCAGTTTTATTATGGATATATTACACCTTAATTTTGAGAATCTATGGAGAAAGATGAGCAGAAGTGAACGGGTCATTAACTAAATGGCGAGAGTTGGTGTATAGAAAGTTGCTGCAGAGGAAGCAGTCTTGAGAATGGGCATCCATATAGGTCTTGCCTCTCATCTTTGCCTCAGTCTTTTTTTGATTCCAAGCTTCTATTGTGTGGTATCTAACAAAGCCGACCTATTTACATTGTGACTGATTGAACACACCAGAGCTCTTCCATCATCTGCTAATTTGGTCCAATTAAAAACTGGTCATAGGGAGAAAAAAATACAAATTAAACTCACTTAGAAAAACTTGTGAGTAATTTGTCTTGCTCATTTAAAGCTTGTGGTATTGGTTTGTATTAAGTGATTCTTCCTGACCACTTTATGTCACTTCCTTGAATGAAACACATTTCTTCTTCTTTCTTCTTAGGACCACTGTTGGAATTTTAAAAGAAACTTGCTAAGATTTCCTGTTATTTTTAATTAGAAAAATTCCTCTTCACAGCTTCACTACTCTTTGCAAAGCAGACAAACTGTCTGGCCCCCACGTACATGTTTTCCTTTTCGTTTTATCCTTACATGGTAAGATAAATATTACTATTATCTTTGTTTTTCAATTGAGAAGGCTTTAGAAATACCGCTACAAAAGCATTATGAAACCAAAGAGACAGCTGTGGGATTTGAACCAGATCTCAGTACCTATACAATCACTCCCAGAGCTACGTGGAGAAGTGGACGTGGAATACATAAACTTTCTGAAGAAAAACAACAACAAAGTGATTTTCCCTGCACTTCTAAATCACATCTTCCCCAAGTTCTTGCAGGCAGGTAGGTGTTCAGCGCCCTATACTTAGCCTCTCCCACGCCCTCTGTAATCTCTCCCTTTTGAGACTGGGAGCGTTAAAGATTGCTACTGCAGCTGGTGAGTGGGCAGGTGCAGCCACCATCTGCTCTAGGAGTCCAAATGCTCCGAAGAACTTCGCACCCAGGACCATGCCCAGGCACATCGGATTCCAGAACCTGGGGGTGTGGGATGGGATGGTGCCGGGTGGGGTGTGTGTGGGGGGGGAAAGATACAGCTAACCCCGCCCCCTCGCGGTGGCGATTGGCTGAATTCTTCTCCAGGGCTCAGCACCTGTTCCTGAATAGGGCCGTCTTCCCGCAAGTTAGCACGTGGCCACCTCTTAGGAGGTGATACCAGTCCTGAGTGCGTGAAAGGGGGCTTCAGAGCTTCCTGCCCGAAGGGTCCTTGAGAAGCCTGTTTGTTTTTCCCGGCGCTAGTCTCCTCCCACCCTTCTCTGTCATTGGCCCGGCGTGGTGGGTGGGTGTGTTCCCATTGGTCAGGGGGCGGTGCTTATCCCTGGCCAGGGTAGGGGCGGGGCCTTCGCCGCGCTGAGCTTGCCCTTGTGTCTGGTGCTCGCTAGAGCTGCTGCTGCTGCCGCCGCCGCCGCCGCCGCCGCCGCCGCCGCCGCCTCCGTCGCCGCCGCCGCCGCCGCCACTGCTGCTGCTGCAGCCGGAGCATCCGGGAGCCGCCGCCGCCGCTGCTGCCACCGCTACCAAGCGCTGCTACCACTGCTGCCACCTCTTCTCCCAGGACTCTTGACACCCGAGCGCGAGCGGCAGTGCAGCCGGCTTGCTGCCCCTGTCCCCCACCCCTCCCTTCCGTGACCTACCCACTCCTTGCAGCCCTCGCCTGCACCTTCCCCGACACCCCGGCATCCCTGCATCACCTGCCTGAGCAGCCTCCGGGCGGGCTCTGGGACTTGCCTCGAGCTCCGAAAGGAAGGCAGGCTCCAAACCGGTGGCCGGCAGATCGGTTGTCGGGGCTGCACCGCCAGCAGTAGAAGGAGAAGAAACTATTTAGCCCACCGAAACCCCTTTCTGCGGGTGCTCTGCCACTACCGCTTTTTGCTGCCGGCAACCAGCTTCCGCGCGGGTTCGAGCACAGCTGCGGCGGTATCGTGGGTCCGGCGGGAGCCGGGAGGACGACACCACAGCGGAGCCCTTGCACTGTGTGGTTCGCTCAACCAGCATCTCCTTGCCCCCTCGATCCTTCCCCAGACCCTTAAAAGAAGGGACCATGATTTGGAAACGCAGCGCGGTTCTCCGCTTCTACAGTGTCTGCGGGCTCCTGTTACAAGGTAATCCCCGCCCCGCTGTAGGGAGCATCGCTTCACGCCCATTCCCCATCCTCGCCATTCCACCCCGTATTTCTACTCTCCCCTGGCAATCCCCCAGTGCCCGGCGGTTTCCAGTCCCTCCCCCTCCGCCCCGGTGCTGCAGGGGGCAGTGGCAGTTTGCACCAGCCGTTGCTTCCCCAGCGCTGGCTCAGCCCAGCTCTGGTAGCAGGCAGCTCCTTACGCGGCACCTTTCGCCTTTTCATTCACCTGAGCTGCCTTCATTCCACCCCACTCGATCCCCGCCAGCATCCCCCTCCCACTCCCGGTGGCTGGCAACTTGTGCCTGTCTCAACATTCCATCCTCCCATTCCCCCACCCACCCTCGCCAACCACCTCCCACAGCACGCTCTTAAGCGACCCTTGCCACCTCTTGTCATCTCTTTAACCTCCTCCCCTTTTAGGGTCGCCTTCCCCTTTCCCTTCTTTCCACTAGCATTTCATCCATGTGTCTTTAAAAAGTGTGTGAGAGCCTGGAAGCGAGCTACCGCGACGGCAAGAACAGCAGCAGCGGCGGCACCGTGTGCATTGCAATAACATCCCCGGGGTGAGGGGGGGTGGGGGATTGTGAGACGTGTCATTCACCTAGGAAGAGAAGGGGGACTCTGTCTGGTCTAGAAGATTGAGAGCGAGCGAGGGGGGGTGGGGAGAGAGAGAGAGAGAGAGAGAGAGAGAGAGAGAGAGAGAGAGAGAGAGAGAGAGAGAGAGAGAGAGAGAGAGAGAGAGAGAGAGAGAGAGAAGAATATGAATGAAGCAAGAATTTTAAAACGGAGCAAAGGGACAATTTAAAAGACATAAATCCACTTTATCAACACATCGACTTTTTATTATCCGGTCTGCGCGGTTTGCTTTTTTTTTTTTTAAGCAAAGAAATGCATGCTCTCTGGTAGCTACTTCACTGCTTTGGATTTTCGCTCAGAATCTTTACTTGTCTATCTTTCCTCTGTCTGCCGCTTCTTTCCGTAATTAATATCATCCTTTCAACGTGAAATGTAAAAACCCTGCGTCTGCAATGGAGGGAAACCACACAAAACAGTTATGCAAATCACTGGTCCTGATGCAAGGCAGCTAGGGGATTTGGGTTCATTTCTCCCCAGATCTTCTCTTTTGGAGGATGGAAGGGGTGGGATGTATGGAAGGGGAAGAAGATGCTAATTTTGAAATAAATGGCAAGGCGTGAGTTGGAGTGTATGGGAAAAGCACTTTGGGGTTGGTAGAGGAGGCAAAAGAGGCATGCATGTGCCGGACCGAAAGGCGGAAGATCCTTGCTTTGAAGAGTAGCACGGGGATGCGGCTTGAATGAGATAAACTGGAAGGATGGATGCGTGATGATGGTCCATAGATTTTTTTTTTTAAAGCTAGGTGTTTCTTTTCTTGATAAATCTTTGTTCACCTCCAACTCTTCCGCCATCCATTGATATTTGTGAGAAAAATTAGTTGGTCAAATTTATTTGTCTCTGGGTTAAAGGAATGTGAAAGTAAGACCGCGTAGACCCACGGGCGATCCAGACTCAAACATTTTATTTTATTTTATTTTATTTGCAGGATTTAAATGAGGTCAATGAACCATCTTTCAGCAAGTTCTTGGAATGTAGCCTCTTTCTTGCAGTCTTCTGGGGGGGCTATATATTGGAACAGTATTTTATTTGTGCATATTTATGAATGTGAGTGAAGTAATGGACAGGAAATGACTGAATCAATTAACTAACTGTGTACAGATGTGTCTTTGAATATATCGAAGAGATTTTTAAATGTATTTTACATGGGATATAAATTTAAAATGCCATGTGCCAAGAAAGCAGATAGTGCATTTTCCCCGGCTCACACCTCCCGCTCGCTCCCTTTTCTCAGCGCTCACTCCCCCGCCCTCCTGGTACTAGTACCCAGGTGGCTGACGCTTTACTTGGATTTCTAATCCTGCCGAGAAAACATCCTCTCAGAGTCCCTAGTTCACCTCTCAGTAACTTGGATTTCTCAGCTGTTTTCTCCTCCCTCCCTCCCTCTGTGCGTGCATGCCTGCGTGCGTGCATGTGTGAGAGAGAGTGTGTGTGTGTGTGTGTGTGTGTGTGTGTGTGTGTGTGTGTGTGTGTGTGT
>NW_022196894.1:64882443-64882770 GCF_008632895.1 Mastomys coucha | reverse complement strand
GGCGCGCGCATCCCGCGCGGCACGCCAGCGTCTGGTCTGCATGCACCGGCTAGGGGGAGAAAGATGTGGGGAAATCAGTTAATTTGGCGATTGCGATGGAAATCCGGCATGGCACAGCTGGATGTGTTTTTCTCGGCCAGTCTCAGTGTTGTGGCACTGGCTGGTCTTTGCACACGCGGCTGGGCTGGTCCGAAGAGATTATTACAGAGCATGTGGCCACGCACTGCACTTGGGGGTAGCCTCCTGTTCCTTCAACATTTCTCTGTGAATTGTCTATTCAGTGCACTGAGAAAGAACTGTCTGCTTGTGCTTCTCTCTCTCTCTCTC
>NW_022196894.1:64877174-64882066 GCF_008632895.1 Mastomys coucha | reverse complement strand
GAGGACTGACTCATTCTTAACCCAGAAAGGAGAGATTCCATCATAGGCATGGGTCTCTTATTGAGTATGTAAACCAGTGACTGAGACAGAGCTGCTTTTTCTAACAGACAAGGGGAGATGGGGCTGGGAAGAGGTGTGAGTTTGGCAGGGAAAATGCACTACTGCAGCAGCTCCAGCAGCAGCTGGAGCAGCAGCAGCAGCAACCTCAGGTTCCAGTAACTAAGTAACTAAGTAAGTCAGTAAATAGATACCCTCTATAGCAGCCAGGGAATGAGCATCAGTTCCATGGTGCCTCCTGAACATCTTAGTCCATATTAAAGAGGATTAGAAAGGAGAGAGAGGGGAGAGAGTGCAAGCACACCTCAATTGTCTTCTCCTTCATCGCTGCCTCCCATTTATCAAACACTGGCTTCTCCAGACACATCATACTTTGTTGTTGTTGTCAGTTCTTCCTCAAACAAATTGCTCACGCCTGCCTGCCTCTTCTTCCTTTTGGCTGTAAACATTGCTTTCAGGTCCTGATTTATGTTTTCCCACCAGCCTACTGTTTGATTGGGTCTTGGCTAGCCTGGGCAAAGGCAGGCTTTATTTCATGAACACAGATTAAACACACCACAGGTCTCTCCATGTCCTGGGAAGGAAGGTTGTGTGGGGATCTGGTGAAGCACTGATGTTGAGAGTAGGACTTTGCCCTGTCTCCTTCGAGTTATGACTAGCCAAAGGCTACAGTCCCGAAGTCTGTAGCTTCTTATTTTCTAGGTCTAGGAGCAATTTGGTAACATTCAGTCACTTACTACAAATCAATTTCCATATCCCTTAAAATATTATCTCTATTTTTTTGCAGTATGTACCACACAAAAGAGACTTTTAAAAACATATCTTCTCTGTGCTTCAGTGGTTTTTTTTAACTCTGTTTTACACTGTCAGTCTTTTCTTTCCTTTTGTAAGATTTTCTCAAAGCAAACTTATGATTTAATTTCTTAATATGAGGAAGAATAAGCCAAATCATGTTAAAATTAAGCCAGGGTTGTTGCAGGGGGTGGCTTTCCTATGTCTCTTTAAAATCACTTTAATTTACACCCAATGTGTTCGTTCAAAACAAATAGATGGAAAATAAATATGTTCTAATCAATATTTGTTTCTGACCAAAATATACCTTGGAAAATTAAAAAAAAAAAATGAGATTCAGCTTTAAGGTTCCAATTGCTTTCTTATTCTCTCTCAAGGGAGGTGGAAAATCAAGAGGAAGGGAAGCACGGGAAGCTGTAGAATATGTGCAAACGCACATGCTCAGCACCTGTGACCAAGAGCTCCTTGGGCCATGGAATAGATGCTGCTTAGTTCACCTTTCCTAAAACCACATCACTTCCCATGCCTGGAGGGGCACTGCTGAGATGAAGAGGGCCCTGTGCACATAGAAAACAAGCCTGGAAAGGAAGAAAAGCCCAGAAAGAAAAACAGAGAACAGACCTGTGAGACATGTGCAGGGATATCTGGTTTCCCTGACTCCATTCTCTCTCTCTCTGACACACACACAATCTTAGAGAAAAAGGTGTAACACAAATATAAGGCTTTTCATAGTTTTTCATGAGGTGTCCTAATTAATAATTTGCCATACTTACTAATAAATACCTTTGGATTAACCCTATGGTGAATATACATATTACATGTGGCTTTGCACACGTTAGTGTCATGAACTTCACCGGATGTCTTATAGAAAATGAACTGTATGGTAAATACATTCACCATCACAATAATGCTCTCCAAATCTCTTACCTCTTTTACATGTACACAAATAATGTAAGTCCTGTTAAGATATTTCTTATGATTGGTGGAGCTAGAATACCATGCACTCATGTCTCCCCTTTTTGATAGCAGACACTGGAAAGAAGTGTCTGTAGGTGGGAGTCATAGTCTGACTGGGTGAAGCACCTGTCACCCTAAAGAGCAGCAGCTAAGAAAAATCTCCCTGCAAAGACTTCTGGGTTTCTCGACTGGTTTTGCCTCATGATGAGGAGGATTCATTTCTGTTTCAGTGCTGGTATATATAAATTACTTAAATCACTTCACGAGTAAAATTTAAGTTAAAAGTTGTTGGATGACATCCTAATTAAGTATTTTAAAGTGGCCTGTAATAAGCATTGCTTACTGTCATCCTGCCCTTTAAAATAGGGAACCCTACTAGTACGATACCTTTTGATAGAGAACAGATGAATCCTTTAATCAAAGGCCCTAAGGATAAAGAAATAGTGCAATGTACATTTCCACATAATGTTGCTATTATTATTGTTGTTATTATTATTATTTTAGTTTTCTGACATGTGTCCTGAAAAAGAATTGAGAAAGTTCTTGCTTCAATGCATCTTGTTTCGTGAAACAACAACTTGGCATAGTCCATCCTTCTATACTGGTGACTGAGTAGGTTGAGGAAACAGGTGAAACCAATCAGAAAACCAAGTACCAAAATTCCCCAGATGAGGACTGTTGCCAAATTGGTAGCTATATTTCTAATTTACTGTATTTATTGTTCTTGGAACCAGTGGTAAAAATAAGTATGGTCTCTCCAAGGGCAAATTCGGTGTACATGTCTGTGCCGTTTTCATCCTTTGCTTAGTAAATATATAATAAATTAAATGGTATTGAACAATGAGTGTCTTCCAGGCAGTCCTGGTAGGGTTTGTGTCTTTTCCTCATAATAAAGCAGAACACGTACTTTATTACACATATAAAAAATGATATTTTGTAGGCCTAAATTTGTTTCTAAAACAGCTATGTCTTAGAGAAAACTTAAATGTAAGCAATTATTGATATTTATGGGCGTATGTACTTTTCTACAAATTCAATTTAACTAATTATTCTCAACATCCTTCCGCACCAAGTTGGTTACTTTTATTTTCCAAGATTAAAAATCCCTAATAATTTATGTTGGACTAGATCATAAACCCATTCTTTGACAAAAAAATAAAAAAAGGAAAATTTAAATGTACTGGTTTAACCTAAAACATTTAAAAGGACAAGTTCAAGTTCATTGCCAACATTTATTTGAAAATGTCAAGGTTTGGAGTATACTTCTTGAAGAACTAAAAAGGCATGTTCCCTGAATTCCTCCTGTAAGGAGGTGGTGAGGACTACCTAGGAGCTGGAGGCACTGAAGCCCCCTGCTGTGGGATGATGCTAATGATGTCTTACCTTTTATGTGTTCAGCAGCCTCAGACACACACAGGAAAACAGTCACGTGGCCAGAGAAGGAGATGTGAAGTATTTTTCTAGCTTATGGCAGACATGAACAAAGCTTTAACCCTTTAAAGTTTGAACTATTTCACAGTGTGCCATCACACCATCTCATGGCCAAACCAAAGGGAGAGCAGGTTATGTTCAAAGATATACAAATAACTCCAAGTAAGATTAAGTATCTTTTCATTAAGTCCTGGTAAACATTTGACTTTCTTGGAAACCATTTCAGGCTTGTGGGTCATTTAATGAAGATGAATAGTGGAGTTAGAGTAGGAATCCCATGCTTCCTATGTGCTAAGCCCCCTCACTGAAGTGTTCTGGGTAAGGACTTATTCTCTCAGGTTCTGTCTTGCTGCAGTGTTTCTTATTCTACACAAAACAGATTTTGTTTTTTTGTTTGTTTTCTTTTTGTTGTAGGTGTTTTTTTTTTTTAATTTTTACTTATGTATTTTTTAGGAAAGACAGGAATTAACCTTTTATCTGTGTTCGGATAAATTGGTGCCAATACGTGGCATATGTTTTTATGAGCCCTCATTATTGAATGCTGGTTTTCTGTTGGAATAGTTGTCAAATGAGTTCCTAAAAATAGTGAGATCTAAGCAAGTACTGTTATTTTCAGCACACCATGAAATCCTATCAGATGACAGTCAGGAACGCAATTCTGCTTGAATCCGATTTGCTACAGAACAAAAACTTTGACCTATTGTGCATATTGATTTTTATCCAAGAAGTGAGTCCACAAGCTCCTCTTAGTGTGTTTGGTAGGTTTTCTTAAGGAGGTATAAAATTACTTTCCTCTTAGAGAAGGTATTCTGTTTGAACATAATGCAAGTAAGTACTCTTTTTAATTAGACATGAATTAAATAGAGTCAAAATAAGTGAAAAACTTATTGAGAATGGGAGATAACCCTCAGTTATATCATCATGTATACTCATATTCATATGTGTTCATATTGAAAACATACCATTATGTTTAAGGATAAAATTCAACCTTGTTAGGTTTTTAAAATAATGAAAATCTGTAATAATAATAATGATAGCAAGCCGGGCGATGGTGGTGGCACACTCCTTTAATCCCAGCACTTGGGGAGGCAGAGGCAGGTGGATTTCTGAGTTCAAGGCCAGCCTGGTCTATAGAGTGAGTTCCAGGACAGCCAGGGCTATACAGAGAAACCCTGTCTCAAAAAACCAAAAAAAAAAATAATAATAATAATAATAATAATGATAGAATTTATGAGGAAAAGGTGAGTTAACTTTCTCCTTGATATTTATTTTTTTCTTCTCTTTTAATGAATATGCTTTCTTTACCAGTGATAAGAAGTAATTCTTCCACTGAAAACAACCAAATTTGAAATTAGGAAAATTTCAATAGGGTTGAAAATGTATTCTGGATCTTTCCTGCTTTTGAGAGTAAATCATCAGAAACTGCTGCTGCCTGACTAGATGAAAGAAGTTAGCAGATCTTCCTTAGACAGAGTTGGTCATTCATTAGTCACAGTATACTTTAGAAGTCTGAAGGAAATTTTAAGGCAGTTGTTAGTCACCACTGGGATAACTATTTCTGAGTGAGCAAATAGATTCAACTCATATATTTAAATTATTTTCTACCCATTTCAATACTTTGGAGGAAGACTGTCTAGTCATACCTGGGGATAATT
>NW_022196894.1:64863435-64877164 GCF_008632895.1 Mastomys coucha | reverse complement strand
CATTCTTTTGCTTCTAGGAATACAAAACAGTATAATCAAGCAGTCCCAATGGTTTCAAGTTATAGGGAAATATAAGTCCCTTTAGAGACTGAATTCAGTCACTAATGATTTTATATGTATATATATAATTATATAATATGTATACATATGTATGTATACATACATATATATCTCACATGCATTACTTATCCTTGGGAACAGCATGGGGAAGCACCATTCCTGACAAAGATGTTCTGTGGAGCACATGTGGAGCTTTATTGAATCTATGTAATTTATAAAGCTAATTAATTTTCTCTTACAATTAAATATTTTTGGCATCTGTGATGAACTTGTCTATGTTTAAAAATGCAGGCACCTTGATAGTGCTTATTTAAACATCAAAGCCTGGACTATTCTATGTGTAAAGTATGCTTGTACTTTCTTCATAATTTTATCTTTTATTTCAGCTTGCCACTACTCCTCTTCCTGTAGGAAATGTCCACAAGACCTTTACTTTATGTTCAGTTTTATAATATATCCTGTCATCCAATCTGTACATATAAGTTTACGCAGAAATGAATAATCCTAAGTTATCAATCAGAATATATACATTAAATAAATAAAATGTATGTATACATATGTATATTTATATGCACATGTCCATATGTGTGTGTGTATTTAAAACCAAACAAAAATGAGCACAAATTTATGTGCCACTCCTTTGTTTCTGCTTTCCATTCTATTTGTTGAAGTGTGTATGGTAATCCAGCTTTCTTTGTGCTCTCCAGGAATATAAGAACCTCTTTCTATTACCATCCTACCGACCTGGAATAATGCACATTAAAAGAAATTAATGAAGGATGGTGAATAGTTAAAGGAGAGGTCCTTTGTAAAATGGTAGTTTCTGAAGACCTACAAGTATTGGAGTTTCTCAACCACCAAAGAGCAGATCTCAATGTTTTGCAGTTATCATTGCATTTTTAAAAAGAGTTCCACCACTTTCGTCTAGTAATATAAATGGGGGGAAAAGAGGAGGAAAGGAATGTGAGTCAGCCAGCCAAAACTACACAGCAACGCCTGGCAGAGCTGACTAAATTAGCATATGCTAGGCTGTGTAGTTCCCTCTGTTGTTACATAATCCCTTTCTAAGAGGAAATCAGTTCTCTTACTTAACCCTTTTGGAAAGATGAGAATTCTCTCATTGTTATATTTTTTGGCTTTACTTAGTTTATTTCTTCACAAATTGTGTAAATCATCTATTGAAGGGCTTTTATATCAAGCCCCCCACCCCTTTTTCACCCCGTCTCCTGTACACAAATGTTCCATTCTGTGTTCAACTTCAGAATTCAAGGAGCAACGCTTCTATAGCTTTCTCTGAGAGGATCTAATTAGCATCTGAGGCTCCCTTTACTCATGTGAAGCTTTCTTTAGAAAATACATTAGTTCTATGAGGTTTCCCTGAGGATTCATAATACTCTAGTTTGTTACATGTACTCTGATATTCAGTGTGCCTTAATTATGCACGTGGCCTCATTTCAAAGCCTTCTCAGGGATCATATGGGATAGAACAAGGGTCTAGCTGTAAGTTCACTGTCACTTATTAATGTGTAGGTGGTATTCAGAGAAGGATGTTTCTGGAGGCATTTATATATCTATGGAGCCAATATAGCAAGCAGTTACATTCTACATTTGATAGTGCCTCTGCGAAGGCAGAATTAAACTCAGCATTGTGATACATAGTATAGTATCTGTTGTTTCCAAGTAGCTCTTTGCTCTAGGAAGGAAAGAAAATGATATTAGAAATGTGCATTGTTTAATCAGAATAAAAGACTGTTCATTTTGCTCTCCCTCCTGACAAGGAAAATCAAAAGTTGTTCCTATGTCAATAAGCTGCTCCCTAACCAGCCCATTAACACATCTTGCTGTGGTAGGGTCCTGATGTTTTGCTGGTTATCGTGTGAGGCTATAGATTTTTAGATAGCATTAATTGCCTGCAATCTTTATGGACTGTCAAATGTCAGTGTGATGCCAAAATTGAGACATGATATTTTTTGGTTTTTATTTGCATGCAAGTGAAACACTGTGTGCATTTAATGAAAGAAGAGAGGGTTTTAAAATATTTTTTTCTAGCTCTTTTTAAAGGGACCTTATCTGTGGATGGAACATAAGAAGAGCTTGTTTAATGCATGCTACCACTCATAGAAACAGATTGCTTGCATTATCTGATATTCAAAGTGCTTTAATATTAATTGTATGTTTTTACTTACGTGTATTCCCATGTTTTACATATGCCATAAGACATTGGATTAATCTGTAAATGTCACTTTTTAAAGTTTATACTTAAACAATGAAAACCTTTTCTAAACTGACATTAACTATTTAAGTGAAAAATCATTTCATTGTTTTATATTTGCATATTTTAAATTCATTTACATATTAATAACTACTGGCATTGCCCAGTACCTATCAGGCTTTTCTGATGTGTTTGCTTTAATAGACAAAAGAATGCCACTTGCCCTTTATTGATTATTATGAGCATTTATGTCTTTCTAGTTCTTGAAAGATCCAAACCTTTTATTTTGTCCAGCGTATGACTTATATAACCCTTTCACATGTTTTTAAAAGAGAATTTAGAAGGTTATGTTCTTAGGTCTCCACTAGCATCCGTAAACCTCCAGAGTGCAAGACAGACACTGTAGTCTTCCTTTTGATCCAAGTTTATCTTAGTGGGTCTGCATCTTTCAAAAAATAATTTCATTCCATTCATTGGTTAGCTGCCTCCCAGTACATTTAATTATGAAACAATTCTTTAACAAGACCTAGAAATGTATGTATTTATAACTGCCAACATACCGATGTCACCATCTAAATAGAATAAACACTCTATTAGAAAGAAATGTTAAGAACAGTGAAGAATTCTAAGAGCCGATGTTCTGGACAAAACTGTAGACTTACACTGTTTTCAGGTCTGGCAGTAAGTTCAAATTCGTACTGCACACATTTCTCTCAAGCTCTGCTTCTTTCTGACTTCCTTGGAGGGTAAACACATCATTATTTTTATTTATTTTTATTTTATTTATTTTTGTACTTCCTACAGATTTCTACTCCCAGTTCCCCGAGTGTCCCTGATGATGCGTCTGTTTAAACACATGCAGGCACCTCTCCTTATTGGTCTCCTAATAGCTGTCATTTCCTGATACATGTATCAACAAGGAGGAATTAAAAACTGACCTTGATCCAAGAGATTATGAATACACTGACCCGCTTTTGTTATTGCTAAGCTACCGAGTAGGCATTCTCTGATTAGTCCCTAAGGTGGGGGGGGGGGATTTAGGAGCATTCTCGGTTAGTCTGAAGAACTGCTTTATAGAATTGTGCAAAATATTGCTGTTGTTTTTAAATGCTTAGTCATGCTTCTTCAGGTGGAGACTCATGTGAGTTATGATGCAGCAGGTTTGTTTCTATTTTAACATTTGAATAGCAGAGGATGGTAGGATGGGAATATTAACTGCTTCTGGAAGAAAATTTTGAACCTCGTCATGAGACCCCCAAGAGAAGAGAGAAAAAAGGCTCTAAGATCCGCAGTGACGACATTTCAATGTGAAGTGTTTTAAGAATGCTTTTTCTAAAAGTCCTAGTGAAATGTAGCTTTTCTTTACAGATATTTTCTTCTTTCTTTGCATTTCAAAAATTCATTTTTCTTGGTGTATTTTAGGGTTTTGGGTTTTTTTTGTTTTGTTTTTTTGTTTTTTGACTGTTTCATGACTCAGTGTTTGAAAATAAGTTATTAACTAAGCTAACTTAATGTTTACCAGAGGCCAGATGCTAAAACTATTCCGTCACACTCTTGGAGAAAAATCCATTGTAAATGAATGCTCAAAGTAGACTCGAGTTGCTCAATTTACTAAGAATTCTTGTCCCTTTGTGGAATTGCTATTAACAATTGTATTCTCCCAATGATTTTACTTGTATTACAGCCTTATTTCTATTAAAGTGAACCACAGACCAAAACACCTCCCTTGCTATTTGGCCAGGACTGAGTCACTTTCCAGACAAGCAGCAAGAAAATGATAACCTGATTTAGGAAGCAATTTTTGTTTGATTACTATACTCATTTACAAAAAGTATTTTGATATGTGTTTGTTAAGACAATATCTAAAGGTGATATTGCAGTAGGATTGTCCTTAGAGAGAGATTTTGTCTAAGTAAAACCCATACCAGATAATTTCCTGTCTGCTTGTTTATTTTTATTTTACTATAGATACATTATAGGTTAGGTAATATTAACAATGTTTTAACACTATCATTTACTTGATCCGCTTATATGTAATAGTTAAGATGGAGGTACTAAAGCAAGAGAAGTTTATTGTTTGCAGGGCTTAGAGATGTGATAAGTGAGTTTAATTTTAAAATTTGTCTCATTTTACCCAATTTTTAGGTTAACCTTAGACAGGCTCTCATCAATTCAGAATGCATTGTCTTGAAGGAAACGCTAGAATAAATGGACCTGCAGTAAGAAATATGTTTAATGTATGTGGGCAGACCAAAGAGACTTGCTGAGTGTTATTACAAAAAAGGAAGTGACCAGGAAAGAAGGAGGTGCAGTATGGTGAGGTACAAAGTGTTGTGTTTTATTAAAAAAGAAAAAAGAAAAAAGAAAAAAAGAAAAAGAAAAAAAAGGAAGCCAGGGATAGGTTTGGTGGAGGCGCAGTATGGTGTAAGGGAAGGGGGTGCCTCTGTGTGTATAAGTATAGAATGGAGTTTATTTAGGGAGGGGAGTAGAGAGGGGAGGAGGGGGTATGTGGAAGGAGGGAGGGAGGGAAGAGAGAAGAGAGCAGAGAGAAGAGAGAAGAGAAGGGGGCAAATAGCTCCTTTTATAGTAAGCCAGGCCTACCTGGATGTTGCCAGGTAACTGTGGGGCAGAGCCTAGAAGGAATCCTAACAAGAGTAATTTCTCCTAGTTTAATAGTGGCCTTACTGTCTGGTGAGATAGTCTTTCCTCTAAGGGCTCCTCACCCAGTGATCCTGTGATAATGTGACTGCTTGACAGAGGAATGGGGGTTTAGTGCCTAGGACTCATCCTTGATGTCAAGAGAGCTGCAGACATTACGGAAATAGCAGCTTCCATGAAGTGGAAGTGCCGGAGGCTGGTATGTGTCCTCAGTTTTGCAGCGAGAATTGTTTATTTCACAGAAGAAAGGTATTGAAGGTATTATTGTTTTGAGTAAGACTCAGAATTCAGGAACTTCCCTGAAGCAGAAACGCATTGTGGAGTTTTTGTAGGATTCGTCTCTCAATCTGCTATCTTAGCAGCCTTCAGTCACTGAACTGTCTTACAGCTTTGTTTTTGTCTGTGTAGAGTTAGAGGTTGGGATGACTATTCTTCGATGCATGATTGGAACTGTTGAGATGGGGGACTGGATCTTCCTTACCACTTAAAACCACTCTGCAATACAGTAGGCATAACATTTAGCTGCATTTGTTTAAAAAAAAAAAAAAACCAGAAAACAAACAAGCAAACATGAACATTCTTCTGTCTGCCATTCATTCATTATTCTGAGATCAAATATTGTACTCAGATATGCGTGGCAATATAAGTTTAGGGCTTTTTCATTTTCTATTTGTACATTTTGTCAATTCATTTTGTAGCCACTAGCCTGAGTTGAAACTAAACACACCTCCCTTTTATTAATTATATATGCATCTCATTCCCAAAGTTAAGACTTTTAGTTGTAGAAAGATAGCTCAACTGAGAACCTTAGCAAATGCTGCTCTTGCACAAGACTTACACCTGGTTCCCAGCACTCCCTCAGCATCTCACAACCTTTTCTAACTCCAGTTCCCATGGACCACACATCCTCTTGTGTTCTCCTTGGGCATCAGACATGCACATAGCACACATACAATACAGACACCGAGTTGTGTACAATTTTGAAAAAGTTAAGACTTCTTTATCTATTAATTACTCTTATTATTAAAATTAAACGGTATCAATTTGTAGTTTTGAGTTTACCATCCCTTTCTATTGACTTAAAGTTCATATATATATATCAACACTACATGAACTTTATATATATATAAATCTCACTACTAACCTTTGCTTTTCTTAAGCATAATTTATCCACCAACTGTTTAAATCCTGGGCATATGGTTGAATAAGGATGAAACAGTCTCTGTCCTTATGGAACCTCCAGTCTATGGAAAATACATAATAAAATATCAAGGGATGTAACATGTTCTTTTCTTTGAGAATAAAATAAAATAAAAATTCTCTCCTATTGCAGTATCTTTTCAAAAGTAACTGAATGTGGCCATATCAACCAGGTATTGAAATCAATGATTTATCAACAATGGTATAAAATTCACTGGGCTCTTAACATTTCTTTATTTAGGGCTGGATTAAAGGACTCATTTCTTCCAGCCCTTTATCCTGAAAACATTCTCACTATGAAGCCAGTTTCTTTCTTTCCTTTTTTTTTTTTAACACAACTTCAAAGAAGCTGACAAGTGAACAAGAAATATTCAAGCACGCTCCATTCTAACTGATTTGTTCAAGAGGATGATGCATTTAATTTCATAAAGACGCAGCGGGCCAGAACAGTGGATGACCGGGTCAAAGGAGAGAATATGGGTTGAGGGGAGGTCTGTGAGGAGAGAATCTATGTAACAAGGAACAATATTTAGGTTTTCAGAGCTGGAGTTCTGCTTGAGCAATTCTGATGTTGCCAGCCACTGTCCTTTAAAGAGTTGCTGTGCCTCAGGGAACACAAGTTTAAAGTGCCCTATCTAGACGCAATGCTTCTTGTTTTGTGTCATATATATGTCTATGTATACATCAGCTCTTGCCTCTTGCTTACATTATCAAGTGTTGTGCCTGATTATAACCTGCACTTCTACAACATGGCTTTTTGAGTCTGCTGATGAAACATCATTCTTGAAACCTACTTTCCTGCAGAGTCGCCTCTGGATTTAACTGTAATCTGAGCCACACAGAGAACAAAGCTAGGGAGGACATGAACATGCCATTTAATAACTTTGAAAATAAGGTCTTATAGTAATTTAAAAATATAGAAAAGAAACTGTATAACCGCAAGGACATACTAAAAATATTTTTGATATTTTATTACTTCTTTCAACATTAAACTCGATAACTTGAAAGAGGGATTACATCATAGTTCTAAGAGAGTATGTGTTGTTTCTCAGTATTTTTACTGGCTAGTGCTAAACTTGGAACAGACAATATATATATAATAGATAAAGTCACAGCATTCTATTTTTCTTGCTATATACTTGAGAGATTGTAATGGTAGTGGCCTAGTGTATATTTAGGGACTTATTTATTTGGATTACATACAACAGTAAAATGCACAGTTAGAAAAAAAAACTTCAGCTTACCCATTATCTTTAATTTTACCTTCTTTTTTATTTCATAAGAAACTTTAAAATTAAAGCAATTTAAGTAAATGCTGTGTTGCAGGTGATAATTTTCTGGAGTGTAGTTTCATACCAAATGATTTATTTTGAATGTGTTTCAGTTTTACAGAGTAAGTGAGAGATGTGTACCTGGAAACTTGTGTAGAGGGAACTAGGTGGTGCTGCAGTTTTGTCAGCCTCATGTCTCCTGGGTTTGTTAAACACTTTCCTACTATAAGTCTTAAGATACAGCTTCTGTCTCCTATTCACTTATTTTCACCTAATTGGCCAAGTGCACACTGCTATTAGATCTTTGTTCTCAGACATATTTTGTAACATAGAGCCATTCTTCCAAAGCAAGAAGATATAGCATACTTCAGTATTTTTCCATGTCTTTAATATTTAAGATATATTAAATTTTGAGATCGTCCAGGTTTTCTGTTTCTATGTCTTTTTAAAACCTTCTACTTGGCCTTTTATTTGTCAAAACCCATAGAATTATTTGAATTGGAATTTGAAGTGCTAAAATTTCATATACTTTCACACACACACGGGGGGGGGGAGAAAGAGTGAGAGCCCATACTGGACTCCCACTGTCGTATAGTTTCATGTTATGAATTACATCTTCTTTCAGATATTATGACATTTATAGAATTCAAATAAAACTTAAGAATGTATTATAGTTTTTTGGTTGAAAGGTATCCTGTTCTTTTCATAAGAAACTCTGAATTAATTATAAATTACAAAATGCCAATGATTTGATAATATCAATTTTGAAGTGTTCATCATCTAATTGTTTCAACAGTGAAACTCTGGTTGTGAGATGAAGATGTTCTCTGAGGTCTTCCTGCATGCTGCTGTGTAGAGACATTTCAAGAGAGCAGGAATATTATATTGTTTCTAATGGCTTGAAGAGCACAAAACAATGAAAAGAATTACCTTAACAAATAATGAGTGTTATGTACAAGACCCTGCATTCCATCCTAACTTCTATATCTTTTATCAGTGGAACATGCAATCACTATGTAAAATTTGAAAAAATGGTTCATTGTGTTTCCATTTTATAGTATAAAAAATAATTTGTGGTATAAAAAATAACATGTGAGCATATTCTACTATGGCAAAAATAAGTGAATATTCGCTAGACCTCAATGCCTATGTCTGTTTGGCATTTCTAAATGAAATGAAATCACAGTATTTGAAGAGTCCAGATTGGGAAAACTTCAGAAATTAGATTATTTCCTTATGAAAATGCCATATTTTCCTATAGTATAAAGATTGACCTAGAAAGGGTTAGATATTGCTTATGACATATTTCTTAAAACAGCAATAAGTAAATACAGTATTTTTAATATTCAAAGTAAGAATTATGTTTGGGGTAATGATATTCTTATTAAAATACTTTCTAGCCTTTAAACATAATGATTATGAGAAAGATAATATAAAATGGAAACTTTAAGAATAGTTATAGATTTTTCAACTCAAAATGCTTAGAAAACTGAGAGAGAAAGGAGAGATATGTGAGAGGATTTGAAGAAAGAAAAAGAAAGTGGGACCTGAAAAATTTATATTATAATCTTCTAAAATAAAAGAAACAATATAAAAAGCAAAAGTAAAATGATACTTAATATCAGAAGAATGACATATATTTTGGAAGATGACTTTTTTTCCAGAGATACTATTGTTTAGAGGGTATAAAAGACTCAGCCTTAGTATAATAAACTATAGATTTAGCTTGTAGAAAGATTCATAAGACCAGTGCAAAGGCCAGTGCACGTTAAGTACCTTCTTTTTAAATCAGTAACGTTGGCTGAAAATTTTCCAAGTGAATATATTGAAATTTACTTTTGATTGAGATGAATATTTTGTATTCATTTGTTTTCTGAAATATTATAAAGCTTATGAATTATCCACTTATTAGTTTTTTATAGATTGGAAGTAAATTTAGATGGGAGTACTAATATTGTTTCCACTTGGATTCAAGGCTATAGTATATCATGGTGAAACTGAGGAGATACAAAAGCATTACAAAGAATCCTGGAGAGGAGGGAGATCATTGAGAGTGGGAGGGAGATGAGTCCTGATGACGAGGTAGTGATGAATAGGATGGACATGCAACAGACCTATATGCTTGTAAATGTCAACATGGATCTCATTATATTATATACAGTCAATATATACTGATAGTTTTTCAGTGCTTGGTGTGCTTTTCATTATTTCTTATGATCTGTTTTTATTCCTTAGAGACCTTTTATTAGAATCAGAAGAGGAATTCACATGGTTATTTTCCATGCTGGTTAATCTTTGACAATATGGCATAACCATTGAATGTGCACGATCAATGGCAGAAAACAGATGGCCCTGGCATGTCATTTTCATTTTCCAAAAGCTTCTACAGAAACTTCTCCAAAGGGTTCTTTTTATCTTTCTTTGTTTCATCAATGATAAAAGATTCATGTCTCATGGATCTAAAGGTGTTTTCACTTTAAAAAGTAGACCAGAAAAAAAAAAAAACAACAACAACAAAAAGACAAACCAACAATAAGTAGAAAATCTCTGAATTTCTTTGAGATCAGAAGCAGCAGAGCTGGTGATCCAGCTGAAGAAAAGACTGATGGTAATTAAGATGAGAAAAGCAAGAATATCATGTGATAGACAGATATTTTGTATCCTTTATGTATATTTTTATTACTATGATATAAAATTCGTCTAGGAAGATTCGATATATAATTATATTCCACATCCTCAGATCAATGTCTAATGGACTCAATGTACTCTATCTTCATGACATTAGTGTTAACAATGAAAATGATCTAGTTAGAACTCAGTACACATTCAGGATTCTCTTTCCTTTTCAATATCTGGTATGCCGCAGAAGATCATTGCTGACAAAGAAACTTATGACCATCAACACGTAATTGTAAGTGAACTTAACCAAGCACATGTGAAGGGAAACCATGCTTAACTATTAAAGTATCTTACCCTAAACTTTACATCTACTCACATGCTGTGGACACTTTCTAAATATATTTTCACTGGTTGCTTTTGATTGGGACAGAACCTAAATGGTCTCCAAATGAAGGTACATAGTAAACAGGACCTGATGCTGTTTTCAAGTGAATCTCTAAAGAGACTCTTATTCTGCCTATATTTTACAAACGGTCAACTTCTGTAAATAGCTCTGCATGTTAAGATGTGTAAGTAGAAATACTTACCTAAATTGAACTGTTCTTAAAATCAGGAAAATAGTTTCATTTCACTGATTTGTTTCCACAAGAAAACGACAACCAAACAAAACAACCTTTACAGAAGCAGTTTCCGCATGTACTTCTTAATGTGTCACTTACCAGGCATTTCAAAGGGAACACTGCCTGGGAGCAATTACAAAATCTTGAAATTTCACAAGAACATGACATTTGGAGAAGCAGCCTTCTTTATCCAAAAGTATAAGTAAGGGATTGTCAAAAGACAAAGCACATGATGAAGAAAGATGAGGGAGGGAAGGAAGGAAGGAGGGAAGGAGGGAAGGAAGGAGGGAGAGAGAGGTTTCTTTTTTTATTTAAGTTTGCATAGCTTAAATGTTTGATGTGTAACAAACATTAAGAACTGAGAACAGTTGCTGTTGGAGAGACAGCTCGGTGGTTAGGAGAACTGGCAGCCTTTCCAAGGGACCAAGGGTTGATTCACAGTGCTCACACCATAGCTGACAACCATCTGGAACTCCAGTTCCAAGTGTTCTGATACCCTATAGTGGCTACTGCCTGTCCCTTGAGCACAGACATACATGTAGGCCAAAACTCAGACTCATAAAATTGCAAAAGAAAAAGAAGATGAAATGAGCAGGCTTTCTTTAAGCTAAGGAGTTGATTTACTGAAACATCAGAACACATTTCCTCTTTTTGTTTAATTTATCACTGCTAGCAGTTTAGCATATATGTATGCTCATATATACATGCTTAATAAAAGAAATGAAGCTGAAGAAACAGAATTGTGGCTGAATTAAGTGAGGAAAAATTAAGGCAAAGCTCGTTATAGGGTATGTGGCAAAGTCTGTAAAGGAAATATGTTTTTGCACAATCGGATGAAAGTTTAAAATGAACTCTATGGCACTTTGGACTTAAACATGATCTCATTTCAACTCTATTTAAATCTTACATCGGAGGCTGCACAGCGTAAAAGCGAAGCACAAGTACAAGGCATCAAGAATGAAAGTGCTGCTGCTGACTTTGCCGGTGGCAGTCTCCATCAAGGGGATGCTCTCTAGGGGTCAGGTGCTCCAAGGGTTTAGGCTTGGATCCTCTCCAAACATCCTTTTCAGCTTGAAGACTGCCACAATTTGAGCAGCTAAATCAATATAAGTGGAAGTACTTGGTGAAGGTGAGGTATGACGATGACTTTGCCATTAAGTGGAACGTTTTAATTAGACAAAGGTGTTGTGAATTTATGGCATACATATATAATGTGAATATATGCGTTTATTAGATTCTGAAGTTAGAAAATAATTTTAAGTGTTTTAAAATGTTTTGTACCTATACGAAATGAATACTTAACAGCCTTATTTGTAGATAATATAATATATATATATATCAATAAATATTGTATGTAATTCTTTGTTTATAGCATATGTGTGAATGCAAATACTTTTTCTGTATCTTTGAATTTTTATCCTATTTTCTATAAAGTAGCTGTAATACAGGCATACCTTTCAAGAACTTCTCATCTGGTAAAACTTTTTTTTTTTCTAAGAAACATCAGAAAATAAGTTTAAGTTTAAGGGAAACTGGTTTATACCAGGAGGAGACTCCAGTAAGGGAGGCTTATTTTACACCATTTTCCATGTATTAACTTTAATTTATTAAGATTCAAAACAAAGACAATATTCTTAGATTAGCCTAAGAATCTTTTAGATTTTTATTTAGAAATTATTTAAATACTATCTTATTACAGATTAAAGTAGAATATGGTAAGATGTTTCCTGGTATCTAAAAGAGATGGACTTACACTCTTATTTGATGACTTAAAGGTAGACCCTCTTCCAGATTAAATAGGGAAGCTCAATAGCTTCAAATCATGATGTCGCTCCTTATGAAACTGTATGATTTATATGAAATCCTAAATCTCACTTTAACCAAGTATATATTTTATCTTTAAAAAAATAAAACAAGTGCTTATTATTTCCATTCTGAGTATATCATTGAATAAAGGTTCTATTGATTAGTTTAGAGGACATTTCATAGTAACTCTAATCATAATTGCACAATAAAGTAAAACTCCATTACGGAGCAAGGCAGATGCCGAGTGTGTGTCTGTGTGTCGTGTTTGTCTGTGATGGAAGGTCAGTCCTCAACCTAATTCAGTGACAGCTCCAGATGCTAGGCTAAGCTGCCAACACAGTGGCTTTCCACTCTGCCAGAAAGTCAGCTGCAGCTGCAGGGAATGCTCTTTTATTCCCTCCCCCTCTTCTCTGCTGCTTGCTGGTAAGCCTGAGGTTCTAACACTTGCTGTGGAGAAGACAGAACTGGGAAATGTAATGCAGGATGCTGATCACCTTCCTCACACTCTTTAAGAAAGGCAAAAACATAAACAGATAAGACTGGATATATCCGTGTTAAAAAGTCTACTCCGTGGTCACGCCTTGGAGAATAGCACGGTTAGCTTTGCTTCCAGTTTCACATTCTATCTTCCTCGTCTGAGCGGTTTCTGGTTAAGTAATAATAGCAGGAATAGCAATCAGGAAAAGCTCCTGTTCTTATGCAGTACCAGAGATCATGGGTGCAGAAGGCAGTGCTGGACGTCACTAGAGAATCCAGCAGGCCTGTCCCTTAGTAATACTTCTCTGTGCGGTATTGAGCACATGTTTTTCCTTTTCTTATGTAAAGTTATTTTACCTGACAAATGACAACTATGATATTTATCTCATGGCCTTATGTACTTATCAAGGCAAATGATGCATATTCAACAAATAATAGAAAATGTAAGAAGACATTTAAAAAACTAATGAATCCACAATTTTGTCGAAACTCAGGATTTTGGCTGAAGGTTGTTCAGTGATGATTTGCCACTTTATTTTTAACAGAGCATTCTAGGAGTTAAAAGAAAAACTAATGTAACCACAGGGAAAAATTAAACAATATTACCATGATATGCTTTAATTTCAAAGTTTGTCTAAGATCAAGGTGCAAAATAAATGTGTGGCACCGAAGGGTGGAGGGGAGGAATCTTTTTTATTTGTATTATATATTTTCTTATTTACATTTCAAATGATTTCTCCTTTCCTGATTTCCCCTCTGAAAAAGAAAACAAAAACAAAAACAAACCCCTGTTCCCTCTTCCCCCC
>NW_022196894.1:64826146-64863407 GCF_008632895.1 Mastomys coucha | reverse complement strand
CCCCCCCCCCCCTGCTTCCTGGGCCTGGCATTCCACTACACTGGAGCATAGAACCTCCACAGAGCCAAGGGCTGAGGGGAGGAATCTTAATGTATTATATTATTGTTAGAACATATTTAAATAAATACTGACAGAAAAAGATCAATCACTTGGATTTTGAACACCCATCAGCTATACAGACACCACGCAGAGTGTATCTGCATTCACTCTGGAAAGCTTTTCTTCATCTCTTCTTTCCTTTCCCATTTTCTTTTCTCTCTCAACCTTTTCTTCTCTGAAAGTAAACCCTAAGCTATTCTGTCCATACTATTTCATTGTTGAATTTAGTAAGAATATTCCTGCAATCATCTGACTTAAGCAGTATGGGGAATCTTTGCTTATGTCTCTTTACTCTCTTGTTTTAAGTGAATTACACATGCACACCACATTGTGTCCTATAAATAATATAATTTATTCTTCACATGGCCAGCCTAGGATGTGGCAGCTGTTACATTTTTATGTTGGAGATATCAAATTGACTGGTGAAATGGAGTAATGTGTGGATTTGTTGGTCCTTCTGACGTCACACTGGAAGGACAGTTTTTCAGGGAAATAGTTGCTCATTTCAGGATTCTTCATAGGAGAAAGGTCATAGGATAGGTACATTGTCCAGATATTTTTTTGAATAAATAAAATTTTATGTTTTAAGACATACACACAAAATCAAATTTTTCATATTTTATACTGAAATATGACTAAAATAAATTTCTTATGGTTATATGACTTCTTTTTAAATTTTATAGATGTCTTTATCAATGTAAACTAATTAGAAATAAACCTAAAAAATTTCTATCAAACATCTAAATTTATTTTCTTTTTTTGATTTCTGTTATTCAATAATTTCAGTGCTGCAAAAATAACTGGATGAATATTATAGAAAAGGAAAATAAATGGATTTAGATATAGGAAAGTTTTAAGATTGAGAATCTATATATTTTAAATCTGTAATGATTTAAGAGGCTGCTGATGAAATAATTCTGGCACATTGCTGGGAAAGCTTTATATTTTTCTCCTGTGCAAACTTCTCTGAGGTGTCACCAATCATTGTCTACCTTCCTGTTCTTTCTGCCTAAAGCCAGACAGGGAATTAGGAAACTAAGAGAAGTGCTCGGCACACAATGGCCTTCAGTGAACAGTATTGATGACTGGATACCTGCTAGGGTGTAAAGGCATTTCATCCATATTATTTTCACTTTTAACTTGTCAACTGAGACATGGCAGCCGGAAGAGTTTTCTGTCAAATGTTAGCCTTTGCATTGCCATTACAATTTTTAGCTTTCATTCTTGAACAACATGAATGGGGTTTGGAATATCATAAATGATTTTTAGCTTTGTAAAGATGGACCGAGAAAAGTATGGTGTGTATTTAAACATTCAGAGAATTCATTATAGTTTCCTGAAAATTGTGGATTTAGAACCATTAGTTGATAGGTGAAATACCTAATATTTTAAATAATTTTTGACAATTTTTTAAAAATTTTCCCACTATGGCTTAACCACACTTGCTATAAATGAAATAACTATTTGGTATGTCTGTATTCATTTTTGAAGAAAATTTAAAGGGAACTAAAATACAGAATTTCCCCAAAAAGGAATATACTGTATCCATAATTTTGGCAGCTGGGAGCAGTGAATTCCTCTACTAAAGTAAAAGAGAAGTCTCCTCTGCCTATGCCCCACTGTCTTTCAAATAAACCACCAGTGTTTAAACCAATAAACCAGACATCTCAGACATGCTGAGCAAATGTGTGCTGGGTGGGTGTTGGCACACACCTTTAATCCTAGCACTCAAGTGACAGAGACAGGCAGATCTCTATGGGTTAAAGGCTAATCTGGACTTAATTACAGGAGAGGCAAAACTAAGCTAATAAACCCTGTCTTAGGCAAAAAATAAAAAATAAAAAACAAACACAAATAAACAAACAAAAACAAAACAAAAACTATAATACAGTGAAACAAACAAACATCCACAAAGCCTCCCACCCATTATGCTAGAAGCATAAACATCGAATGAGTCAGCTTTTGATATAACAACACCTTATGTCCTGTATATTAGGAAGATGTTTTTGACATGTATAAGAAGCTTCATAAAAACCTAGAAAACTCTTAAAATGATCTTCAAGTTTTTCTATACACTTTTATTCTTTATTCCATGAGTATGGAACTAAGAACATTTCCTCACTATTTCAACAATATATTATCTGGAACATGCTATAGCCCCCACACACATCTGCAAATTTTTGGAGCTTTACTGTCTCTCACATACAGTTTTTATTATACCAGTATTTCTAACATTTCTTTTATTTAGTTTTACCATCCATGTTAAAGCCTCAGAATTAAGAAAGCCAAGGGTGCTTATACATACTTAAAGTCTACATTGGCCTTTCCTAAGGCAAGCACAGAGCTGGGAGGCCAGTACTGACTCCTCTCAGTACACCCCACCTGAGCTCTTCCCCTGTTATGAGACCCTATTTTTAATTCCTTTTTGAATACTTTTGTAAGAAAGTTAACTTTCAGAAGCATAACATGCACAAAAGATTAGCTCATTGACTGTCTCAGTTATTTGGCTTCTATAACTCTTATGTTTCTGGATCTTTCTAACTGTATGTGCCATCCTAGCTACCCAAATATCAAAGTTAATGTAAGATCACTTGATATTCTTGACTCCTGTCTTAGAGAACATTGCATTAGCTTAACACACAGTTTCCATAGGCTATTTCCTTTTTCACACTTGTCCTAACCTTGTCCGCTCCCTGAGGTTTCGGACTTTAGAGGATATGTTCTGTTTCAGCGTTCTGTCCCCATTTCCGTCCAGTCTCCCAACTTTCTAGATTTTATTTATTTATTTATTTGTTTATTCATTTGATATTTTATTTCAGTCCAGATTTTATCTCCTTCCCAGTCCACCCTTTGACTGTTCCACATCCCATACCTCTTCCTCCCCTCCCCTGTCTCCATGAGGATGTTCCCACTCCACTCCCACCCCATCAGACCTCCCTACTCCCTCGGGCTTCAGGTGTCTTGAGAGTTGTCTTGAGGTGCATCTTCTCTCAGTGAGTCCAGACCCAGCAGTCCTCTGCTGTATATGTGTCAGGGGCCTCATATCAGCTGGTGTATGCTGGTTGGTATTCCAGTATCTGAGAGATCTCGGGGGCCCAGGTTAGTTGAGACTGCTGGTCCTCTTACAAGGTCGCTCCTTTCCTCAGCTTCTTCCAGCTTTTCCCTAATTCAACCACAGGGATCAGCAGCTTCTGTCTTCTTGGGAAAAAAAAGGAGATAAGAAAAAGAGGCTCCGGGGTGAGAAACGGTGGGTGGGGTAACCAAGGAAATGGCCACTGTCAGAACCATCAGCAGTCATACTCAAAACATGATCAAGGATGTTATGCTGGGCTTCCCTTACAAGGATGTGGTCTCTGTGTGCTAGCTTTCTCACCAATGTCATGATTCAGGAGAATGGGTCTTTGGTTGAAATCTGAAGTTTTGTGGGTGAAAAATACATTAATAGGGTTTAGATAAGGACAGGTGTTGCTTGTTCTGTCTCTCAAGCCCACAAGGAGGGATCAATCCTTGAAGGAAATGATATTGAACTTGTTTCAACCTTGGTGGCTCTGATTCAGCAAGCCACAACAGTTAAAAAGAAGGATATCAGAAACCTGCTGGATGGTATCTATGTGTCTGAAAAGGGGAAGTGCAGCAGGCTGGCGAGTAAGACTTAAGTTCCCCACTCTAGAAACAAGATCCTGATTACAAGTACAATTTAGGCTCTTTGGGACAATAAAAGACTTATATATTGGGGAACAAAAAGTAAAAGACCAGGTTGGTTTGCTATTTAAAACTCTCTGTAGGATCAGTCCTTTGAACACCAATTATAGCACAAATTATTTAATTTGGTATAAAGGGCATTGTATTTGACTTCCAAGTGCCAGCCACTAGTAGTTAACTATACTTATTTACTAGGAATTCCATTTTCCATTAAACTGAAGGACTTCTAAATCTACAAACATCCTATGACCTTCAGTTTGAAATATGCTAGACGTGCCAGAAAGCAAACAAGGTAATGTTGAAAGTAAAACACACTCGATGCACAAAGCTTTATGACAAAGAACTCTATGTGGAGAAATTTAATGAGTAGTGAGGTTGTGAATCAGTTTCTTTATGGACACCATAAGACATACAACAAAAGTCAAAAGAAATATTTGTTGTGTTTCTTAAATTATTCATGCTGTCAGCTAGAGAATTGTGGTTCTAAACTTGATCAATTCTGATTTAAATTGTGTGGCTCTTGTACTTATTTAGATACTGAGTTGTGAATTTTTATAGGTATGTACATTCAAACATTTTAATATATTGCCAGTAATGTTTTATTACTTTATGAACTTTGTCACACTTGTAATTTAGTATTCACAATTAACAAACTCATAATAAGGCATCATTTTGGACAGCGGGTATTTTAGTCCTTAATTAGAATCAAGAAATATGGATTAAAATATTGTTCTGAACTATTCTAATAATGTCATAGATAATATTTCTAATATCATCAGAAATATCATTTTATAAATATTTCAATGAAGGAAAATATTTAAACTATAACTATGTATAATCTAGGTACATCAGTATTTAGTTAATAGAAAGATTTTAGAATAAAACCCTCCAGCTAAACTCATATGGTGAATATAAAGAATAATAGTTTGTTCCTTTTTAGGGAGATCTGAATCACTCTGGAGATTAATATTTAATCATGGCTCATTAATAATAATTAAGATGAGTAGAAAAAATGCACATCCATCAATGTTTGCTTCTTTGATACTAAGTGATTATGCATACTTCATTTAAGATATTTTATATATTTTCCACAGTTCCAGATATATAGGAAATGAGCCATAATGTCACTAAAAGTGAAGTATTTTATGATATTTTTCACTCTAATAAAAGCAGTTATTTAAGTAGCGTTGCTGACCTGATAATTGCTAGTGAGTCAAAATGGCTGTACTCCAGTTAATGCATCAGTAAGTGAAGTGCCTTCCATGCAATTAAAAGATTCCTGTCTAAGCAAACGAATGATCTTATCCATATTGACCACTTTAAATTCAGACTATGATTTCATATTTTTAAAGTGGTCCCTGGCTTGGCTGACCCCATTAGTGGGATACAGCTCTCCTTTGACACCGATAGTGGCTGCTGAGTCAGCATCTCTATGACTGTCTGAGTGAACTTCATCACAGGACGGTGCCTAATTTTGGAGAAGTCATCAGAGTTCACGAAAATCGAGATGATTAACATGGAGAGGAAGGACTCTCCGAAGGGAAGTGAGGAATGATAAATAATTTAGTAGGGTGAAATAGTCACTGCATCTGAAGTGAACCTGATATTAACTTTTGTGCAACAAGATGCTTATTCAAAATTTATCAGATGTTTTATTACTTGTGACCTGACTTGATTAGTGATTTTTTTTTCTTTTTAGCTTTATTCTTGTCATCAGTTTTGTCCCTGACAATCTTTTGTATCTCACTGTCAGAACTTAATTTATAAGGGCCGTATGCCCCTGCATACAGTGACAATATATCTAGCCCATCCTCTACTAATGCTAAAGAAAATGAAATTCTCAAATGAATGTACAGAGAGGACTCTTGTTGGATGCTCTAAAATGGAAAAACCTTGTTATTTTTAAAGCCTGAGAACAGACACTGGAGGATGGATTGAAATACAAAAAAGTCTTACCCATGTAAAATAGAAATATAAAAGCGAATCAAATCTTTTAACAATATCACAAGTTAGATTTTAAAATACAACTAGGTATATTTTTTTCTATGTCAGTATTTACATTACAGTATGAAGATGTGAGCTGTAACATCGCATTTTGGTCATATTAATATTTAGGTGATATCACAAGATTTTAAAATGTAACTTTAAGGTTAAACTGATAGAGATAGAGCCGTAGAGCCGGTCACTAGTTTCTGCTGCTGTGCTTCGAGTTGGTTTTATTCTGAGCAGAGCGAATCTCTCAGGTTTGGACTACAGCATACAGATTGTGTCACCAGAATGACTCACTGGATGTGCCCCTTAAAGTGACCTTTCCCTTTTGCATTCACTGAAGAGTTAAGAGAATTCTGACAAGGACATCCTCTAGACATGTATGTTCTGTGCTGTTCTTTCATTTCCTTGATTTGTAAAGGAGACTTGGAGTTCACATCCCATTCTCTTTTAGAGACTTTTCCTGAGTGTATTACTAATATGAACATATTACACACCACTGAGTATGTGCTCGACAGGTTAGTTTTCTCTACAAAGTAAACCTTTCATTTTCTTCTATGTTAATAAAAAGGCAGAAATTGGATAGTTCTGCTGTTGACAGTATGACACGGGTACTATAATTTAATCTCAAAACTGTGTAGATTTTAACAACCTTTGTATTAACTGTGATTAGTGATGTATATTTACTCAAAGTTATGGCATATATAGAACTTCCTGAGCTGTCAGCAACTGTATTTGTTTATGCCTACCCCAGCTGTCTCCCAGACTCCTAGACCATGCAGTGCCTTCCTGTCTCCTAATGTACCACAACTGTTCTGGGATGCATCTGTTTTCCTAATTGGTGGAACTGATAAGGATAAATGAATCTGGTTCTCCCCAAGAACGGCTGTGTGGGCTCTCACAAACGTACTGAAAACAGCCCTTACTTGGGGTTGAAAGAGGAGAGTGCTACCAGGGAAGATGGTCATTTGGATCTGCACCACAGCTTTGAGGACACAAAACAAAAGAAAACCAAAGCAAACGTAAAACAAGACTGACGGTGTTGCTTTAGTAACCCTTCCCAGCATCCCCATCCACTCCTGACCACCTTTCAGGCAGGGCCAGACTGTGTGTAGCCTTTGTGCTTTCAGCCTACTTGGAAGTGTCTGAGATGCACAGAGGGGACCATTCCCTTTCCATAAAGTGCATATTACTGCATCCCAGGTATAAAATCTCTTTGATATACACACTATGGTTTCTATTTCCTTCACCAAAGTGGTGATGGTACTGGGCTTGGGTCAAATTGCATTGAGTGTTTCCTTGTGTTTGTTTTGTAAAATCTACTTAGTAGCATGCATCTGTAATCACTCATTAATGATAGGAGATTTGCAGTCTTTCATTCATTGCCTGATCTATGGCTGGAATTAGATTCCATATCGACAGGAAGTATTTAGGAAATATCTGTTGTCACCAACAAATTTGATGCTCAATAAATACAGCCCTGTTTGTACTTTGCTTACATGTATCAAACTGCATGTGGTTATCATTATGTTTGTCTTTTGTTCCATTGCTTTCAAACTCTCATTAGGCATCTACTTTCCCTTAGAATTTCTTTTATCTATGTATCAGCTCATTTCTGGTCATCAGGTTCCCATTACTTGGTCTTTTCGTGGGGCAGTTTGTAGCTGATCTCAAGTACCAGATTTGTTTTGCACATAGAATATGCTCCTAAGTCAGTTTCTTCATATGAAAAATTAGTAGGTGTATTAATCTCCCATGGTTTTAAAATGTAACCATACCTCTGGCAAAGAGCAGACTTGTACACATTGTTTATGTTTAATAATTTGATATAAGATTGGTAAAATACTGTGAATTTTTCACCTTGATTTTATTTTCCTTCTTGTCATTAGAGTTTTTTTTTTTTCATTATAGTTGACCTTAAACCTTCATTAGTTTCCCCCTAAATTTATCAGGTTGGCATTTTAAAATATTTGGTTATTTAAATAGATAAGCCATTAACTGTAGTAATTAAAATTAATATATTCTGCAAACAGTTGAGTAACTGCTTCTGTGCTTATAGTGGGAAACCTTGTGTTGTTATATAAATGGTTAAATCACTATAATTTTACTGTATATTCCAATGGAATATGAATTTTTGTTTCATGGTTTTATATAGCTTTATGTTCATATTTTATAGAACATGGTTGCTTAGGTACTGTACATTATTTTAAAAATAGTTTCCTTACTTACCAATTTGTAAATCCTAGTTGAAACTCTTAGTAACTTGAGGGTCTACCTAATAAACTGTATATAATTTATACAATATATAGTTTTGGGCATGCATCTTGGTCCATAGTTTTAATGCTGTAAGTGAAATTAGCTGAAGTATGCAGTTCATAGTGTTAGTGGCAGAATTCAATGATTTTTCATGAAGAACTTTATCACAAAATACCAAATAATAGTTATTCTATTCCTCAACACATACAATTACCTGATCTACATGTCATTAAGGAAAAATGTAAATACACATAACTATCAAAGCCGAAGAACACTTGGTTATTTCAAATAGAAGAAAGCAGAGCAAAAATGTAATAGTGTTACAGATTAGGAAGACGATTGAAGAGTGCTTAACTGACCTATTCTGTTCACTTAGTATTGTATATGCTGACAATATCCTACTGTAAAAGGCATTTAATATTTAATGATCTCATTACATTTAATTAAACATGAGAAAGTATGGATTTAAAGAATTTATTCCTGTCCATTAGTAAGAATAGTTCATTTAAGAGAATGTCTATATAATTTTTCAAAGGGTGAATATATTTACAATGTATTGAGCACGTCTAATTTCCAAAATATTTATATTTACTAAAATAATTTATTGAAATAATGTGTGGACTCTTTTTATTTCATCATTTGATCTGAGGTAACTTAATAGAACTTTGTGAATGCTGTTTGATGCAATTCAAAGTAACTAAAGGACCTGGCATGTTACTATATTGTATTATTTAGTATTAATGTATGAACTACCAATTTCAAAATATTTCCTGCATTAAAAAAATCAATTTATAAAATTAATTGATTTCTTTTTTAAAGTATCACCTGAATAAATGTCGTTCTCATCCACCAGTATAAAGAAACTCCTGGTTTTTCACTTGTTTATTTAAATTATTTATCCTACTAAATTAAGATGCTAGTCATATATTTTAATATATGTTAAATGAAAATGACTATTAAGTATTATCTCCTTATAGAAATAATGAGTATTTGTAATTCACACTAAGTCTCATTTTTCTAGTTTTCAATCAAGTTTATATATTCAAATAGAGAAAGCAAAGGCAGAAATAATTTATGGATCAGTTTACACTGACCTTCTTGAGCTCATCCTGCTCTCCTGGATGTCAAGTTATAAGTAAGGAAAACCTTCTAAATTTTGTTATTTATGTAGAAAATGAGTCATTTCAATCTTTGATTATTGTATTGAAAAATGATAAAAAAAAATCTGTGCATGGATTTAATGAGCTACAGCTTTCTGAACTAAGTTCACCAACCCCACCCTGAATTTCCCTGTCTTGATGAAGTAAGGCTCCTCATTCAGGATGGTGTCTAACCTGTTTGGTTTGTTTGCTTCACTTCTACACTATTTGTATTCTGTGTCTTTATAACCTTATGGCCTATTCATATCTCTATAGTGATTTTCTAAATTCTATTTTATGTTTAGTTATTGATTTTTTAACCTGGAGCCATGAGTTGTATAACTCAAATGCTAACAAGGATAAGAACTAATGGTGTGCTCTCTGTGAATAACCTTGAACGATGACAGACATAATGTCATCATTCACCTTTCAGCACTTAGAAGACACAGGCTGGCAGATCTCTGAGTCCCAAGCCAGTAGTGAGTTCTAGGTCAGCCAGTGCTATATAGTGAGATTCAGTGTTACAAAGAAAGAAATAAGTTATAAAACACTCTTCTATATTGTATCAACATTCTGTATTTTAGTTTCATGCTAATGGTAGCTAAAATCTCCAAGTCTCTCCTGCTATACATACTTAGAAGTATATATAAAAAGCCTACTCTGTCCTGACAATAGTGGAGGAATGTAGGAATATATCGAAGAAAACAGAGTGTGACAGACCCAGAATTTTCAGATAGATTTTATATTCATTAAAGTTAACCCATATGTTTCAATTAGATATTGTATACTGCCAATCCTAAATACAAGTATAGGATTTCAACTCTCTCACTTGACTTCCAAGTAGTTGAACCCTAAACAAATGCTTTTCCTTAAGGAAAAGAAATTCTCTAGAGGAGTAACTGTAGCATTTTTATGCTCAGTACCATATTTGATAACAGAACTCCACTAAGTGACTATAAGGATACTATTGGAACAGATTGATAGGCAAGGAAAAATAAATTAAAAGGGTAAAGACACAGCCCAATATGGGAGTACCAGGTAATATGAAACAACTGCAAATGCCAGGTGTAACTGTTAAGGGTGAGCTCTAAGGGCAGATCTCACAACACATACTGCTCCTCAGGCTTACAACATTAGGAAAGTAAGCAGAGACTGAAAGAAAGGCCATCAAGAGACTGCCCCACCTGGGGATCCATCCCATAAACAGTTACCAAACCCAGACACTATTGTGGATGCCAAGAAGTTCTTGCTGACAGGAGCATGATATAGTTGTCTCCTGAGAGGCTCTGCCAGATTCTGACCAATACAGCGGTGGATGCTAGCAGTCAACCATTGTTCTAAGCACAGGGTCTCCAATAGAGGAGTTACAGAAAAGACTGAAGGAGTTGAAGAGGTTTGCAACCCCATAAGGGGGAAAACAATGTCAACCAATCAGACCTCCCAGAACTCCCAGGAACTAAACCACCAACCAAAGAGCCATGGAGGGACCCATGGCTCTAGCTGTATATGGAGCAGAGGATGTCCTTGTTGGACATCAGTGAGAGGAGAGGCCCTTGGTCCTGTGAAGGTTCAGTGCCCCAGTGTAGGGGAATGCTCGGCTGGTTAGGCAGGAGTGGGTGGGTGGGTTGGGGAACACCCTCATAGAAGAATGGGGAGGTGGAATGGGGTGGGGGTTTTCAGAGGGGAAATAAAGAAGGAAGATAAACATTTGAAATGTAGATAAAGAAAATATCTAATAAAATTTTTTCGAAAAAAAAAAACTCGTAAAGGTATGGGTTTTCCACAGAAAATACAATAATTCCACAACTCTAAAGTGAAAAACTGAAAGCAATTAGGAGAAACACACTGGGTGATTCAAATTGTCATTTTTTTCCCCTTTTAAAAAAAAACATTTGAAAAGACAGTTGAATTCTTTATTTATCTCATTCCATGTTTATGGATCAGAACAAAGAATGCACTGTGACCCTTGTTTCCTGTCATTATCTCTAAATACATCTTCACCTGACACTAAGTATTAATGTTATCTTAGGAACTTTAACACAAAAGCAGCAAAATTAAGGTTACAATTCCTTTTCTTCTGATAAAATCATATTTCATTAATGATACACCCACCAATAAGACCTATTCTTTGAAATTGTTATAATATTCAAAAGCTTGCAAATTAGCATAAACTTTGGACTGTTGTACACCATTTCAGCTTTATGAGAGTCCAGAAAATATTAATAGTATGCTTTAGTTTTTAGGTAATTTTAGATGCATTTGTGTGTGTGTGTGTGGAGAGAGAGAGAGAGAGAGAGAGAGAGAGAGAGAGAGAGAGAGAGAGAGAGAGAGAGAGAGAGAGAGAGAGAGAGAAAGAGAGAGAAAGGGAGGGAGGGAGGGAGAGAGAAAGGATAATTCCAATAGCTTCCTTTCAACACTCCAGGCTTGTCATGTACACTGTATTAGAGTGTATAATAGTTCTGAAGGAATTTGGCACAGGCATTGCATTTCCACTTCTAACTCTCTAAGTCTGATGAGTGCTTGCCAAGATCAGTATAAATACATCCTAATAAATATATTTTCATGAAATTTCAAAGTTCCCTTATTTCAAGTGTCAATATTATATGTGTTGTGATAGATTAATTTAGTTAATTATGGTTTTAATTGATATTTTAACAAATACATTTATGACTACATTTGTAGCAAACCTCAATATTTGCAAATGATTGAGACAGACGTGATTCATATGTGATTATTCATTAGGAGACACATTTAAAAGCTTAATTTGATTCAAGATTTCTATGTCCTTCCAAAAGCAGGATATTTAAAACTTAGCGTTTAAATCCTTCTTGTTGTCAATGCTTGCTCCTTTCAGAGGGCACACTTGGGATCATAGAATTCTATTTAACATTATATTTCCTTCCTTAATGTTACTGAAATAGTAACTGCATAAAGAAATATTTAATAAATTACATTAAGGTAAATTTGTTATTTTGGGGTATATGTTAGAATACATAAGGTTTGGACTGTTCATCTGTAGACATTCATTTCTGCCTAAAGGTTAAACATATCTAGAGCTCAGGAGTACTAATTGAAGTACTTGTTTCACAAGCTTGAGGACCTAAGTTTGGTCCTGAAACACCCACAGAAAAGCCAGTATGATGATGCCTGCATATTTACGTCCCACTGAAGCATAATAGTACTGAACAGGAGAGTAACAGGAAGGTCCTTAAGGCCTGATGGCTGGCTAGTATAGTCAACTCAATGAGCTCCAGGCCAATGAGGGACCCTATCCCACTGAATGTTGGCACACATATATGCTGTTCCCTGGCCTATATGTGCACCTGTATAGGCTTACTAAAACATTCATGCTTGTGTATTCATATGCACATATATATAAAACAATGTCTATCCAATGAGGAGTGTTAACAATTAACACCAACTTTTTCTTTCAGTTGTTAAGGTAGGATGGGGCATGTGTAGTCACATGCTATTTCAGGGCAATTTCTTGTCATATATTCATGCTAATGTGGATTTAAATTTGATCTTCAGGGAGGATTGTAGAAATGTTTCAGATGATAAGTGGAAATAGGATATATAGTCTACTTTAACTCATTCCATCAAGAAGAAGTCATGTAACTCTTAGCAAGTTTCAATTTCTAGGCTTAGTCCACCTTTGAAATGTGTGAGTTAATGGATTATTTGTAAAACTGAGATTTGCATAAGATAAGTATTGCTATACTACTGCGGTTGCAGGAAATCTGTATGTAGGTATAATTTAGGTTGTCTCACCCATATGTTTACATTTGGAAGTGTGTTTATAAGCCTAATTTGCCTTTGTGAAAGAAGACCATGTTGTTGAACTCCAGAAACTGGTGGAGAGGAAAATCCTGCCTTACATATGTTCTACGAGAGGAATGAACTATATTCTAAGGCTTTCTAGAATTGTATACTGTCTTTAATCTCCCCCTTGGCTCGTTACAACACACATTGTTTTTAAATATGTAAGCAACTTTACTTCTATGGCAACCACTGTCATAGAGTACTTCGAGCTGGTACAGAATAGCTGTAGTTTAAAACCAAGAACAAATGCCTGGTTTATAATTCCAATTTATTTTGTTATGGTATTTTTATATATTCCCTATTTATTCTTAGACTGACACAGGATTTTCATTTCAGTGTCTGTTGTCTACTAGGAGCAGAGTTGGGTAACTTGATCAAATTCTATGACAAGAGAGACTTAGTGTATTGCCTCAATTACTTCTTATAATATGGGCGGATGGAGGCCTGTAGACCTTCTAGAACAAGCAAAGTCTGAACTTTTCATGTTTCTACTTTGCTCCTTGAAATGACTGATTTCATGAGTATATTTTCAGATGATAATATGTGTCCCATGAAGTTTATGACTAAATAGGGTTTTGAATGTTTTTGTAATGGGTAAAATGTCTTTACATACAATTTATATGGGAGATGCACAATTTAGTTTCTTAGAATTATGGTAAATGTTTTATTGTTGATGTAAAGTTAAATTAACTTATGGTTGTATGAATGTAGGTTATGAGGGTAACTAATGATATCCATAAATGGTGTACCTATTTCTCATAAACAGTTCATCATCTTATGCATACCTCAATTACATAAAAAAGTGTTTTAGTGTAGTTTATGCTGTTTTAAGCTATCCCAGAATTTCTTTAAACAAATTATGGAAACAGTATTTTCAGATAAGAATTAAAGGTATTTCCTATATTTTTATCTAGTTTTCTAGATTGCCACAGTATTTTTTTCATCTGAAAAATGCATTCAGTCTTTTTATTGATAATTAGTGATGTACATTACCTATTTTTAATTAATTTATGATACTTTTGAGTTTACTCATATTTTCATAAACTTAGCTCTTTGTTTCATACACAGGCTTTCCTTTCATTTGTTCTAGTGATTTTCAAATATGGCCAATTTGTCTAATATTAGTGTCTTGTTAATTGGGATAACAGACAAAATTTTCAACATGAAAAATACTTTAGCAAATTCTTTGGATCAGTCTCACTCAATAAGTTTGAAGAAAGAAATCTGTGATCCTCAAAGCTTCCTTACAAAACATTACATTAATTGAGAGGGAAAGAGATAACAATTAACTTCAAGAAAGTGTTTGGAAGACACATGCTTAAAAAAAAAATTGGAAACAGTATTAACTGTGTATCAACCCTGGCACCTCCCCCAGACAATGTGAGTGGTGTTCATAAACATCTTTGGATCACAGCACGACTCTTCTTCATAACTATGCGGCAGAATTCTGCCTTGGAATCAAAGGCACAACATTTACAAATTCCCTTTATCTTCACAGTATTTAGAAGATGCTATATGCAGGGTGTTTGCTCAATAAAACTTCAAATTGCTTTGCAGTCTCCTGGGATGGATTTTGACATCTTGTAAGGAAATTCAGACTGATGTGCCCATGTTGAGAATTTGCACAATTAAAGGGTGTCATTTTCTTTTTTATCCTGAGATTCAAATGATTCAGAGAAATCTTCAATCTCTGTAGTAAGGAATTGACACACATAATTTGTGCCTGATTTCCCCATTACTCTACTTGCTATAAGTTATTGTGTTCCTCATAGAATGCATTTAAAATGTAGTTTTCTTTTTAAATTATTTTTAATTTCACTTTTTATATTTTCATCATATTCTTTCCTCTCCTTAAAACATGCACTATATAAACTTTTACTCTGCATGAATGTCAGAGAAACCAGTCTATTTTCTATAATAGTGACAGATGAGTTTAAATATTTGTAAGCCTATAGGAATGTTTATTTAATATGTTCTTTTGAGATTATTCATAAGTTATGTGGAGGTCATATGGAAATGATTATATTTTATATTCTCTAGTATCACATTCTCTGGTTTTAGTTTCTATCAAATTAGTTGTTATGTAATAGTATGAAATACCCTTAGCAATACCATATGATGAGAAAAAAAATCTTCCCACCATTATGCCTTTCTATAACAATAAAAAAATGATTTCTGATTTATATCCATGTGATAATGATAATCCCTGTAGCTAAGCAGTGCCTGGAGAGAGTGGTACCCCCACCCTGAGAGAGCCGCTGCTGACAATTAAGGGATAGTCTATTCTGAAACTCATTTCCTTGGTTGTCATTCTCATGAACCTTATGCTATTTGACAGTGGGATTAAATTTTTTCCTATGTAAAATTGAAGGCAAACATTTTCCTTGATTTGTTGGGCTCGATGCTTTTGTAAATGGGCCCTGTCTTCTTTTCTTTGTTCATGCTACAAAACATTGATATATAGAATTCACAACAAAAAAACAAAATCTAACCAAGTTCCATTTTTGTGTTTTTCTCCATAAAAGCTCAGTTCTACTGTACCTGAGAAAACTTTCCTTTCTTTTACAAGTGAGGTCCAAGTGACTTAATGGAGATGACTTGTGATAATTAGTCTCTTAGAATTAAAGGGACTCTCGAAGAGTCCCTTTCCTGTGTTAGTGGCCTTGTAAACTTAAAGACAATTTTGCATATGTATTTTAAAATGCTATTTCAAGTTTTGTTTTTTTTTTTTTTTTTAAAAAAAAGGCTTCTACTATCAGCTGTGGCGTAGTAAGTGTGTACTCTGGACCCAGTGATTGCCATCCAACTTCAAGCCATTCAGGCATCCATTTTAATATCTGTCAAACAGAACTAGATGACAAACATTTAATGATAAGTGAAAGATTCAGAAAAACGTATCTTAAGTATCTATTGAACAAAATACAGTGTGTAAAGTTAGTGCTGTTTATAATTGAGCAATAGTGTGGATTAGGCTCGCTTTCAGCTGTAAACATTTACAGCAATTTTGACTATCGTGACTAGTGCTAACAATCATTTAGCAACCCTTTGCATTTCTCAGGCTGTGTAACAGCCCTGCACAAAGTTTGGCTTAGAGGTTTCCAGGAACAGACACAGAGCAGGGCATGGTTTCTTCTGTGATAGGGGCATGCAGCCAGGGGCACAGATTTACTGTTTTCAGCTTGGCATTGATAACGAGCCACCTGGATGACTGCTAGTTATGTATTTCACGACACAGTAGTGAGCACACACAAAGAAAGATAGTCTCCAGATATTTTCCCTGCATTTTCACTGAATATTGTGAATGTAAGAAGTTGAGAGTTCTAAGTGTATCAGGAGGAAGTCGAGAGGTTTTTCCTTCTCAGAGCTAGAACACTTCCTGAACATGACTGCATTATCAGTGTTTCACAGGGAACATTCACTGTAAGAACAACATGTCATTTGTGAAACTATTTTTAACGTAGATCCATCCCTTCCTAATTGCGAACAGCTTTAGAGAGTTTTAGGCCTGCCACCTCATTAGCTTTGTATAGAGGAACACAATCAATTCTTGCTATGTTCTAGGAAGTTTCTGGAACACTACATTTAATATTGGACAGTACAGAGCTAGTTTCCTGTGTACCAAAAGTCACAACATTTTTGTGAACTAATGAATATGTAATCTTAATTTATGTATATGTCTACTTGTGATACAATTTTTATTTTTTGTTGCTGGTTTAGTAGCCGTGAACAAGGTCCAGCATGAGGTTGAATAGAGCTCTCCAGGTACACTGGATTTCCCTCCAAGACACACCCTAGCTTCCTACTCTTAAGGACAGTGTACAGGATATGGACAAGATGTTTGTGGAGATACTTTGACGACTCAGGTAATTGTCCTACACCCAGGAGAAAAACTAGAGGACACGCGTTAGTGTGAGTTACACGTAGGAAGACAGAACCCTGCTGGATTTGACCAAAGCCAGGAAGGTTTGGATCTGCCAACTTATTTTGTTTTAGTACTTTGTACATGGCTAAAGATGAGCATGAGATCAGTACTGATTTTAGGCTCCCTAATAAACTTAAGAAAGTAGACAGATAGGCAAACATTACTATATAGGAGTAATGTAGACTCTCATATGGTAAACAATTGTGATTTAGAAATGAGTTTGAGTCAGTGTTGATCCTGGAAGTGATCATAAAAAAATCTATGTTTGAAAGAAAGCCGTGGACCTATCTAGTGTAAAATTCTCTTGCATGTGGGAGATTTCTATACCCAATTTCTGAAGAATTTACAAAAGGACAAAACAAAACAATTTTCAGTATTTTTCATAGTTGAAACATTTCAGAGTCTGATGGTACTGATTGTTTTAACACAGTATGGTTAGTTGTTTTTATTTGTTGTATTTTATAGCCATAGAGAAGTCCCTTTCATTACTTATGTAATAAAAATGTCCATTAATTCAGAAGTTTCCAATATAATATTTTAAAGTGAAATATTTCCTTTATATGGATTTTCATTACTATTTTTCACACAGTTTCATATATATTTTAAATAAATATAAAGGCAAAATGGACAATTTCGAATTCAAAAGCTTTAAACATTCTCTTACGTTGAATAATTTTTAGAACATATTTCTTCATGTCAGTCTGCTGAAGCTAATTTCTTTTGATTGTTGTATGTCTTCTGATTTTTTGAAGTGCCTTTGTGAAACCCTTATCTCTGATTGAGGATATGTACATCTATATCTCCATCCATCCATATATATATATATATATATGGATGTTTATATATATGTATAGATATGTACGTATGTGTGTATACATATATGTGTGTGTGTAACCATAACCATAATTATGTCTATGGGTTGAAACAGACTGTTGGAAGGTCTCAGTCTCTCTTGTTTCTTTGTTTTTAATCTTCTTGCTCTACGTCAGTAGTTTAATGGAGTTATTATGTTGTTATATTTAGGTTGGTATGTTTTCAGCTTCCTATAAACCAGTCTTCTATAGCTCTATAATACAATCAACCTTTATTTCTTATACGTCTTTTCTCTGCCTTCCTCTGTCTCTGTCTGTCTGTCTATCTCTGTCTCTCTGTCTGACTCTGTCTCTCTGTGTCTCTGTCTCTGTCTGTCTCTCTCTCTCTCTCTCTCTCTCTCTCTCTCTCTCTCTCTCTCTCTCGGCATAAGAACATATCAAATCCAGGAACCTACCTTTTCTACACCTTCATTTTAAGATACTAACCAACAGACCTACAAGTGAGAAAGATGGGTTCCTCTGTTCTTTCACTTGGCCTCTTTGAGGACCAAGTGCCTCTTGTCTCATTTTTGCAGACAGTCTTTTCTTTGGGGAGATTCTGTTGACTCCCCATGTTTTAACAAGGAAAGGTGCATTAATAACCAAATAACCATCACCATCAATATTCCAGGAACACCTGAAATATGTATTTAAGATAATCTGTTTATTAAGCATCACTTGAATATCCTCAATCTCAATTTATGTACACCTATCTTTGAATTTATGTACACCCAAGTGGTTCAAAATTTTACTTTACCTCTAGCCAAGTATTTTAGTCATTTTTATAATTCACGTATGATTTCCTGAATAAAACCTTACATTTGTGTATTTTATTCTCCACTATCACTCCACTATGCTCTGAGTCCAATGCATTCTTTATTCTTAGCATGCCAGTTGTTTAATTTTTTACATTATAGTAAATTGTCATCTAAGCATGGGCTGTTGTCCTGCTGATTGCACTTATCAAAAAATACATAGTTGGTCAGCGTATGTTGCCACTTTTGTTCTCCCACTACCATATTTGCTTTTCTTGCTTTGCTGAGGTCTCTTCTATGACTGTGTGATATCTTGCTGTTAGGCTTTGTTGTGCTTCTCAAGAATGTGTCTCCTGCTGTGCACTAGTATGTGCATTTCTGTTGGTGAATGACAGGGGAGAAGAATTGTCTATACCCTTAATCTTGTTAAAGTTGCTGTTACTAGATCAGAATTAGAGTTGGTTTCACTTTCTGCCTATCAGAATCAGGAGCAAACACATTGCAAAAGCATACAGAGACATTCAAAGGTATATGGCCAGGTCCCAGATCTGTCTGAATAAGAGAGACACTGTGTTCCAGAGCCTGAAGGTTATTGTAAAGTACCTCTCTGTGTTCTGTGAGTGTGAGTGTATGTGTGTGTGTGTGTGTGTGTGTGCATGTGCGTGCGTGTGTTTGTGTACATGTGCATGTGTGCGTGCGTACGTGCGTGTATGCATATTTGTGTGTGCATGCGTGCATGCAGGCGCGTGTGTGCGTGTGTGTGTGTGTGTGTGTGTGTGTGTGTGTGTGTGTGTATTTTCACATGTTAGGATTCCTGACAACTGGACAGTGAACATCATAGTTGGGAAGTGTCTGGTATGTCATTTGGCAAAATGTTTAGAAACCTTTTTTATCTACTTTTTGGGAGAAGGCTATTATCACTCAGATAGCCTTCTGACCACTTCCCCAAAGTAGAAGGAGCAGAGGGACTAGAGACTAAAAACAGTACCCTTGTGTTCTCAAGAAAATAATCATTTACCTACTCTTCTGTTATCAGTTACTAAGTATGAGATCACATGATGTCTCAAACATAAAGGATTCTAAATTTGTTTGTTTCTGAAGAGAAACAAATACAGCATCATGCTGCAATGATATTTAGCTTGTTGGTGTTTGCAAGGATGAGGGTTTTTTTTCCACCCTTAGGAATGTTAAACACTTGAGACTAGATAACTTATGGGGAAAAAAAAAAACCCTTAGAATTATAGCAGAATGCATTAAAATATTTGATGGCTAGGAGACAAAATTCACCATACTTGGTGAAAGATAAGGATCAGACAGAAGCAGAATCTATTTTTGGAAGCAGTCTTTTGTTGCAGTCTGTTAGGCAGTACGAGTTAGCACGTTTTATTATTACCAGTCTGTTAAAATGTGACTACTTAAGAGGGGATATCTGAGTTTTCTGCTGTGCTGCGCTCGTTTTGGCAGGGTATTTTACAATACTAAAGGAGTTTTAAGGGAATCTTTGATGTATTTTTACAAAAAAACAAAACAAAACAAAAAAACAACAAAAACCCCCAGAAGCTTCTTTTCTTACTGAAAATTTGGAGAGAAGATAGAACTAAAACAAAATTGTAAGTGCTTGTTGTGTAAAGGAGGTCAGGAATTTAGGTACTTAAGGTTTTATTACTTAGCCATATGGCCTTGAAATAGATGGTTTAATTTACCTGTACATGGATGTTTTCTGTAATAAACTCATTTATAATTAACTATTCTGAATATAAGTATAGAACTCTCTCTCTCTGTGTGCATATATATATATATGTATATGATTTTCATGTGAAGCATTTTTGAGCTGTCATTATTTACTTTAAGAGGTAATTAAGTTCCCATGATTGCTTTCCACAAATTTGTGCCTGGCCACCCATTATCATATATAATCAATTATCTGGTAATAATTACGAACTATAAAGTTTTTTTTGTAGCTGCCCTTTGTGTTCTATGTAATATCTTTTGAAATATTCTAAATTATTAAAACCTTAGGATTTAAAAGAAGAAAGTATGGAAAGCTTGTTAGATAGCTAACAGAAATGGTGGGCAAGAATGAGTAGGTATCTCTTACATAAGGTCTTAGCGCTGTGGTAGAGATGACGAAAGAATGGTTCTGAGACAGGGACACACCTAGTATACCTCACAGTACGTGACAGGTTTTTACTATAGCTCAGAATCTTAGCTGATCCTCTAAAATAGTGATTTCTTTTTTAGACAGAGAAAGGTGGAGAATATGAGCAGGGTACTTGAAATTCCTCATATAAGAAAGGAAATAAGAGTAGCCAGTTGAAGTGCTCAGGATTTGATCTATTTCATGAATATCATTTCAATTCTTGTTAACATAGCCTTATTTTATCTCCAGGGTTAGTGACGTTGCCCACAGACTTGAAGTGATAGTTAAGACACCAATGATTAAGTGATCCCATATTTGTCAATGATGTGGAGGATTACCTGTAGGAAGTATATTGGATAGTTGTGGTCTTGTTATAAAATTCTTTGAAGAAAAAAGCTCCATCAGAAGGTTTGTTTTGTTGTAGTGTGTTTTGTTGGAGGAATCTTTGCATTCACAGCTTGAGGCAGCTGGTACCTTTACATCAGCTGTCAGGAAGCACTGATGGATGACTGTCACAGTTAAGCTTGCTTACTTTAAGTATTCAGTCCAGCACTCATGGATACAGAATCCCATCATACAGACTTAAGGTGGACATTTCTACTTCAGCTAAACGAATGTAGAGGATCACTCAAAGGCTTCCTGGGGCCTCATCACATAGATGATTTTAGATTCAGTTAAGTTGATTATCAACATTAGTCATCATAGTGTTAATATTATTTACAGAAACCAAAGACATTTGATGTCTTGTTTATCTAACTTAAAATGACCACATACTGACTGAACACTGCAGTTTAAAACCCACAAAAGCTGTTAATCAAATAATGGGAGAAACAACACTTTATATTGGTGGCAAATTTAAGACCTTTACAATACATATCGGGATGGATATATAGGGTAAATTTGACAATCAGACATTACAGAAAATGTGATTAGTGACCCTCTTGGATTCTGGATTTGGCATAGCTATACTAATTAAATGATCACATAGAATCATTTAGGCTTCTTGGCTTTATGATTTAGGTGAGCACTGCTCAACCCAACTATCACACAGGAAGGAAAACATTGATAACCTGTGAAATGAAATTGTGGGGACTTTTGTATTTCCATTAAACTATTCATAAAAGAGGCCAGTGGGCCACTGGCTATAGTTTTCTTCATGGAATATTGCTTGTAGAAATGAAATTGCATGGTGCATTTATCTCATAACATTCATTGGACATTTATGGGCATTTGACTTCACTACATATACTAATAAAAAGAAAAACCTCCAGTATGCTTTATTTAATTACAGACAGCTTCATTGAGATTTAATCCATGAGTCATACAACTCCTCTATTTAAAATATATCATGCAGAGGGAGGAAATTATGTAATTATATTTTAATTAAATTTAGAGATATGAAAATATGTCATCCAGTGGTTTTCAGAATGTTCACAGGGATACACAATATTGCTGTAATCACTTCTGGATCATTTCATCACATCCAAAAGAAGCTGTACTGTCCTTCCTAGCCAGCAGGATTCCTCTCCCTTTATTCTAAGCTTATATATATACATATATATATATACATATATATATGTATATATATGTGTGTATATGTGTATACACTGTATGTTTACAATATATATAGTATATATACACTATGTGTATATATATATATAACTATATATATACTATACATTTATATATAATAGTTATATATACATATATATGTATATATATATATATATATATATATATAACTGTAATCATATATCTATTGGTGAACATCCAACATCAAAACCTTAATAACTACCCACAGCTCTAACAGTCACTGTTTACACTGTATTCTTCTTTGAGATTATTTTAGATTTCATAAGTGAGTGAGCTGTTGGCTTTGTCATTCTTCTTCTATTACTCTTTAACAAATATAAATTTCTCTAGGTTATCCATGATATTGCGTGTGCACACACACACACACACACACACACACACACACACAGAAAGAGAGAGAAAGACAGATGTTTATCATTTTAAAGACTAAAAAACATCTCTCATGTACACGTACTGTACAATAGCTGCTTCCCTCATCCATACTGTACAATATTTTCACTATGCATTCATAGTATAGAATATATCTGCTTACTCATTAGGCTGTTTTCCTATGTTGGTTGTTGAAAATAAAAACATGCTAAACAATTTTACTGAAAATAGAAAAAGTCCCTAATAAATATTGGAATGTGTTTATACATACATACACATAGACAGCAGATATATGAAAACATGTTCAATATTGTGACTCATCAAGTTAATGCAAATCCAAACTACAATGTTAAAAAGGCAAAGATATCAAAATAAAATAAAAAGTCCAAAAGAGCTGGGCAGTGGTGGCGCATGCCTTTAATCCTAGCACTTGGGAGGCAGAGGCAGGCAGATTTCTGAGTTTGAGGCCAGCCTTGTCTACAGAGTGAGTTCCAGGACAGTTAGAGCTGAACACAGTAACCCTGTCTGGAAAAACTAAAAAAAAAAAAATCCAAAAGAAATTAATAACAATAACATTTGAGCATGTATGCTGATGAGCCTATTGTGTGCATGATAATGTGTCTGCAAAATCTCAACTCAGAGATGAGAGTTTTTATTTTTTCTAGCCATAAATAAAACTATAACAGTAGAATGTAAATAAACGTTGATTTTTAAAATCTGAGGTGTCTTATTGTTTTTACTGTGTTTTGAATGTATTTTTAAACAGGTCTCGTTTTCACCTGCTTGAATTGCATTAGTTCATATATGTAAGGATTTTTGTTATTTTTATATCTTCCTAATGGCATTGTAGGCTTTATTTTTCAATTACCAACTCTGAGTGATTTAGAAAAGAAAAATTTAATTCCTCAACTTAAAATGGGATTCGATTATGATTTTACCATTAAACTTCTTATGGGATTTTAACTGAGTAGGAGTCTAATATTAATTCTAATTGTACTTCTATTAATAAAAAGGAAAGAATACGTTCTCCTACTAGAGCGTACAGATGCTTGGCCAGGAGACATAATTGCAAACAGTTATAGGCAAGGAAATGCTTTTAAGACGCTATTGAAATGCAGACACAAACAATGCTGCCTAGCTGGACAGCTGTGCGATCGAACCATACAGCAGATCGGTGGTACAAGCAGCTCTCAGGAATACCCTTGGCAAAAATAAATAAATAAATTAATTAAAAACAAACAAACAAACCTGCAAGCATAGTCTGAGTACAGTCTGAGTCCAAAAGAGTTATGAACAGAGACAGGCCTTTGAGAAGTTGGCTGAAGATTAGAATCAAAGGGCATATTTTGTGTGTGCCCGGTGGGGAAAACACTTTGGCAACTACATTGACTGTTTGAGCCACACAACCTTAGATCACATTCACTGTCAGGTTTTCAGAAAACCTAAAGGAAAACATCAAAAGAGCTCCTTTTCCCTCCAGTGGCAGGTGAGAAAAGAAACAAACATTACATTAGGGATATTTTACTCGGAATCACAATTAAACATTTGAGGCATTCTAATATAAAGAAAAATTGAAATTACTGTTAGTCTGACATTGCAGACTAGTTTTCCTGGTTTTGCCCTTTTGTTTTGTCTAAGAAATATGGCTAAAGAAATGAAAATATATATGTGTTTTGGTGTCTTGGTTACTCTGTTCAATTAATATAAGAATAATAGTTACTGAGTACAAACATATGTATATGCTGGAATATACCTTCTTGGTATTGCTGCTGAATTTTAAGGTCAGTATTGATTACTTTTATATAGAAAGCCTATTATATTCATATTATTTATAAGCTTAAATAAAAAAGTACTCATAGAACATTTTTTTTAATCTTTTATTTAGTTCATATGACCTAGTCAACATCTATACCTCTGTACTGGTTACCTTATATTCTAACTATTGTTGTTCAATAAATTTTATTCAGAATTTAAAATGCTTAAATTCAGTACTAGTATGTATTCCTGTGCCTAGTTAATACAACTTATCTATTATATTCTATTTCCTTGAGAAAGGTATCATAATATTGATATTATATAAATATATAATATTATATATATTTATATATAATATAAAAGAATATAAAAAAGCAATGAAAATCCACTACAAAAACAACGAACTTAGAAGCCATTCTCACATGGGATGCTAGTTTGCTCATCCACAAAATAAATATTCTATAGTCCATTTAATTTAACTATTAAAATTTTAATTCAGTTGATAGTAACTTTTCTCCATAAAGGAAAAAAAAATGGGAACTATTTTAGTTTTGTAAACCAGAAAGATTCTTTTACTTGGGTAATTCTTCTACTGTGCTATTATATTTTGCATAAAGAACAATATGCAAACAAATGATTGAGACTTTTGCTCATTAAGGCAGAACTTCAAAACTCAATATTTCAAAATTAACCCTTTTTGGAGTTATACAGAAATTAAAATAAATAACTCCAAATATAATACTACTCAGAGAATGTGGTTTTGATGTGTCTATGTAGAAGTTGGCATTGTGAATGCATTCTGGGATGGATGCACAGATATCAACCATCTCAAGAAAACAACATAATGTGTAAACAAATAATCACATACAGAAAGGAGTATGGTCTGTACTGTACCTCTTCAATCTGTCACCAGATCACAGGGTTCATTCCTAAAAGGATTCCTAAGGCCATACTGGGACCTCCTACAGATACCCACTTCATGACCCATTCATTGAGTAGACCATGATGGATGGCACTAACATGGGAAGAATATACATATAAACTGAGAAGTCCATGAACCTGGTTCCAGTGACTGCTGTGACTGTTTGTCATGTTCCTGCAGTGAGAGATGGACAGTAGGCAGACTCACAAGAGCATATTAAGATGGTGCTTTTTCTCAGTTTAGAGACGATAGGAGGATGCTGACATTGAACACACTTAGAGAGACATATATTTGCCAGCATTTTCATCAACAATTGAGAATAAGAAGAGTTTTATGTGAGAGATAGTACATGAAGGAAGATAGGCATTAAAGCATACAAGATAGAAAGATTGTGGAGCAATAAATCTAAAATAAGATGTCTTCAATAAGGTCCTCTACTTATAGCTCAGGGAACTTTGCATAAGAGGAGGCACACTTAAGCATCCTTGTCTGGAATGTGACTTCAGATCTTTCAAGGGGGCAACTTCAAGATAAAACAGGACTGATGCTCATGTGAACTCACAAGAGACTGAAGTAGCATGCACAGGCCTTCACAGGTTCAAGCCAGACTGGATCTCAGTGCTGAGTCGGAAAAGTGGATGGACAGTGTCTCCCAGCCCTAACCAAGAAGCTACCTGCAATGGGCACCTGCTTGTAAAGGAAAAAATAATTTTACAATAGAGTCTCATTGGGCATATTAATAGTACATCCTATGCACATCTGTAGAAGGCATTTGTAGACTTGTGTAGTGTTCATTTACTTGTATATTATGGATTCCAATTTTGTGTTTTCATATTTGTGTGTTTCATATGCTTTTCTTCATTTATTATTATGTTTTGTTCATTTTGTTAGGTTTAGCTGTTTGTTTGCTTTCAGAGAAAAAGAAAAGGCAAGACATTGTCTGGATGGGGAGTTAGGAAGGACCTGAAAAGAGTGGAGGAAAGAGAACTCTGGTCAGAATATGCTATATGAAAAAAATAGTGACAAGGAAAGAAAAAAATCCACAGGTGAATTTGATGGCTTAGGCCACAGGCAGAGAAGAGTAACAAGTCCTGATTTTCTTTTTCAGAACTGAACAATGAATAGCATGAGTAAATGAGTAGCATTGATAATTCAATATGTTATACATCAACAAAGTTTACCTATGTAGCCCGGGATCACTGTCAGCTCATGTTCCTCTTGCACTGGCACCCAATGGCCAAACATGTAGGCATACCTCGTCAAGCCTGAGTCTGAATAGCTGTCACTTTAATGGCTAAAGAATGATGAGAGAAGAAGAAAGTAATAGAAATCTTTCTAAAAATGGAAATTTATGTAAATGAAGGTAACACATTTTACATTGTTAAGTAATGTGTAGAAGTATTATCAATAGAGAACATAATCCCAGTATATCACCACATGACAACTTCTGTTACTTTCACCCTCTCAAGAACATATTATGAACCATTAAGATAATACAAAGAGATAACAGGACAGCAAGAAAACTGAGATCTAATCAGACAGTAAGTACAATACTTAGTATGCATGATCCAAGAATATCTAAAACTTTTGTAGTATTGTGCTCAAGTGCCACCCCTATAAATGTAATGGAATTTCTAAGCTAGACTCCATATATTTTCAAATTTAGAACTGAGAGCTCACCCATCTTCAATATTCCATGATCTGTCACTGAGATCACTGCAGAAATAAAATAACTTTGTAACTATTGATTCCACACATTTTAGAATCCTACGAATTATTTTCATTGAATTTGCCTTTAAAATAATACACACAAGCCTTACTATGCCTCAAAGCATCATACTCTTTCTTACTTATCTTACTGTATTTCATAGCTTGTCCTTAAGGATTATCACATATGTCTTGGAGAAGTGACACTTTTTTTCCTTTCTTAATGCACTGGTTAAAACATCTCAGAAGACATTGATGCAATACCGTTTTTAATCATTGTTTTCAAAATATCTCCAAATCACTTTGCCTATGATAAATTTTGACCTGAGTCCTTTGTACACTTTTCACTTCGGCTTGACTATTTGCCATAATTAATAAAATGTATGTACTTGTTATTCCTCCTTTGTTCCTGTGCCACTAGCAGCATGTCTTGTTCAAACAATACACTTTAATTATTGGTTTGTTTTTAATTTTTTAAAAGTTTTTAATTAGATACTTTATTTACATTTCAAATGATATCTCCTTTCCTTGTTTCCCCTCCGGGGGAGAAAAAAAAACTGTTTCCTCCCTCCTCCTCCCCCTGCTCACCAACCCACCCTCTCCAGCTTCCTGGCCCTGGCATTCCCCTGTATTGGGGCATAGAACCTGTGACAGGACCAAAGGTTTCTCTCTCAAAAATAAAAGACAGTAAAATAAAAAAATAAAAAAAAAGAAAGAAAAGAAAATCAGAACTGAACTAATACAAAACAAAACAAAACTCCAAACTAATCAAGACAAAAAATGCACAAAACCTATTGAGACTGTTTTGTGTTGAGCAACTCCTCTTGCTCATGGAACCTTCTCTAGAATGTTCTTGTTGTGCCCAGTGACAATCTTCCCCTACCCAGACACCTTGGAACAGGTGTCTATTCCAAGAAGTTTCCTGCTAGTGGTGGTACTTTTGCCCATTTCCCCTTTCCAATGCTGGCAATACATTTAATAATAACTATTATTATTAAGTAATTATATACTTAAAATAATTATTTATTATTACTTAGGTATCATGTGCATTAACTCATGATTGATTTCTCCTAAACAAAGTTTTCACACACACGCATACAAACACACACACACACACATTCTTTTTCTACACAAACTTGTACTGACAAATTAAAAATTCCTAGTAAACTTATTTAGTGCAAAGTAACATGGTGAAAGAATAATTCTTTAGTTTCATAAGAATAACAAGCCCATTAATTGCACATAAGATATATAACTTTGTGACTTTTTTTTTTAAATTAACAGAGGCAATAAAACAAAAGAAAATGTAAATACACTTGTTTAACAAAGAGTCAGTCAGTAGAATTTGGCAATCTTCTGGGCATCAGAAGAGAAACAGGAAAGTTTGATAAAGGAGTGCCTCATGTGTTCTTGAGCATGCTGTTTCTATGAGGTTGTACACTGCTTATGCCATCGGTTCAAATCTGGGTTTTGACGCTACCAAGTAGATCCATTCAGCCATTAAAGTACAAAGAACAATTGCTCATTTCTTCTTGGTATTTTAAAGGATAAATATAAAAAATTTAACAAAAATTTAGATACTTTAGACACAAAATATTAAGATATTCAATATAGGCAGCTATATGTTTGGTGCAGTCAATTTTTAAAAGTGACAGTACCTGCTGAGTCCTTTGGACTTTGCTTCTGACAACACTTGTAATGTGTTTCTTGAAATGAATTTGTGGTATTTTTCAGATTTGTTTAACATGTTCAATTGTAGCAATTAAATTGTGTTTCCTTTCTTTTCTGATATTTAAATGTTTCATAAGCACTACAGTTTCAGGATAGCTTAACATTTATTTCTAAATATTTTTTGACCATCATAAATTTTTCATATATGTGTATATATACATATGTATAACATTTATTAAGAATTTTTCTATAATATAAAATATTTATATACTTTAACATATATAGGCATATATATTTACAGTATTTCTTGCTTCTACAACATGTAAGAAATCTATCCTATTTTTCAATAAATTTTGAGATAACGTGAAAATTGTACATATTTAAATATTTCATACAGGTTTGAGTAATAAAACAATAGAATTGTTTAGACAGTTCACATATGTTTATATAAAATCTTAACAAATATAAAAGACTTGACTTTCCTCTATTGATAATATTTGATATTTGTAAAATGAAGGTAATATTCTAGCTATCAAATATTTTGGAATTTATTTTTATATTACATAAATTAGAAACTACTGATATTTACCTTAATAAATATGATTAATAGAATCACAGTATTGGTAAGATATATAGAGCAACTTGTCTGTGCTACTCAAAGACATATATGTATACTATTGCATATGTGATGAATCATATACATATATTTTGGTTTTTGTTGTTTTGCTAAGAATTGCAATACTTAAAGAGATATCCAAACAAGGCATGACTACAAGTACATCAAAATTCTCATTAAATTTCCCAACAGTTGTTTAAAAAATGTTAAGTCTTTGTTCAATGATTGTTTTATAGTACATTTGTTGGTAACCAGTTTTAAAACTTCATAGTTAAAGTCAACTGAGAATCACTATAGCCTTCAGTGAAAAGAAAAGAGGGGACATGACATAATGGAGATAAAATTCTATAGTCTCCCTTTGGCCTGTAACAGTTGCACACACTGAGTTCAAGAAGACAAACAAAAAAATCTGGAGATAATAGCTTATTTTATCTTTATTTATGAGCCAGATACTGCACTGCAACGACAAACTGTTGTTAAAAGTTTTATATCTTGTATGATCATCTAGACCCTGGAATTTACCTGACATTCTCATTTTGAGAAATACTAGAACAAATGTAATCAAATGCTTGTGATATTATGGGTCTTTATATACTACACAATAAGTAGTTACAGTTTTAGAAACACAGGATATAAATGCACAAATATATTTTTAGAAAGTACAAAATTTGTTCAGTTGTTGAAAACAAAGATGAGGAATTTCTTGACAGCTCACAAGATGCCAGGAGTGTATTTGGGATAAAGAAGTGAGAGAAGACTCCTTCTATTCAACTGAGATAAGCATAAAAATCAAAGTTACAAAGACTTTGTTCAGTTACTTCAAGCAAGGGAGTCTTCAAATTACTTGCAACAGGGATGGAGAAAACACCTATATTGACTGAAGAACAAACTCTTAAAGAACAATTCAGGTTTACCAAGGATAAACTAGAAAGGTCCAGGTTGAGTGTGAAGAGTTAAGGCACTCTATAGTATACTTGTGGAATTATAGATTGTCTTATATGGGAAATTAAGAGCACTGTAAGATAAAAATGTAGAGACTACTGAGAATTATGCCACATGATAACTTGAAAGGTTACTCCATATTGTAGAAGAATTGGGAATACATCTTGAACAACAAGGTGACAGCAACATAGTCTTGAGTGTGATTATCTTCACACATTTGGGCCTCCAATAAATGCCTATTAATATTTACATCAGGGAAAGCTTATAAAAGTAGAAGCAACAATTTAGAATTCAAGAAGAGTAAGGGTAAATGTATATGAAAATAGAAAATAAATGAGTTCCTGGAGAGATTTTAGTGAAGTAGCTTCAAAGGCTGTCTAGAATCTGAATTTAGATTAAAGACGCCAAATAGTCGACTGGACTAATTCAAGGAATAAATTATCTGTAACATACCTAACATAGAAATACAAGAACAGAGGAACTTTACAAAAATCAGGTGATTCAAATTTTCTAAATGGAATTTTAAAGGAATATAATTTTTAATAAATGAAAGAAAAATGGACAATATTGCCTTAATCTGAAAATACAAGTAATGGGTTGTGAAGATCTGCTGGAGGGAGAGTGGGCAGGGCCAGATTGAATGGAGACATTTCTACTGAGGAAATAGATTGTGGGCACTATATTACTCTTGGAAGCAATGAAACATGAGAAAATGTACCAGTTCAGGAGAGTATATGGAGAAGATTTTAACGTCAAAATCAGAATGTCTTTTTGAGGTCACCAAATATGAGAGAAATATATTTGACAATACTCCTAACTTGAAGTATGTGAGGTTGGAGTTGTGATCTGATGAGGCAGTATATTGTAATTTTTTCTTTTATCCTTATGCTTAAAAAAATGTTTCCCAAGTTAAATTCCCATTTCAGCTATAGGAAGAAAATAACTTTTATCCGGATGTAATTTTGCTAAATGTTAATTTTTAAACACCAAGTTTCAGTTCTATATTTTTCTTGCTTCATTTTTACAACATCCTGCCAAACAAGTTTTCTTATAGCATTTCTCGCCTTGTCTTGATTTTAAAACTTATTATTACCACTATAACATTTTTCAAAAAGTTATGACTATACTAAAGTTCTTTATAAAATAAACTTGCTAACGCTCAGACTTTCCCGTATCACATAAAAGGCTATTAGAGTACTTGAGATCTGTGTTATTGTAAACAGAATTTAAGTTCAGGGATAAACAGAGAGCTATAATTAGCAATGCAATAACTCTTATTTAAGACCAAGAATCTCAAAATAACAGAGGTTCATTGTTTTTTAGAAAACATTTTTTTAATTACATCTCCCTCTCATGTATAAAGAAATGTTGTTTTCCAGAATAGTAGCATACATTTTGACCTTGTAACACATTTTTTAATTAAAAATATTTGAGTTATAATAAAATTAGCTTATTTCTTTCTTTCGTTTTACTTAACCTTCCCATATATCCCTCCTTATTCTCTTTCAAATGCATGACTTTCTTTTTAATTTTTGTTACAAAAATACAACCTGCTTAATCTATATGATGTTACACACACACGCACACACACATGCACGCACACACGTTTTCAAGAATGAGTAGATGAGTATTTAGAATAGAAGAGTAAATTGGTATATTCTTTACTGGGAAGACTATTTCTCTTGTTCTCAGCATTTGTTAGTTGCTTGTAATTATTTGTGTGAAATCTAGTCTTTTGAACCTTGCCCCATGCATTTTCAAGTGTCTAATTTTGGCCTCCTCGCTCAGCTCATGTTTAAGCAGCCATACCAGTGAGAATCTATGTGTATAGCTTCTGAAATCCCTAGTGAACACAATCTGACAACAAACTTGCTATTCGTCTGGCTCTTATAATATTTTTCCCCTTCTTACACAATGATGCATGTACCCTAGGTTCCAAAAGTGTGTGTGTGTGTGTGTGTGTGTGTGTGTGTGTGTATGTGTATGTGTGTGTGTGTGTGTGTGATTATATATATAATGGCTGTATCAGTTGCAACTCAGCTCTACAACTCTTAACTCCTCCAAGATAATGAACGTCATGTCACTTTTGCTGGAGGCATCATTTATTTTGTACAAAGGACCCAGATACCTCTAAGCTTGAACTGAACTGAAAGATTCCACCCTAAGGTCCAGCTTTTGTGGCACTATGCAAACTTCTCAAGGAGTAAAGTATAACTACCCCATTATGTTACCTAAGAACCACAACCATGATCAGCATGGTACATGTATCCTAAGGATATTGTAGTGGCAAACATAACTTGTTAGTAACTAGCAGCTCTCTAACTGAACTTAATATAACAAGAGGGAAATCAGTGGGAGACTAGATTCAGTGGGAGACTAGTCAATTATACAGGACTAGTGCAGTGCTGGATCTTGATGGAGAACCTATAACTTCCATTTTACTAAAATGGCATAATCCTTAAGTACATTTGAAGTATTTCTTCTTATACCCTCAGAGAAGTATATTCTTTTCTCTTCATCAATAAAAGTCCTTAATGGAACAAGTTAAGGTATAGTCAATGAATGTTCTGGAATACTTGATTATAAGATAATCACTATCAGTTTTTTATAATTCCTGAATAAATTTCCAGTTGGATGATAGCACGCACTATTACTTAAAGGACTTACTGCCTAGCCAATCTGCATTTATTGCTTTACACTGCAATCAATGCATTCTGTGTTTAGCATATACAAGTGATTGAGAGTCTGAAAAGGAAATAGATCTTAGTGTGTGTGCATGGGTATTTCACATTGTAAGTCAACTTACTAGGTTTAGCATGCATCTATGTGCACATTAGCAAAGGGGCCCTCCAAAAATGATCAAGATGTTACTTCTTGACTGTTAAGTGGAAATAAGACCTAAACAAATGGGTAATGTTAATTTTAGTGTTTCTAAATAATTTTTCCTTACATGTATTTCTCATGGTATTGTACCCTTTTGTAAATTCTATGTGTGCTATTCATTCTTGCACAATCGATAGATTACATTTGCATCCACCCATACTTTTTAACTTCTGAATTTTATTTCAATTAATATGTGTTAATTGCTGCAATGAACAACTCCTATATATCAGCGATTTAATGTGATGAAGTTAATTTTCACTCATTTCTCAGTCTGAAGAGATATGGAAACTTTTTTCTTTCTGAGGTCATATGGGATAGCAGATGATATTCGGCTCTTTCCTTGATCCCAAACCTTTAGGAGTCATATTGTCCAGGCTTATCAGTAGTAGATGAGGAGAGTATTGGAAAGATTTGTTGAGGATTCTTAAGTACATGGTTTGCATGTTAACATATAATGCTACTAGTGAGGACATATCACAGCAACCTGCTAGGGCAAAAATATGCTAGACATTAAGTTTTTGATTAAAATATGATTAAAATAAAATTTGGCATTACCATAAAGTATCTGGCTTTTGCACATACTTAGAAGTCCTCATTTATCATTGAAAGATGCACCTTGGGAATCCATTGAATCCACAGGTGATTTTGTCACTCTAACATTGTCAGTTACTGATACCACAACATAGAATGCCCGCTTTATGAATATATAGTTGCTATCTTATTGGGGAAACAAGTCTAGGAAAACTAAGCCAAAATATCCATTCAGTATAATTCAAAATTAAAATTATAGAAACCGATGTTATAAAATTTGACAATAATAAATGGCCAAGAGTGAGACATGGCAATTATAAAGTAGTACTAAGAATAAAATGCTGAAACATAAGTAGAATATTCCATTTATAGTTTTAGAACTTCAGGTCGAGAAATATAAATGTCTTGTCCAAACTCATGCCGTAAAAGAAAGTAGGTAAGATTTTTATAAAGGCATAAATACTAGGCAATTGTGTTCACATCACTGATCTCATGTGATAGTTTATACATGTACAGTGGGTGTACATGCAAATACATTTGCAAACAATTGTTTCTTTATGTAATAATGTAAAGATATAGCAATGTACTTTAAGGATATGTAAATGTAATTATCTTCAAAATAAAGACATAAAATATTTGACAAAATATTGTGCCTTGAAAAAATAACTTTTTATTATTTTTTAATAGTTAGTGGGAATGAGTTCAATTACTTTGTTAATTGGACAGTCTTTACATTTTACAGTGATTTAAATGATATTCACACTGCATTTTTGTTGGAAATCTAAGAAAGGAGCAACTATCCTCACAGATTGCTAAATTTGATGGATAGTTGCTTCTCATGGATAATGAAAAGCAGAAGCAGGAAAGAGTAGGTGATATTTTAGGAATCATGTTGAAATATATCAAGAATAACCAGAGTTTTGGAAGGGTATAAGCATGAAAGTTTGTGTCTGACACTAGAAATAAAGCTAGATTTTTTTCTTCCCACCCTAGCTAGGCAGATACTGTATTCATTACATTTTAAGTAATGTTTTTATGTTAAAATGCTCAAGGTGAGTGATTGTGTCTTAGTTACTGTATTATGTTTTCCTTTTTAAAAGCTTTCTTGAGATTATAATATAATCACATCATTTCTAGCCTCTTCTCTCTCCAAAACCTCCCATATTCTCCTCACTTTTCTCTTTAAAGTTTGGAGCATTTTTGTATTCATTTTAACTTTGTGAATATATGTGTATACATACTCATTCCTAAATATAGCCTGTTCAGTCTGTATAATGTTACTCATATGGCTACTCATATGTATGTTTCTAGGGATGACCACTTGATATTGAATAACCAGTTGGTGTGCTCTTCTGGGAAGAAGGCTATCCTAATTTGAACATCCTTTAGTTTTTAGTAGTCATTGTGTAGAGTTGAAATCTCTCGTACTTTTTACCATCCACTTTGGGATGTCTACTGGTGTTGTCTTTGGTTTAGAGCAGTGGTACACATTCTGATTAACATGGATCTTTTTAAGAGGACTGATGCATTTTCACAAGTACCATTTTCATAATGTTGTTACCTTTCATATAATTCTTCTGCTGAAAGTAGAAGAACAAGGAAAAAAGAAAATGTCCTTAAGGACCAAAAGCTTCTTAACATCACAGGACAAAGTAAGGACAGGGCTGGTTGGCCTGAGACCATAAGCACAGTATTATAATAATGTCAATACGTTAATGTTGTTCAGATTTTTTCAAATGTTCCAGATTCTTTCAAACATTCCTTATATGTATATGTTCTGAGCAGTACTGTGTTATCACACATATTAATTTTAATTCTTTAGTGATTGTTGTTGGCATGAGCACTGGCACAGGTATGCCACTACATTCATGTGGTGATCACCTCACAACATTGGGTGGTATTCTTCACATCTGCTCTTCTCTGAGGCAAGGTCCCTATGTTACCACTTCATGGTCTAGGCTATTTGGAGCATGAGTTACTGGGGATTATTCTGACTCTGTCATTGGTAAAGGATCAATGGGAATAAAGAAAAATACTAATACATCTAACATTATTTGGTTTCTAGGTTTTTAACCTCAGGTCTCTCTCTCTATATATGTGTGTATAGATTATATGTATATATAATTTAAATTTAAATATATAAATACATACACATGTCCCTATCTATCTATCTATCTATCTATCTATCTATCTATCTATCTATCTATCTATATGTAATGGGCCTATATTTCCCCATGGCAACATTCTACTGGCTTTTTATTATATAATTTAACTTTAATATATAACTTCATGTCTGAAATCTGTATGTGATAGATGCTTTTGACCACAGAGTCTACAGACATGATGGAATGTTCTTGTTTTGTGGGAGATTTTTATGCTTAGGTTTACTCTTATTTCCTTACTAGGTAAACTTCTAAATCACATTCAAAATCTTTGAATACACATTGCTGAACTTGTGCTATTATATATATATATATATTAAGAAATATATAAATATATTCATGTAAATGCATATCAATTTATGTCTCTTATCTATTTTTATACACACACACTCTAAGTTACATAGTATGACAGAGACAATTGCAATAGAAAATAAATGAATGGAATTGAACATATTTAACCTTACTTATCACCATTTTTATCTTTTAAAATTATGTATGTGTTATATATGAATAAACGTGTAAAATTTGTGTGTGTGTGTGCACTTGTGTGTGGAGGCCAGAGGCTGATGACATGTTCCCAATAATTCACGGCTGTCTTGTTTAATCATTACTACCGATGCCCTGAATTCCTGTCCTCATCCTTGACAGTTGAGCCATCTTCCTGGACAAACCTTTAATACTACCTTAATTAAAGCATACATAAAGACTCAGAATTGCTACATACTTATATTATAAATCCCTTATATTACATAAACCAGTTCGAAACCTGTCTTAGTCAGGGTTTCTATTCCTGTACAAACATCACAACCAAGAAGCAAGTTGGGGAGGAAAGGGTTTATTGAGCTTACACTTCCACATGGCTGTTGATCACCAGAAGAAGTCAGGACTGGAACTCAGGCAGGTCAGGAAGCAGGTGCTGATGCAGAGGCCAAGGAGAGATGTTTCTTACTGGCTTGCTTCTCCTGGCTTGCTCAGCCTGCTCTCTTAAAGAACCCAACATCCAGAGCCTCCAGTGAGAGCCGCCATCTTCTCTCCAGTGAGTTCCTAAGCCTGGAGCATCCACCTGGGAGGCAAAGGCTCCACTAGTTGCAGGGGAGCCGCCGGGCAGCAGGGACCGGATCCTCTCAGCTTCCAACTAACAGAGGTGGATCAGGGACCTTGGCCACCTCTCCCTTGCTCGTGGAGAGTCTGCCCCCAGAGACCCGCCGGGACCCGGAGTCTCCAGTGAGAGCCACCATCCTCTCTCTGGTGAGTTCCTAAGCCTGGAACAGCCACCTGGGAGGCAAAGGCCCCATGAGTCGCAGGGGTCTTGCAGGGCATCAGGGACAGAACAAGCTCTGGTGAGACTCACTAAGAACATCTATCATCAAAAATCAAGAGAAGGTGAAAGGCAAACGCAAGAATCCTACCAACAGAAACCAAGACTACTTGGCTT
>NW_022196894.1:64774693-64816757 GCF_008632895.1 Mastomys coucha | reverse complement strand
CCCTCTGAAAAATGAAAAAAAAAAAAACCCTCTTCCCTTCCCTTGCTCACCAACCCACCCTCTCCCTCTCCCACTTCCTGGCCCTGGCATTTCCCTACACTGGGGCACAGAACCTTCACAGGATGAAGGGCCTCTCAGTCATCTTTATCCACAGGCTCATTTATCTTAGGCATGATAAAAGGCCTAATTTAAAGCATAGATTTATCCTACATGTTATTTCCAATGAATATTTTTTATTTAACACCAATTTTAATCATTTTTTTGTTACCCTCTATAATATGATTGTTTCCAATTCTTAAAGAAATATATACATGTGTATCACCTAAAATTTATATTTTAATCTCTTCCCTGAAACATACAATTTAATCTCTTCCAAATTAAAATGTCCGTGGTTGGTGGCTGAGCGATATCAGGGATCCAGATTAATTCCTATATGGTTGCCCTCCTCCTCAGCTTCTCCAGTTTTTCCCTAATTGAACCACAGTAGTCACCAGATTCTGGCCATTGGTTGGGTGTTAATGTCTGCATTTGACTCTTTCAGGTTTGGATCTTGAAGGTGAGGAGGGGAAGGGATATCTTCTTGGAGACAGGGGAGGAGATATGGGATGTGAAACAATCAGAGGATGGACTGAAGGGGGATATAGTCTGGACTGTAAAAATAGATTAAAGAATATTTTTTTTTAAAAGTCCCTTCAGTTGCTTGTTTTTTTTTTTTGTCCTCAGAATAATTCCTAGTCTAAGCAAAATTTATTTATTTTCTGAAGAGAGTTTTGGGCTTAGTACTATGACATGAAAGAGAATTACCAAACCACTAGATACTAATATGGATCCAGATAAGAGTGTAAGAAAAGGACATACCAGAGCTTTTGCTTGGGTTTTGTTTCTGCTGCTGTAATTTTTGTTATTTTCTTTCTTGTGTTCCTATTTCAGCTCAGATCTGTCAATCAGCTTTCCTTATTACCCCAGTAGGATTGGGTTCTGAGCTAATATGTCTTCTATCTTATGAAGCATGCTTTTTATTTGCAATTTCTCAGGCAGTTTTTCTTGTCTTCTAGAAACATGGATTTAGAGATTGCAGCAATTTTATGTTTTCTTGTGCCTTCCACATCAGTTTTCCCAGTAGGTTTACCAATACTTATACAGATTGGATTCCTAGTCTATTGAGTCAATAGGAAAAAAAAAGATGTCAACCGCTCTTTCCTTTCTTTTATTGGAAATTGAAAAAACAATCAAACCACCGTAATATTAATAGGTAAAATAATATTTTACAGCTAGAAACATCAAGGCACAGGGTATATTGATACTCCATCATAGATTAAGTGATTGTGCTAATAGAATGCATATATTACATCCTTATTTTTATTATTTCCCCCTAAAATTAGTATTTTAAATGTAGAAGACTAAGATAGGAATAGTAAAATTCTCAGTTTCACTGATTCATTTATATACTTAAGAATATTTTTACTATTCTTAGGAGATTATGACACACAAAAGCACCAGTGCAGAACTTGCTATACTCATCACGTTACACACAAGCAACATTTTCAGGTACTCTCATGAAACCAATAGCATGGCTGAATTATATTTTGTGAACGGAAAATATGAATGTAGCAAAAATTTATTCATTTTTACAAGTTTCATTATTCTTAAATTTTAAAGAATTTGATATACAGAATTTGAATACCCTGTTGGCAAAATGGTAAAGACAATTTTTAGTTGGAGAAACCATAAATAGCTCATTATTTGTCCATATCAAGAGGCAAATCTAAATAGTAATGATAACTCCTTTCAATATTGCACACTGGGACTACCTACACACTGGCCTCTGCTCTGTCTCATTCTGTTTTCAATTGTTTTTTTGATATGGCTCTCATTATATTTCCTGAACCATAGATAAGCAAAAGAAACACCGAATTTAAATTTAGTTAGTTGAGATTATGGAAATATTTACTATAGAAGGTTGTCTCAAAACTTGAATGTTTGGCCTAGATTCACCTCTTTAAACATTATCTTTCATCATCTGTTCAAGAATCTAGATAAATATAGAAATATCTGTTTATGTATTAAATGATAACAGATTATGTACAAATATCCATGTGCTGTACTCTCTGGTCCCAATTAAGTTATTTTACTTATATTTGTATAAAATGATACAGACAGAATTATAAAATTATTTTGAGATGCTGATTATATTTGGATTTGTAGTCAAGCACAGGAATGAATAGTGTGTTAATGAAATTTGACTATTCTCTCTTTATTTATATACCTATATATGTATTATTACTCTTGGAAACTAATTCATTTAGTCATTACTTTCAAGGAATTTAGTACCTGAATTAGAACATCTGTGTTTGAAAATATTTATGAATGTCTTAAGATAAATATTTAGTTAATTGATGAAGAAAACATTGATCACTACATAATACATCATAGGCTTATTAAGGTCATCTATCTATTGTAAGCTATATTATCCTTAGTTGCCAGCAGCTATGGAAACCAGTGATTATATCAACATATCATTATAATTTAGTGTAAATGTTCATTTTCCTATTTAATTCCTCATTACATATAAGCCTTGTTAAATAGCATTAAAATTTAAAACAGTATTATTTCATCTAGAGTTTAAAAGAACTAATGAAAACTAACTAACTCTTTGTCATGAGATCAAATAGAAGTAATTATACCATTTAATAATCCTTGTTCACTTATCCTTTTCAAAGTACAGACATGCGGTGACCTGTAAAACCATGAAGTAATTTGTGTCCAAGTGAAATAAAGTTCTTTCTCTTTCCACTCGAGTCAGTTAAAATTATTTTTAGTTTATGCTATTTGTTATCTTACTTCCAACTGTTTTTCTAAGGTTTCTGAGGTTCTTTGAGGACATCTTGAATCAGTTGTAAATAAATCATTGCCTCAAGTTTGAATTTATCAAATAAAATGGATGTTTATTGATGAACATGAAGAAATAATGGCTAAATGGCAGATTAGAATGGAAGGTGTTAGAATAATTTGATTTGTCATATTGACAGCTATATTTTATTAAATACAGGCACTTCTTAAACTTTAGCCATGGAAAACAATCAAGTGACTTCTAGAAAAATAGAATTTATTTGAACTTGCACTAAATTCTTAAATAAACTGAACATCCAGCTTTCTCAGTCAGGCTTTATAAAGCATCCCTATAAAGCTTTAATAATACACACCATAGGAAGAACAACATTATCAACCAACCAGACCTCCCAGAGCTCTCAGGGAGTAAGTTACCAACCAAGTACAACCCATGGCTACAGCCACATATGTAGCACAGGATGGCCTTGTAGGATGTCAGTGGGAGGAGAGGCCCTGTGTCCTGTGGAAGCTAGATGAGCCAGTGTAGGGGAATGCTAGGATGTTGAGGAGGATATGGGTGGGTAGGGGAGCAGGGGATATGGGGGATGGGATAGGGGGTTTTTGAAGGGGAAACCGGGAAGGGGGATAACATTTGAAATGTAAATAAAGAAAATAATGTATTGAGAGAGAGAGAGATGAGAGAGAGAGAGATGTGAGTGTGTGTGTGTGTGTGTGTGTGTGTGTGTGTGTGTGAGAGAGAGAGAGAGAGAGAGAGAGAGAGAGAGAGAGAGAGAGAGATACATTTCTGTGAACTTGACAGGATTCTGTTTCTTACTGTGCATGTTCCATGCCAAATAAATGAGTCTCATAGAAATGAATTTGCAGTTTTAAGTACTTTATATCATGTTTCTATAAATCCACAAAGGCAAAATTTTATACTATTGACCTAAACTCTCCTTTCCTGGATGATAATAACAGCTCCATACAAGTAAAGAGACTTGGACCTGAGCTCTAAAGTTTTTCTGGCCACAGTTGCCACCTAGCCTCAGCTCTCTCTTCAGACAGCATTCTGAGGCCTCTGAAGGGCTTGGTGGTCAGGCATTGAGCACTAAATCCACTGCAGGGAACTTTCTTTTCATGCCAGTCTCAGATCTTTAAGAGTATTAACTTGATAGTGAATAGTGTAACTGCTCTCAAGCCAAGGATGTCATAGAACATTAAAATTTCTTGTGAGTTTCATGCAACAACAATGTAAATATATTTCATTTCTGTCCATTGCATACAGGGAACATCACATGTTCATGCTCTAAGGTAGACAAATGAGTTATCTTATAGGCTGTTGCTGAGTTGTAGGATTAAAACATATTGCTTAAATATTAATGTGTTTTTACAAATGGATGCAAAAAACAGAGCAACTTTCAACCTCGTTCAGAACCATCGCAATGAACCTGAAATAAGTAGGTCTCAAGGTATTTAATTTACTCTTCTCTTGATAGTTTATCAAATTTTGAAATTAATCCTCCTGATAGATTTTATTTTATCCAAATGATGGTAATTATCTTCTGTGTATGTGCTACCAAACACCCATGATTCATTATAGTAATTTAAACTGTAAGAGAAATTGAAACCAATATGCCTGGGAAAAGCATGCCTTCTGTATACCCCAGAAGGCAATGGAGCAAACACTGTAACTGTTCTTGAAAACATCATTAATTGAATAAAGAAGTTGCCTGAGGGGAAAGGAGCAGTAAGTTTCTTATTGTCATAGTTAGCAACACTTTTTAAAATGTCTGCTATGTATATCAAGTTGAAATCCTGATAGGAATAGAACTCTAGTTTCTTCATTATTCTGGATTCTTGAAAATGGAGATATTTAATGATATTTTAAATAAATGTGAATACTCTGTAAAAATTCTTGGAAACAGCTATTTTTTTGAAAATCACTTTTATTTTGAGATTATGATATAATTGCATTTCTCTTTTTTAAAATTTTTATTGGTTATTTTATTTATTTACATTTCAAATGTTGTAATCCTTCCCGGTTTCCCCTCAGCAAGCCCCTTTCTCACTTCTCCTACGCCCTACTTCTATGAGGGTGATCCCCTACACCTGTCCACTCCAGTCTTACCAACCTTGCATTTCCCTAAGCTGGGGAACCAAGCCTTCACAGGACCAAGGCTCATTAATGTCGGATAAGGCCATCCTCTGCAACATGCAGATGGAGCCATGGGTCCCTCCATGTGTTTTCTTTGGTTGGTGATTTAGTCTCTGGGAGCTAAGGCGGGGATGGGGGGCAGGGAGGGGTGTGGGGAAAGTCTGGTTGTTGGATATTGTTGTTCTTCCTATGGGGTTGTAACTCCCTTCAGCTCTTTCAGGTCTTCCCCTAACTCCTCAATTGGGATCCCTGTGCTCAGTGCAGTGGTTGACTGTGAGCATCTGCATCTGTATTTGTCAGGATCTGGCAGAGCCTCTCAGTAAACAGCTGTATCAGGCTCCTGTCAGCAAGCACTTCATGGCATCCACAATAGTGACTGGGTTTGAAGACTGCATATGGGATGGATCCCCAGGTGGGGTAGTCTCAGGATGACTTTTCCTTCAGTCGCTGCTCCACTCTTTGTCCCTTTATTTCTTTTAGACGGGAGCAATTCTGGGTTAAAATTTTTGAAAAGGGTGGGTGGCCCCATCCCTCAACCGCAGGCACACCTAACCTCTCCATATGATCTCTGCAGTTTCTCTCTCCCCTTTTTGAGCATTTCAGCTAATGTCATCCCCTTTGGGTCCTGGGAGGCTCTTGCTTTCCTGGCATCTGGGACTTTCTGCATGCTATCCCAGTTCCCCATCTCCTATTACTACACTCCTCTGTTTAATTTCCTGACCCTCTGTACAACTTCTCATCTCCTCCCACACTCGATGCTGCCCTCCTTTTTTTCTCCCTCTCTTCCTCCCAAGTCCCTCCCATCATCTATATCCTGTGATTATTTTGTTCCCCCTTCTAAGTAGGAATGAAGCATCCACACTTTGGTTTTCCTTCTCCCTTTCCTCCCTCCAAATCTGTTCATTTACCTGTTCCCACTCTCCTTCAAAACAATGGCATCTTTTTTTTCCAATAATGATTATTGTATGTATATATGAATATACATATTTCCTAAATATAACACTTCATTTTATATGATTTTACTTGTGTGTATCTTTTCTGGCCTGACCTTTTGTCATTGCACAACTAATTGCTGTGCTCATCATTAGAAAGGACCACTTCTTCCCTTCCTGTAGCTGTCTGTATAGTGTTGAGGCTTTGTGGGCAACTTTTTTCTGTAGTACTATTTTTCAGTGATATTAATGAGAACCTAAAGCAATTGAGATCTTAGGGATTCTTCAGAGTACCCTTGTCTTCATGCATTGTCTGTCTACTTGGTATCTTGATATTTAGTCACGTGGCACTCTCCTTGTGTTACTGTCTACTCTCCTTCTCATAGGAAGTAGGCAGAGGAATAGAAACGTCATCAGAATCATTTTCATGCTATAAATATAATATGTAGCTGTTCTTTAATAACAGCCATCCTATATACATGACTTATGTACTTTAATAGTTCATAGTGGGTTGTAAATTTAGTATTTTAGTGAGCAAAAGTATTCTAACAATTTATTTTTTGTTAAATCAGAACATCAGAATAATAGTGAGAGAATGTATAAAGAGCTTTTCATAAAATACTTTTACTTAATCCTTTAACATAAAATGTTTTTACTTAATCCTTTAATAGAACTTTGGGTATGTTATATATATATCAGCAGACTGAGCATGATAATTTTGCCCATGGTTGTATGCTATCAGCAGAAAGGTGCAGAATATCTGATGATGTTTTGTTCAAATCGTATTTAACTTTAATATGAATAACAATTCTAAAAGTATCTTTCTTAAGTTTCAGTTTATAAAAATGTCTTATGTATATATGAACATACAGAGTGCATTTTTCCCTTTCAGTGTCTATTACTATTATACAATTAAACTAATACAGTATTTTAAAAAAGACCAATCTAGAAAAGTACACTAGAATCTAGTTGTGTGTTAGTTCTTCGTATGAAATTCTTTTTTAAAGTTCAACGTGATAGTCTCAGTTAGACATTCTTATTTTGATAATGCAGAGTACCAATCCCAATATAAGAAAAGTTGTGCATATGTGAAATCTGTACAATTAGTGGATTTTAAAGGCAAGATTTAATTTGTCAATTGAATTGACTTAATTTGTCAATATCTTTGTTCTTTCCAGTGGTCACATATAGATTATTGTAACCTTGTCTCCCAATTACTTCTTTGATCAAGGACATATTTTTTAACTCATCAATCTAAAAATTTTTGCAAAGGCAAAAAATAATCTCTGTGATTATTAAATTATTAAAATAAATGTGAGGGCCGGCCAGTGGTGGTACACGCCTTTAATCCCAGCAGTTGGGAGGCAGAGACAGGCGGATTTCTGAGTTCGAGGCCAGCCTGGTCTACAGAGTGAGTTCCAGGACAGCCAAGGATACACAGAGAAACCCTGTCTCGATAAAAACAAACAAAAAAAATAATAAATGTGAGACAAAAAAATAATCACTACAGAAAATCTCTTAAAACTGTGTAACAAAATTTTATATAATTATATTATTAAAATCCTGACTCTTAATAACTTCAATTATAAATGTATCTTATACTAAAACCTCTGAAGAGTAAGTATCTGGATTCTTTTGTGGGGCATCTTTGTTAATAAAGAGAAAATATTTGCTGATATAAAAAGTAACAGTCCAGTGAAATGCAGCATTCATTGTACGCATTGTTACAGTTGGTTGGGAAGAGGTCAGAAATCCCTCTACCTGTAAACAGGTCTGAGTTTTTCTAATAGCAGAGTAAACCTGCAAGAAATCAGGTACCAAGTAAAATTAACTTCCTATTTCTAATTTTCATTCTGGTTCCATTATACATTTGTCACATGAGGTTTTTGTTTCAAAATCCAATTTTTTTTCAAAATCAATAGAATATACATAGCTTATTCATTATATATTCAGGCTTATCCATATATATATATATGGATATATATATATATATATATATTTACTGAGATACAGCAATTTATATATACTATAATTTCTGTATACGATTTGGCTGATTTCTTAAGCATTACTTAAAGATTTTAGACTTTACTCCTTCAGGCTTTTCTCTAAAATGTTATCTATTTGATAAAAACAGGGGCCATATTTCCTTAGCTAGATTTTTATTTATTTTGCTAAATTTCAATGGCCTAAGAGTATGCAATGAACATTTTTATCTTGAAAGAAGTATAGATCAGAAGTGGCCAAGGCTTGTAAGGTGGTGATTGCCTACATCAAAGGAATGGACATAGAGTTCTTTACCACTGTATCTGGGAAAAGATAAAGCAGCACACATAGTATTATAGTTCTATGTGTTTGTAGACACTTTAGATCTGTTCTGAGTCTTCGCTTCTCACTTTGAACAATCAAAAGTTTGAAACAAAGAAGTTTCAAAGAAACTTCTTTGAAGAGTTTCTGTTGGTCTCTGAGTAAATTTATGCTTGAAAAATGTTAATTCAAGCTAATTGCTATAAAACTATTTCAATGAAACCTTCATGCCTTATTTTTCTTTAGGTTTGTTTAGGTTTTGTTTGTTTGTTTGTTTTTTGTTTGTTTGTTTTGTACCAAAGAGCTGATAAAGCTGATGTATGAATGCTATTTCTTTACTTCTCAAGATGTTGCAAAGAGCTAAGGCATTTCAAAAAACTAGAATTCAAGTTGTTAATCTTCAGTTAATCTTAAACATTTCTTCTGTTTGTTACCACAGTGTACCTCAGCAAATGACAATGTCTTTTATAATACTTGTATGTTTTGTATCTCTCTCCCCCTCCCTTCCTCCCTCTCTCTCATCTTGATTTCCAACCACTTTTGCTCTGTGGTCCATGTATGTGTCTTGCTTATTTCAGTTTACACTCTCAAAAACAAGCAAAAGCCTCAGGGTCTCTTCCTCTTCCAAGCTCTACCTTATTGCCTTAAGTCACTTTCTCTCACTGACATTAAATTGTGCAGTTGTTTCATTCTGGCAGGCTAGCAAGCACACTCTCAACATATGCCTACATGCACCTCAGAGACTTGGCTTTAATGCTAGCTATGCCTGGCTTTTGACAAGGATGCTAAGGACTCTGGATTAGGTCCTCATACTTACAGAGCTAGGGTTCTTACTTATCTTCAGAGCCATCTTATTATTCCTTGAATTTAATATATTGAGCTTCAAGTTGGATGCCCCCACTGTGTCTCAGTCTTAATATAATTGCTTCTCCTGTCTTGGCTTTTAGAACATGTATGCTACTCATGCCTACCTCCTGTCTGTATCACTCAAATCTCTCATACATTAAGTCCTTTCTCTAGTTGCCTATATTGTAAGTTCTAACAGTTCTTCCCATGAGAAATTACCATTTCTTTGTTCTCTTTTTGTCATTAGTCTCTCCTGTCTTAGTAGCTAAATTGTGAGGATATTTTTAGAATCTGATAGAAAAAGTGGCAGTATAAACCAGAATACTTATCTATGGATAACTTGTATCTCAGAACGATTTTACAACTTTATCATTGATAATGATAATGACATCAATTTTTGGTGTTAGTCTGAATCATATTTAATTATTACAAATATTTTTCTCAAAATATTTGATGTAAATTGTATCATCTGTTTTCTCAGTAGGTAAACACTGAGATAAGTTCTACCTATCAGAGCAAATAAAACGATTTGAATATTACTTTCTATGACCCTTTTTGCTTTTCCATTTTATTCATTTATATTAGCTGTGTTATACATATTTATTTTCTTTCTTCCAGTCTCAAGATTAGAACTCCACTTAGATCTGATACTTCCTTTTTATCCATGTCGATAGCCTTGGCTCATGGAAGCTTCTGTAGTCTTATTTAATTTACTTTTTTTTTCTGAAACTCTATCATTCCCTAAGAAATGCTGACCCTAAAATAGTCTACATTTCTGTTACTCCTGTAAAGCATAGATGAATAAGAAAACAGACAACACACCAAAATCATGTAATGTGAGTCTTCTTTCTTAAAGGGTCTACTTAGAGATGTACAGACATGGTATAAAGAAAGCATAATGGGAAGGAAAATATAAGTATAGCTATGCTATACATTATCATGGTATATGGGGAAGGTGTTTGGTGATGAACACAGAAAGTGTCATCCTTGGTCCTGTGAAGGATCTATGCCCCAGTGTAGGGGAATGCCAGGGCCAGGAAGAGGGAGAGGATGGATTGGTGAGCAGGGGAAAGGGGGAGGGTTTGTTTCAGAGGGGAAACCAGGAAAAGGGATATAATTTGAAATGTAAATGAAGAAAATATCTAATTAAAACAAAAACAAATAAACAACAAAACAAAAAAAAGAAAAAGTTTTGGTCGATGATTTATGTGAGCTTTGTGGGTAGATGCTACTACTGTTCTACTCAGATGTAGGAATACAGTATGTAGCAAGATATTTTCAAAAGGTATTCACCATGTCCTTATTTTGTGTATGTTTTCATTTCTTCTGAGCAACTTGTTCTTGAAGGTTAGGCAGTCCCTCCAAACCACAGTCTTTTTCTTCTCAAGCTGTGAGACGATTCATATTTACTATTCAAATGCTTATTTTCTACTTCAAGTTTGTCATCAGGTACTTAATCTCTTTTCTGTGTTCTTATGAAATCTCTAGATACCAACATGAGAATATTTCTTTAGTATCATCGTACACTAATCTTTATGGAAGTGGTACAGTCTGCTTTGTATGCTCTGTATCTATGACTTCCTTGTACATATTTGGATACTTGTGTATAATTAACATTTATTTACATGACATTTGTCTTTCTACTACTTCTGATTTTTCTAATGATAAAAATGTATGTCATCAACATGTCAAAGTTGGTTGAGTATAAATAAACAAGTGGCTATTTTTGAGTGTGTTTGAAATAAAAAATGTATTTTTCTAGAAGATTCAATACTCTAAATTCCTGTTTAATATTTCAATTACTTAAACCAGAAAAGTTGACCAGAAAGTAATGCCACAAAAACAACATAGGCTTGACAGACCCTTGAGGGAAGCGCATAGGCAGAGGACCTTGTAGTTATTACAACGAAGCAACCTTTCTCTGTTCAAGCATCTCAGTATAAAAGCACATACAGGGAATACTATGCAAAGGCATTTAGAATCAAAGAAGGTGAGGATGCCCACTAATGCAGCATGTACAAACATTATGGGCTTTATTTCAAAGCAAGTATATGAAAGTGATGTACTAAAGTAGAACTGTTTTGAATTTTAGCATCCTCAGCATCTGCTGTTTTTTTTTTTTGCTTTGATAATTATGTCATTAATTTATACATTGCAATGGAGTATTTACATGTTCCTTCTCTTATTATCTTGAACAAGAGTCTGAAAATCGTGTTGGAGTAACTTTTGTCAAACTGCTGATGCGAATTGCCATCCTTTGGTTCAGGGTACAGTGTTTCCCACATAATTTTTTGTTTATTTTCTCCAAAGCATCCTTACCTGACACAATTTGTCACATAATGGGATCTATTAAATCTTATATTGTGGTAAACATCAACCTTCCCTTCTGCCAGGTTAACTCAAGACACCCCATCAGCTTTGTATTAATAATTATGAGAACACAGCAGCTCTTCATTTTTTTTAAATTCATGAATGTTGCTCTGGTTTTTGTTTCTCTTTTTCTGGGACATATTACTATATGTTCTTACAATAAATCCTTTTACATAGCTATTGAAATTTTGTATAAAGGTTAAGAAAAATAAGGAAACTTCTACATTATTTAATTGTAACTGCATAATTTTTTATTTTTGTTTTACTCAGGCCAAATGAAAATCTATCTATATTTTTCATGCCCTATTTATTTTTACAATTGAATCATGTTGTTTTGTTTTTGTTTTTCTTTTTTGGAATGAATGGAACTCATCATACGGACTCTATGTGCTCCCCATAACAGTAATAAAATGGTGGCTTTATTTTCTAACCACACATCTCTTTCACACTTCTGTTATTGTAATTTCACTCCCAAAGAGCTCACTGAATGGGAATTTAAAGTTTATTTTTAGGTAGTCATTTATGTTTAGAGAATTTCCTTTCAAATTCTTGGAGACAGCTATAGCTAAATACCATTATGAAGAACTTCTGGCAATAATAGTACAATTGTTAAGTTATTGAAATATAACTGAAAGGAAGGAATATTCCATTTGTAGTATGAAAAATACGTTTAGCTTCCACACTGTTTTCAGCCTCTGAGACTTCCACTCAATAAGTTCATGCTTGCTAGTTCTTTCTGAAATCTGGCTGGCTGGTTCAACATGTTCTAGTTCAAAGTTCTTTCCAAATTGACTGATACAATCTGAATTCTGTCAGTTTCTCACTGAATTGCTCTGCTTGGGCTCAATCTTCTCTGGCCATTTGTTCTAATCTTCTAGTTCTTATCCTATGGATTGAACTGCCTGTGCTGCACAAATGAATGAAACTGGACTCAACTCCTCTACACTGCCTTCTGTACTGGCTGGCTGAACAAAACTGACTGCCAATATTTTCTCTCTTCCTGCACTGCTCTTAAATAGTATCTCTTTGGTCTCTGTTTCCATGAGATATGGGAATATCCTATCTATGGCTCACTCTGTACAATCTTTCTCTGATTCATATCTTTGTCTACCCTTCAAATGTACATCACTGTCAAACATGTCAAACTTCTCTAAACTAACCTTACCTATATTGTTTGAAATTAGAGGTGTATGCTAAAGGCCTGTCTGTATTCTAGTCAGAAGAGCCATTTTGTTGGTTTAAAATTCCTCTACAATAAATGAAATGTTCCTGTGTGATAGTGGACAAGAGAGTCAGAAGGTGTGAAGATGTGAAATAAATAACAATTTAAGATTTTATGGAACAGTTTTGAAAAGAATTATACTTTTTCAAACTTGTGGTTTTTGCTGTAGAGCCAAATAGAATATAAGTACAATGTATCTGGATCAAATAGAAGCTGTGTTATGGAATAAGGATTATGTTATTTGCCCATAAAATATATGCAGCAAACCACAACAGGCTCCCTGATCTCTGTAAGCTTCCATGAGTCCTAGTTAGTGGATTCTGTGGGCCTTGTTCTTGTGGTGTATCCATAAACTCTCTGGTTCCTCCAGTCCTTTCTCCCTCCTTCTCCGGACTCCTCAAACTCTGCCTAATGTTTGGCCATGGTACTCTACTATCAGTTGTTGGACGAAGTCTCTCTGGTCTCCTTGATGGTGCTAGGCTCAGAACCTAGCATATTGTGCAGGCAGGACAAACTATAGGTTGAAGGTTTTGTGGCTGGGTTGGTTTTAAATTCTTCCACTTGAGGCCCTGCAGCGTTATAGAAGATGGTTAGTTCAGGTGCCATCTCTCCATTACTAGGATTCTTTTCTAGGGTTATTCTCATAGATTTCATGGAGTTTCTATTGCACTAGGTTTCTATCTGGCTTTTTTTTTTTCTGAGAGGAGTCAGAGGGGCTCTGGATCTAGGGTGAAGAAGGGAGAGGGGAGAGAGAACTGCAGTTAGGATGTAATTTATGAGAGAATGAAATAAATACAAAAGATATATATAGAACAAAACCAACAACAAATTACTACTTAGATTAAATATTTAAGAAAGAAAAAAGAAAGTTTTTTAATGAATCTTACTTTTGGATTCTCTTTGTCCATTTTACCCAGGAGACCTTGCTACTTATATCTGTGTTCCTTTGTGTATGTTGTCATTTCTCTAATGTGTGTAGTCATTATATTTATGTAATCTTCTTTTCAAGTCATTTTCTTCAATTATTCATTTCAGAAAATAAATGTTGCCTTAAGCAATCTAAAATTATAGAATGATTAATAAAGTACTATTTATATATTTTTATTAAATGCAAGGTGTAAAGAGTATTAGGCATTCTACCTGGTAGAATGATCTATTTCCTTACCCTCAAGGAGGAGGTTTTCCTAGTTTAGAAATCATACAGAAGAAATTATAAGTACTACAGTTTACATGGGAAGGTAAGAATGCTTTATAGGTACTGTGTCGTTCTTTTGCAATCCTTACTTGGTTTGTTGTGAAATCTATTTTTTGTGTCTCTCCTCTGTAATACAGAAGCACTATTGATAGCTCCAGGATAAGACAGACATTTTCTGGAAAAGAAAAAAAAAAAACTCAAAAAGACAGCACCAGAATCTAAACTAGAATGTGAACAAAATCATTGTTCAGAAAAGTCTTTGAAACAAAAAAAGATAATTCAAAAGAATTATTGTAAGAATTAGGTTCACATGTAAGGAGGAGGAAGAGGACTTGGCCTTGTCAGAGCTCCTGAAGAGTATGCAAGCTGCAATAACAACTTCTACCAAGTGGGGATGTCCAGACTTTCACTTAAAAGGACACAGTTATTATTTTTATAACATCAGCTTAAGAGTGTTTGAAATTCGGTAAGAATAACTAGAGAATAACTCTTTTTTTTCTCTGTAGAGCTAATTAAGGTGTTTCTGGTTAAAAAAAAAAAAAAAAACTCACGTGGGGCATGCATTGAGGTTTCATTCTGCTTTATTGTCAATGAAGAGCTGGCTAGAGACAAGAGTTCAGTGTAGTTCAGTGTACGATACGAATGGCTTCTGTTAGCAAGGCTCTTGTATGTTCCTGTCCCTGGTCTTCTGATTCACATTTTCCACTTCAGAGAGTAGGCAGATTTGCCAGATGAATGCAGGTGCATTGAAGCTGTAAGGATGCTAAGTACTTCTGGATGGACTTGCCCCAAGTTCACTCTTAAAAGCACATGCCCTAGGCCTACATTAGAGAGCACCAACTATATGTTACTGCTGCTTTTCTATTTCTGTTCGTAGTTGCTTTGTACAAAACTGGTTTTTTTTTTTCAGTCCTATTCAAGTGCTGTAGGAGGTGCAAGGATCCTTTGTCAGCCTTTCAAATGGTCTCTATGGTGGCTTAGAGGGTGGGAGTCTCCTTCTATGTGTTTCTTAGATAACATCATCCGGTCAGACTGCGTGGTGGCTCTTTCTCTTTTACTGAGAAGCTTTTTGAAAAAAAAAATATCTTTCTTTTATCATATTGCATCATTTATGCCTTAGGACAGAGCCTTGCCAATGATCTTTGGAGCTTCACATCTTAAAACACAAGTCTCCCACAGTCTTAGCATACATAGAACTGATCCATTGTGCTTTCTCTTGTCTCCTTTTTTTTCTGTTCTTCTCGTCATTCTTTATTTGCAACTCCCTTTAATAGATCAATGTTTCTCACCATACACTTACTTATGATACTTAATTCTGAGGACATTTACTGGATTCATATCACCAATGGCCTCACTAATTGAAAACATGGTGTCTTTTATTAGCTGTGAAAAAGGAACAGATAAAGTTCCTTGAATAATCAAATTTTAAAACCAAAATACCAAAAAAAACCATGAATGGCCACAAAATAAAAAGTGCTGAAGTTAGTAAATCATAGTGAGAGCTTCACATTTAAGGCTTTAAGCAGCAGTTCTGTATGTAAGAAAGTATGAAATTTCAACTGAATTTCAGTTCATAAACACTAAGTCTGAATGAAAAGGAACCAAGGGAAGATACACAATGACAGATGAGAAATTTCAGTTTGTAAAATCCGAGGCAAAATTTTCTTCCTGCTGCCTCTTCATATGCAAAGTGAAGAGTGTTTATACATAAGACCAGAGTATATAGCTTGCGTTGGTGCTGGATTTTATCCTTCAGCAGAATATTCAATGCATACATAGGTAATTTGGCTACCTTATTGTATTAATATTGCTATGTTTTTGTACATTTGAATATATAGTATTGATACTGTTCTTAGAAATTATTGAATATGCCTTTTAAAAACTGTAAACTCTTTAGATCATGTGTGGAACCTAAGAATATGTATTATTCTCTATTAGATCATGTATGCCTGAGATGTTGATGGAAGATGTACTTCAGTGAGGAGCAGAATTGCCTTGGGGTATATACACACTCTTGAACTCAAAGTTTTGACCTTTATTAAAAAGAGAGTGTGATTGTGTCACTTAAACGTCATTTTGACTGACTGACATATAGTTAATTCATAGCAAACCTCAATCTTTGAATTCAATAAGATTTCTGCACAAAGAAATAATTTTATAAGGTTTCTGGAGTTGATTACATACAGAGAAGAAAAGAGACATGATAAATCATCAGAGGATTTTCTATACTCATATGGAACTTTCATAACATTTCTAGATTTAACATCTTTATAAACCTATAGAGAAGCAAATGGGGATATTTTCATCAACATTGTTCTTAGAACATACTTTCCAAAACACTTCCATTATTTTGTATATTTAGTATTGTTCTTACCATTTTCCACAAAACAAATAAGTATATACAAACATACTATTTGAAAAGAGAAAACTAAAAACCAACTTCAAATAAAAGAAATATTTGAATAATTTCAGAAAGCATTTCTAACAGAAAGCATATACTGACAAATAATGAAATATATATATCTATTACTTTTAGTATAATAGTCCACCTAGGAAGATGCTTTACTTTGTAAAGAAGGTTGCTCCCCAAGAAAACACTAGAGCTCAATGATTGGAAATCATCTAAAATGAAACAAGAGAAGTTAACATATTTTCTGTTGGTTGTCATGGTATGAACATGCCTCAGCTCATACATATCACCCACATTAATAATAACAGTAATAATAATAATAATAATAATATACTTTTAGTAGAAATAGATTATTAATGAAGGAGGTATCTAAGTATATTTGCCCTACCTAGTAATTTATTAGTCTATTAATCAGGTTGGTGTTTTCATAAGATAATTCATGTATTCTATACATTTTTATAACAACAGTATATTTAAGGCAAACATTTTACCAGATTTTAATGATCTACCACTAACAAATTTTTGTTTCTACCCTTCATGTCTCCCCTCCTTGTTCTACACTTTCTTTGTTTAGTTGTATCAGCATTATCTTTATTGAAAGAGATTTACAAAGGCAAATTGCAAGGATGAGGCCATTATGAAGGTCTGCTCCATCTTTAATGTCTGCTAAAATGAGCTGCTCCATTCATAAGGTTCAGAGCGATTCTTTCTCCTCCAGATATTTTTTAAGTGGATAAAAATCTCTCTCTCTCTCTCTCTCTCTCTCTCTCTCTCTCTCTCTCTCTCTCTCTCTCTCTCTTTCTCTTTCTGTTACTCATACACACACAGACAAGGGAGGAAGGAAGGAAAGGAAAGTGGGAGAAAGGAAGGGAGGAAAAGATGGTTGGATGAAGGAGGGAGGAGAGACTATTACCTAGCAATAATATTTGAAAACAAAACTTAGTATCTCCTATAAGCTTAATAAAAGGAAGAGCTTCCAGATGGTAAATTAATTTTAAAAGACTGATTCCAAACTTTGGGACTTTATGAATGTTCTCCCAATTTTCTCAGTTCTACTAATACAAACTGTTGATAAAATTCCATGTATTATCACATGACATATATGTGTTCACATTTTAAAAACCCAGAGTGTAGTACTAAGCCCTGCAGTAATGGAACACTTCAGGCAGATACTTTAAGACAGATGGATGCAGGTTATATCTGTTTAGATGAGATAACATTTTGTGTTTGTACTTTCTCCCTACTTTTTGTTTACAACTGAGAAATTATTAAATGTGTACTATCTTTTGGATAATAGCTGTGTTTGGCTTGTAGCTGGACAGCAAATAAAATGTGCCTTCTGTGCAATATCTATTTTTTTAAGTAAGTCCTCTCTTCTTTGCCTTCATTAGCTTGTATGTTAATTTGTTTAAATTGGCCAATCTGTCCCTATTCTGCCATTGTGTTACCTGAAACTTCTGGAGTACAGAGATTCATTAATGGACAGTTTGATAGTGTCCTTTTTAGACAGAATTTCTTGTTTTCCCTCTCCAAATATTTTTTTGAGGAAAGAAAAGCCAACAAATTGCTAGAGAAGACACAAGGTACCACATACAAACATACCACAACTGTAACCCTTGTGTGGCCTGCTGTTGTATGGAAACTGATTATAAGATTTGTAATGGCTGTTGTTCAGTTTTACACTTAGATTATGGTACCTGACGGCAGTAACGCAAGCAGAATCTTAACACTTAATAATAAAGTATGCGTAGTTTAGTCTTTACACAGAAAAATCATTCTTTTCCTTTTAAACCAGATTCAACACTTTAATAACTGTTGAGACATAATACCGCTATCCAGAGCAAAAATATACAAATCAGTATCAATGTGCAGGGAGAATTTGCTGGATGAACATTTTATTATATGACATAAAAATAATATTACAAAGGTTTGGCAAGATGTCAGACTCATTGTACAAAATCAGATTTAAATATAGTATCATGTTTTAATCTAGTTTTTCTTTTGTCAAATTGACAGTCATCTTTTGTCATGTAATTAAATATCAGTTTGGACCCTCAGGCCTCTGAGACAAATTGGTTGTATTTTTATATGTTAAACACCGATTTAATTCAGTTCAATCTTTTAATTCTTCTTCCTTTAATTACTTAGTAGCTAAAACTAATAACTGGTTTTGTTTCTTTAAACTTATTACATAGTCTTGCCAAAGCAAATTGCTATATCTGATTTCATGTGAATGCCAAGTTGCTTAGCAACTTAAATCTGCCTTCTATTTCATCCTTTTGCTTTTCCTGAAATTTCAGAATCTTTATCAGGATGTAATTTTAGGTCTACATCTCTATTTCTTCAGATTATTTTTCATACAATAAAGATTTTGTTTTCCTTTGAGTTTGCAATTGTGTGTTTGGGCGTGATAAGTGGTGAGGAGAGAGAAAGAGGGAGATGGAGGAGGGAGAAAATTGCCCCAAATGGAAAACAAAGAGAGTGAAGGAATACACTTATCATATCCTATTTTCTATATTGTTGACTTTAAAATCTTACCCTTTTCCCACAGTATGTGATTTATTTTACTATGTCTTGTTTCATCTTCCAGGTATCAGTGCTCTAGTTTTGAAACACAAAGTGCAAGGATTTAGGCATCTATAGTAGTTCCTGAACAATTTCATGCATAATTGACATTCAGGCTCAGAAGACTTTTAAAACTGATCCTACTCAGAGCCTTGTGTGGCTCTATCCCCAGAGAGAAATTATCCCTTTGGGAGGTTCGTCAACTTTGGCAGGACAAAAATGGTGTTACTATTTTGTACTTTCATGTCTGTGGCAGTCAGGCAGGGACTTTTCAGCCAGGTCCATAAACTAATTGTTAAAGTGATGGAAAATGTCAGCATTTAAAGGGGGAAAGTCTTAGAATAACTGACAGTTGTCACTTTACTAATTTTCTGCTCTTTGCTGCAATAGGTACCAATCCATAAAGGCGAATTTGAAGGAAGATGTGTTTCACACATCTGTAATACTGAAAGATGAGTTTTAAGTATTAGTGTATATCTGTCGTGCATGTAATTACTCTACTTTATAAGTCACTCTTCTTCATCAGGGTCCCAAAATAATGTTTAGTGACTATTTCATACCAGCTCTTCTATATGCATACTAAGAACTGTGTGGCTCTAAATCAGAAGAACAAATGGTGACAGGAAGAGTGCTCATACATTCATTTCAGGCTTTCTTTCTGAGTAAATGCTTCAAGCTGGCTACTACTTTTTTTCCAACCATGAAAGTCATCTTCAAATCATACTTACTTGTTTTGTATATATACACACATACACACACACATGCACACACACACACACATGCACACATACACACACACACACACACACACACACACACACACACACACACAAGTATCTTGGGCCTCAAACTCAAATAGTTTTTCAGTGAACACAAAGCTAACTCCAGGTTCCATTTTTTTCAATTTTTACTTTTTAGATGTTCTTATATTTTGCCCTAAAATTTGATTCAACTTATGATGTCCTGTAATATATGACTAAGTATCTATTGAGAGAGTTTCATTTTTCTGCATTTCAATCCTTTATGAAATTTAAAAATAATAGCCTCTTTCCAGTTATAATTTAGAAAGGATGACATATGAAAATATTTTCCTTATACATTATACTTCAGTTTTAGTTTGTAACTAGAATCCTCTTACAGTAATAACTTAATAACCCATCTATTCTCTACTGCTCTGAAGAACTAGCTAAATAGAAAGATGAATATGGCCTTTACAAATATACACTTCTGTTGTATGTCACTTCCTAGTGAAGCATAATCAAGCACTTATTCATGCTAAATAAGATATCAAACTAAAGAATTTATTCTACCCAAGTTTCAATTTCTGAAACTAAAATTTTATGAAAGGATTTTTTCTAGCAACACGGGTCACGTAAAGGCAGTTACATCATGTAAAAAGCATCTGGAACAAAGGAGATCACACAACAGATTAGCCTCCCTGAAGATTCCTCCCCAACTTACTGCAACTACACCAAGGCTTTCTTCATTATGCATAAACTCCCTTGTACCCCTCCTTGGTTATTTGCAAATTCACATCCTCTTATTTCATACATGTATCTTATAACTTCTATATGTTCCTAAAAATGTGTAAGTACGACCATAGGCTACTTGCATGTGTATTTTCAGGGATGACCAATTATTATTAGATAAACCATGGGGGGCTCCTCTTTGGGAAGGACAGTCATTTATACTTAGCAGTTTCATGGGTTATATGTTTCTGTAGTAACCATTTCCTATTGCAAAAATGAGTTCTTTTCTACAACCAAGACTGACTACTGTGGGTATTTTGATGGACATAAAGCATTTGATGAACAAAACAATAGCAGTGGCCCTCCTATTTTAGCCAATGTCTTCCCCAGAACAGATCTTAGCTTTGATTTATAGTCCTAGGTATAAGCTCATTCTTATAGACCATGGTATAGACCCAGTCAGAAAGCAGTTGGTTGGACCTATAATAGTTAGGATTCTATTTCAGCAAGAAAGCGACTTGTTCCTAATGTTTTGGAAGCCTACAAAGCAGGGCTGTGAAATTGTTCTCCAGCAGCTTGCCTGACGCCTTCTGGCTTTACAGCACCAAACAATAGGATCAGCACCTTCAGTTTAAAGTCAGCCTGATTTGTCCACGTGCATGGTCAGTCAACATGTGTGCTCCCTTCTGCAACAGGAAATTAACAATCCATCTATGGCATCCATCTAACACCAATGCCAACAGTGTTTATGTTTTGTAGGGTCTCAAAAACAATCCTGGATGACAACATGTAGAAAGTCAGTCTACCTCCTGACACTCACATCTTTATTCATTCAATCATATTAAGACTTAGGAGAATGCCACTGTCTTTCCAAACACATGCAGAGCCTTCTTTAAAGCACTTTGCTTATTATTTTGATTTTCCTTCCAGATTTTTTCTTTTTCAAATATGTGAGATACCCTGGGTTAACAATTGAGTCTCCATGTAATAAAGCTTTTTATGGAAGGTGGATAAAATGTCCCCAAATTCACACCTTCTGCTCAAAGCAAGTGTTATTTACTGGTGTGATTCTACTAAAAGTGGAAACATTAGCAAGAATCAATACGGTATTAAAGATTTTATCAACTTTATTGTTTCATCAAATGAAAAATGTCATGTATAGTGGAAAGGGGGAGGTGTGACTCTAGTCATTTCTCTGTAATTCACATTGCTTCTCCAACACTTACCTCATTTCCTTGTTATCCGGAACTGGTGTCCTTTATACCATCTCAGAGGGCTCAGTTCAGGGTCAAAGGGAAATCATGTCATACCCTCCATTTCAGACAGGCTTTGGCTGATAACAGTTCCCATTGTCTTTCTTTCACCCACATCTTGTTACTGTAAGGCATTTGTGTTGGGCAGTTTCCTATATGAACTTCAAGAAAGTATACATTCTTTTTTGTTTTGTTTTGTTTTTTTAATTTCTTTTTTATTAGATATTTTCTTTATTTACATTTCAAATCTTATCCCCTTTCCTGGCTTCCCCTCTGGAAAAAAACCCTATTCCCGCCCCCCCCACCCCTTACTCACCAACCCATCCTCTCCGACTTCCTGTCCCTGGCATTCCCCTACACTGGGGCATAGAGCCTTCACAGATCCGAGGGCCTCTCTTCACATTGATGACTGACTAGGCCATCCTCTGTTACATATGCAGCTGGAGCCATGAGTCCCACCATACAATTACCAAACCCAGACACTATTGACGATGCCAGCAAGTGCTGGCTGACAGGAGCCTGATATAGCTGTCTCCTGAGAGGCTCTGCCAGTGCCTGACTAATACAGAGAAGTAGAGGCTCACAGCCATCCATTGGACTAAGCACAGGGTCCCTAATAGAGGAGCTAGAGAAAGGACCCAAGGAGCTGAAGGGGGTTGTAGCCCCATAGGAGGAACAATATGCACTAACTGGTACCCCCAGAGCTCCCAGGGATTAAACCACCAACCAAAGAAAGTATACATTCTTTTGTTTATTAGATATTTTCTTTATTTACATGTCATATGATATCTCATTTCCCAGTTTCCCCTCTGAAGAAAAGAAAAAAATAAAGTAAAATAAAATAAATAACCAAAAAACAAAGAAAAAACCCTGTTCCTTCCCCCCTCCCCCCCTGCTCACCAACCCACCCTCTCCTGCTTCCTGGCCCTGGCATTCCCCTACACTGGGGCATAGAACCTTCACAGGACCAAGAGCCTCTCCTCCCATTGATGACCGATTAGGCCATCCCTGCTACATATGCTGCTGGAGCCATGAGTCCCACCATGTGTACTCTTTGGTTGGTGGTTTAGTCCCTGGGAGCTCTGAGGGTACTAGTTAGTTCACATTGTTGTTCATCCTAAGGGGCTGCAAACCCTTCAGCTCCTTGGGTCCTTTCTCTAGTGTCTGGATTTGATGATTGAATATGGGAAGGATTCCCAGGTGGAGCAGTCTCTGTATTGTCCAGAAAGTATACATTCTTAAAGGGGAGACACGTACAGAGCATACTTGTGAAGGATAAATTTCCCGGGACTGTTTGCTGCATCTCTCTTTTGTTTCATCATTTTTTTTTTTTTGAGCTGTTCTTTCGGTTTTAAGTCTTCTGGAGACTCTCCATCACATCATTTTGGTTTTGTCAATATTACTCCTAACAAGTAGAATCTTGAACCATAAGTTCTGAGTGATACCTGTAAACTCTCTTCTCTGAGTTACCCTTCTGTATACCTAAATGTATTAATTTTGTTTAGTGTTGGTTAGTTCATCCCCAGGGGTAGTTTTCTACCCAACAGTTTGTTTTTCCAAGGCTTTTTTAAGGCAACTTCAGGCATCATGTCGTTATGCCAAGTCACTATTCCCAACTTCCTGTCCCAGTTAGGTCTACTTTTCTCTTTTTGAAAAATAATTCTTCATTTATTATATGTGTATGTGTGGTGTGTTCAAGCTACTTATAACTATCACCCAACTTTTACTGTTGTGAGCATATAGAGACTTGATTGCATCCTGTTGGGATAATCTTCTTGTGTACTCTGTAAAGGTTGTCTTTGTATTTTTTCAAATATTGATTTCTGTACCACCAGAGGGCTGAGTATTATCTGGACGTTGGTATTGCTATGCTTAGGAAACATCATCTGTCTCAGTGTTTTGTAAACATTCTTCTTCATCCCCTTCTAATTGGTTTAATAAGGAGCTGATGTCCTATAGTAGGATAGGAGAAGAAAGGTAGAATACTCAGGCAGAGATGGAAACTTTAGGAGTCAAAGAATTCTACCAGCCAGGCATGGAGGAAGGAACAGGTGCTGGGAGAGTTATGGCCACACGTCAGAATGCAGATTAAAATAAACGGGTTGATTAATTTATATGAGTTAGTTGGAAAATAGCCTAAGCTAAGGTCTGAGCTTCCTAAATAAATATAATTCTCTGTGTCATTATTGGAGGCAGGTCTGGTGCTTCCATCTACAAATGAGAAGAATATTTTCTTTATAATGTATTTTTCCATCTTGTATACCTTAGCCTCTAAACCACACTCTATAGAGATCTTCCCCAAGTAAATACACAATAGTTCAGTTTTGACCACGTCCTCTCAAATTCCCACAACCAGAGCATGGTTAGGTTTCAGTTCCTTTCATTATCTTGATCTATCTTATTTTCTCATTGATTGACAGCTCTGCTTATCCATTTCATTCTATAAAATATTCCGTGCCCTTAACCCAAGATGAACATATTCAAACATTTCTTCATTTTTTCCTAGAGGTGAAGACAGTGGTGTTGCTCCAAGTTACATCTGGTCAAAACTGAGCTGACTACAGGAATCTATTTAGGGATAAATGGAGTTAATCACCAAAGGACTGCAGTGAGAATATGAGACTTGCAGTGTAACCCCTAAGGGAGTTAAGGCTTTCCCTTTGGCCATTAGAGCTCTGAATGATGGAACTCAGTTTTGGCAAAGGAGTTCAAGTTAGTTGGAAGGATCTGTCCTTTCTCCATTATGAAGGGATAAATTCCAGCAGAAATTACAGAGGTTGGCAGATCCACTTTCTAAAATTGTGACCTCTCCACAGTGAGGATATTTTCAATCTAAGATATTTTTTCTTTTTTATGCTTTCTGCCAAATCTTTTCTGGGCTATGTTATTGCACACTATTTTACCTTTTAGGAAAGACTTACCAATCAGACAGGGATGGTTCCAAGAAATGCAGTTGCCAAGAAAATCAGTGAAATTCTTAGGAAGATTCTTGGCATCAGTGTTAAGAATATCCCATTTAAAAAAATTAACAAGTTTTAGTATCTTTATTTTGTGAAAGAAAAACAAGCTAGTGAATGAATCTGTCTTTTAAAAAGCTAACTCCTTGAACTGATATGTTTCTAAACCTTCCTAAAAGCAGACCCTTCCAAAGACTATGCTTTGACTCATTGCAACTGTTATTCCATACAAAACCTGGCACCTTCTGAAACACCACCTTGTCTTCATGCTATGCATAACATTTAATTCTTCAAAAGCCACATAGTCACATTGCTCTTACCGCTAAAGTGAATTACTGTGGCTGATTCTTAATATATTTAGTATTTTTATGTCATTTATATATGTATTTTCATATCTAGCTTCAATTATGTTGGTTTTCTTCCTGGTACACACTATCAGAAAGATCATAGCTTGACATTATTAGCACAGGATGAATGTTATTTGCTTTAGGATTTGTAAGAACACGTGATTGAGGATATAACTTAGCGATGTAATAGTAAATACTTGTTAAACTATTGAACAAAATTTTGAAAGGGAATCAGAATTGCCTACATTGCAGAACAACATTGGACCAAGTTTTTCTATAATTTGTTTGCACATATACATTTCCCACTCAGTTTTCTTGCTTCTGGGTAGATGGATGTGATGTTCTACAATGTATGTTGTGGACAATCTGTTCTGCTGTGAAAAAATCTTATTAGTGTTCTTTATTTTATTCACCATATCACAACTCAAATGAGATTATACATTGATGTGATCCTGGTGAACAAGTAAGGTAGTCTATGAGTCTATGTTAAAATAAATGCGTACAGATATAGGGTGGTTACAGACAATTTGTCATTCAGGTTAAGGTAAGTGGCAGAATTAATTATTAGTTTCAGCAGGATTTTACTTAGGGGACACGTTGATAGATGTCTAGGACTCATCTGATATAAGAAGATATGTTTTTAATTTTATGAATAATGAATATTTTCTCTTTAACATTATATACTAGAAAATATTCATATAATTTAAACAAAGTACAGTTACCTATAATCTCTGATGTAATTTAGTAGCATTCATCTCAGCAACATTACTAAATACCATCTCAGAAGTATGTGATATTGTCTTTTTTCTGGTTGAGTGTCCCTGAAGATTGAGTGGTAAAGATAGAAGTCAAGACAGGTAGTTATATTAATTAAAAGTATATTATCTTCCTGCTAATCATAAGTGATAGTTTATGAATTTGTAAACTAACATGCAATCTTTAGAAATCTCATTCCTGAGCAGTCTAATTGGTTTTAAAAAAATTTGATGATTGCCAGTAAACCCTCTCTCATGGTTGTTGAAGAAGGCTCTGGTATAGATTTGTGTAAAATAAGCAGAGGATATTGTTGTGCTACATCATTTCAAAATTATAAAGATTCACTGAACCAAAAACCTCACTTATCTTTATCTGTCATGTTCTTACATCCATGGTGGCATTATTTTATGTTTGAAGAGATTTAGCCTTCAGTTCATTATGACCCTAGGCATGGGATCAAACAGGCAGCAAAAACCTCATGGGGTCAATTATAGGTATTGGTATTTTCGGTTGAATGTGTCTTCTAAAGTGTAAAACACAGTGTGCTAGCTGCCTACATACAGGTATAATTATATTTTTCCTCTGTAATTAGTAAAAAAAATGAAAACTTGCTTTATCACTAAACTAATAAATCAAATCAAGGCATACCTTTGCGAAGAGCCATAATATTAAATTAATACCTTAAAATCCATGTATAGTTAAAAATTACAAATTATTAAATTTGTAATTATTATTAAATTTATTAAATATTAAATTATCATTAAATATTATATGAAATATGGAATTAATATAACTTTTGCTGTTGTATTTCAACTGTGGTAGTTCTCTTGTGTAAGGAAATACTCTAAAATGTTTTGGAAGGATTAGATAAAAATTTTAGTAACATCAGCATAAATTGTCATTAGGATATATATTTCCTTATGATGTCTGCACCTCATAATAGATGAGAATTTCTCCATGACATCAAATGTATTTTATTAAGTATGAGTAATAGCTTAGGTATTCTGAGAACAAGAAGACAGGTATTCTGCAAAGTTTTTCTTATGATATGTAGTCAATTAAATTAATTTATTTAGTGTATTTAATGAACAAAATGAGATACAATTATTAGGTAGTGTGTTGCCATGTTCCATATTTTGTATCTTTGTATGTCATAGTCATCCTACAATAAAGTCTATTTGATTTTCTGTTACATTATTCTTTGACTACAGCTCTCTTTCTATGTATGCTACCAAAGGCAGTGATGGAATTTGCCTTCTCTGAACCCCCATTCATCATACTTTTGTTCTTTGGGAGCTGTTTTGTTGATCTACAGATCAGACAAAGGGCAATGTTGCTAGGAGAAGATGCTTCTATGTGTCCAACATTACAGAAAGGAAATTGCAATTCAAATTCCACTGTTAGCATTGATACTTGTTGTTCTATGTACTCAAGCTTTCCAAGAAAATTGGTGAAATATTCTAAAACCTCATGTATGAATTTTCCATAATCATATAATAATTTGCATAGATTTGTATACACTTTTTAAACCCTATGTAGATTTAAGATGATATAGCTGTCTTCTGAGAGGCTCTGCTAGTGTGCGACTAATACTGAAGTGGAGGCTCAGAGCCATCCATTGGACTGAGCACAGGGTCCCCAATGAAGAAGCTAGAGAAAGGACACAAGGAGCTGAAGGGGTTTGCAGCCACATAGGAGGAACAACAATATGAACTAACTAGTACCCTCAGAGCTCCCAGGGACTAAACCACCAACCAGAGTACACATGGTGGGACTCATGGCTCCAGCAGCATATGTAGCAGGGATGGCCTAATCGGTCATCAATGGGAGGAGAGGCCCTTGGTCCTGTGAAGGTTCTATGCCCCAGTGTAGGGGAATGCCAGGGCCAGGAAGCAGGAGAGGGTGGGTTGGTGAGCAGAGGAGGGGGGAGGGAATAGGGTTTTTGGGGGTGAGGGGAAACCAGGAAAGGGGATATCATTTGAAATGTAAATAAAGAAATTATCTAATTTAAAAAAAAGAAACAAATGTACAATTAGAACTTTTGGGGTTTCCGGGGTGTGGCAGGAAAGGGGATAACATTTGAAATATAATTAAAGAAAATATCCCATATAAAAAAATAACTTTGAAGGAAAATAAAAACAAACTATACAACTTATTGAATATTACAGGATATTTGATCACCCTGTAAATCCTAAGACTGTGTAATTTACTGGAAAAAAAAAACCTGTTTGTAGTTGCATATACCTTTAATATTTCTGGCAGGAATACAGACATACCCTTAGCATACACCTTTAATCCCAAACAAGGAAGGTAAAGTTAGTATATCAAAGGAAGCACCCTTGTTTAAAATTGATTTCTAATTGTGTGATAGAAAAGGTGATGAATCAGAAAAGGATTTGGCAGAATAGGATCTGCCAAACTCTCATGAGAACAGAGGAAAGTGAGGAGAGTCAGAAGAAAACCTGAAGGAAAAAGAGGAGAATGCAGCTGCAGAATGCAGCTGTACTGGAAGAGTTTGACAGAAGCAAGCGGCAGAGAGAAGAAGACATGGCTAGAGACAGAATGAGCCAGAGAAGGAGAAGGAGCCAGGAGATTAGAACAAATGGCTAGTCTTTGTTTCTGATCAAGCGAAGTAATTCAGTCAGAAGCAGAGTGAAGCCAGTTTGATATCAGTCAGATTGTACAATAGTTGAAGCCAGAACAGCAGAGTTGAGCCATAGTTCACAAAGAGCTGAAAAGGATGAGCTTACAACAGTCAGTCTTAGTGGCTGAAAACATTCTAGGCCTAGATGAGATTGTATGGAGGCTAGAAGCTTGCAGATACAGCCTTAGGTTAGCAGACAGAGATAACAAGCCTAGGAGATAACAATTATTACAGAAGAATTATTACAGAAAAAAATTTACTTTTACCCTTGAAAATAAATTCTATTCTAGAAATTGCACTAGTATTTTATAGTTATATTTCATAGATGTTTTTACAACTAACTTTCCTTCTAAGTAGAAAACTAAAGCTTAGTAAGTTGGTAGAAAATGTATAATGCTTTAGCAGTTTATTGGAATTCCTGCATTCCTTCATTATAAACTAGCTTCTATAAACTACCCCCTTTAAATTTCCAAAAATATAGACCGTAATTCTGACATATAGCTCAGAATTAGCATGTCAAATTCTAAAGAATGCATAAAAATCTATTTTTAACACCCAAATAAGGAAATGTACAATACTGTGGTAGTCAGGGGATTTATTTGGTTTGTGTAATTGATGAATTGAAAAATCAATCACAGTTGATTGAAAAGGGAGTTGGAAATACTACAAAATGAATGGACAAATTTAAGTGATATACTACATATTTCCATATCTTTCTTTGTGTTTTGTAACATGCAACCTTAATTTACAGGTACCGTGAACCTTCTCAGAATTTAGCATGCTGAATTTGAGTTTTTTAACAATATTCTTCAGAAATTTCAAGGTGTGTAATTCTGAGAACACAGACATAGAATAAGAAAGCTGCATCCCATCAGGTAGTACCCAAGATTCCATAGCAAGGTAATGAGTTGTATTTGAGTTAGCCAGGAATGTGGTCAAAAGTGTGGTCTCTAAAGCAAAGCACAAATTCAAGTTCAACAATGATTACTGTATGTTTGATTAATGAAGGTCAGTAAGGGGGAGTTTTCAGTGAGAAAAGAAAAATAGTAAGTATGAATTAAATGTGCTGAGGTACAGAAGTACAGAAATAGAGGGGGAAATGGAAGATTCATGTGTTAATGAGAATGGAGGGATAGAATAAGACCCATGTTGGAGGAAAGGAAAGGTTTACCTTTTGAGTAGTGTAGTGAATCATTTTGATGAGGACAGTGGGTGCATAGCTTACTGGAGTTGGCATTAAAATGATCTTATCATAGTCATTCGTGGTAACACTTTCTCTGAGGCTGCAGCCATAACTCAGCTCCCTAGAGTCTGGAGGGGAAAGAGTAAAGCGAAGAGTGCGACTATTCGCTCAATAATAACAAGAGACTCGACAATGATGATTGACTGTACACAAGCCGCACGTATAATTCCTTTCAGTGTTTTCTTCCTTGTGATCTGAGTGGGTTCTTTGAGATTCTATATAGAATCTATATTTAGATTGGAGAAAACAGCTTTTAAAACTACATATTAACACGTTGACGATGTGATGTTCAGTTGTTCCCGAGCACTAACGATATGGTGAAAGTGAGCTAGATAATTAAATTCCCATCCAACTTTTTTGGTAGCACAATTTTCAGTGATCTATTTGTGAGCCTTTCTCCTTTATTCATGCATTTCAAAGGTGCAATTAGAGAGAGGGGTTCCATAACATAATTTTGCATTTTCACCTTAACATCTTAAGCTAGAATCATTTTCTATTTTAAACATCTCATCCCAAAGTGAGAAAAAGTTCATCAGCTTCTAATGTATATAATAAATACCATGAATTGCAGCACATTTACAATCCTACTTCATAATCTCTTTTCAAAAGTAGAGTAGAACTTCATATGTTACAATAATCAGGATCCACAGTATTTGAATACTGGATATTTCATAGTACTATGTACTCTTTATAAAGTTCACTCAACTTGTTGTCCTCAAAAGAAAATGAGGTATTGCATTCAAATTGTCTTAGACTCACTCTTTAATGTTAAATACATTATTTATATGAAAGTTATATAGAGTTTTCAGAATATAATAAATGCTTCAATTTTTTCACTTTCTTTTATTTCTTTTTTACATCACAGATACACCTGCATTCTAAACTATAATTGATTCTCTTTTAAGAATAATTTAAAAATAAATATTATTGTAAGAGCCTTGGGAAATTATCTCATCTAATTTCCATCAGAAGATGACAAAAATAAATTTCAATGTTATTAACTCAAAATTCCATCAAATATGTAGAATATAGTTTGAGTATATCTGATCTACAGGTACCATGAAATAAATAAATCAGAAATCTATCAATACAATACTGAAAATTCAGCTTCTTCACACACACACACACACACACACACACACACACACACACACACAGAGAGTGATGCAACTGGGAAATGAACAAAATTTCAAACATCAACTACAAAGATATTTTTCCCTATGAATTATTTAATGAGTGAGCACTCATATCCACAAGGTTTTGTAATGTTTTAATCTTTTTAAATAGTATAAACCAGCAACAGAGTAGCAAAGAAGTTAGTATGACAATTTCATAGCTTTAAAAATAAAGAAAAGTAATAAAATTAAAATATTAGCTAGATATTAAATAACTTGTCAGAACATCAAAACAAAAATAAAAAAGATATGTATGCAGCAGAGACACTTCAAGAATTTAGTTATCTAGCTAAACCCAATTTTTCAATGCAATTAGAAAAAAATGCTGTCACCAAGTATACATGCATCCATATACTTCAACTTAGTAATGAGGTATTCAAATTTTGGAAAGTATGTTTAATTGTCCCATTTGAGTCTTCCTTCAAATTCTTAAAAAAAAATACAATTATTGCATATAATGGCTGTCTGATGAGAAATGAGGTGAGGTTTTCATTTATCCTGGCTAATTATTTGCAGGTGCACATATACAAGGTGAAAAGGGTGTAGTTCTTTCTTCTGTTTACATGTGGGGTAGGGAGCACACAATATTATCAGAATTTACTCTAGGCATGCTGAAAAGCTTGCCAGGCTGTTCACATTATGCTTAAAGCAAGAATCATTTCCAAAGCTTATATGGAGTCTTGCCAGACTTCTGGGATTCAAAATGGCTTTAGGACTTCTATCATCTGTCAGTTGATATGCCCTGACATTCAGAAACTTTGTGCAAGACCTTCTGTGTATGAAATTAAGGTCATTCAGTGGCTCTATATATGGTTTGGAAAATTAAGGCATAACACATGTTAATCTGCCTTACCCATTTTTTTTCCTTTTTTTAACCTTGTCTAGAGGCATTTTATTCAATATGCTATTGAGACTCTTCAATGATGTGTATCAGAACAGAGATTTTTCCCCTATAAAACTGTAGCTTGCTCTCATATTAAAATTTTGGTTTAAAGTACACGCATCTAAGTAATTTGGATGGAATAATAAACTATTATTATTTTAAAATATGAAGGTATTTTAGAGAACCTCTATTTTTGATCAAGATCCAAAGGCTTTCAACAGTACACATGGATAGAAGTTCTCAAATGACATATTGTGAAGGGATATGTTAGTATTGGTTTGACATCAACTTAGAAAGGCCATTCACTGTAGTATTACTACTCACTACCATAGAATTCTTGAAGTATCTGTAGATAGCATGTGTATAGTAGAGGATTGCAAATTCTATCATCAGTAGGAGGAGAGGACCTCGGCTTTGTGAAGGTTCTGTGCCTCATTGTAGGGGAATGCCAGGGCCAATAAGTGGGAGAGGGTGGGGTGGCAAGCATGGGGAGGGGGGAGGCAACAGGGGTTTGTTTTTGTTGTTTTTTTTTGTTTGTTTGTTTGTTTTTTGGAGGGGAAACTGGGAAAGGAGAAATTTACATGTAAATAAAAATATCTAAATAATAAAAAGAAAAAAGAAACAAAAAACAAAAAAAAAAAACAAAAAATATGGCCATGTTTTGTTCTGAGCCTCCCCAGAATTTATAGTAGATAGATGGCTGTGTTCTTTAAATCTTACCACATATAATCTTCTATTTCTCCTTGTGACCAATTTCTTTCTTTTTTTATCATTACAGGGTATTTGTTGTATAACAGGCAGCATTTGAGGCAATAAATGATTATCTGCTAGTATTAAAATCCCATACAACACTTTCTACCCAATCAAGAACCATGAAGATTTTGCACATGGCAAATAGGCAAGGATAACAAGACATATATGCTACCAAATGAAACCTCCAGTGTAATGAATGAATTATATTTTTTTTCAATAATAATTTCTTACAATGATAGTTTCTCTTTCAGATCATACAATTTACTTTAATGTGATCTTCTTTTAGAAAAAGATAAGGAAGACAGGTGTTTCAGAATAGAAGGAGCAAGGACATTATATTATTTTTTGTGGGGTAGCTAGAACATAAAATTCTTGATATATTTCAATAAAAAGGTCTTGTTGCATTATTTTCAGAATTCCACTATTTACTTTTTTATATCAAAATAAAGTTAATTTGGGCTAGCCAGTTTTCTAGAAATTTGAATGTAATTGGAATAGATAAATTAGATCTGGAACTTCAGTGTAACTGTCTAGTGTATTCCAAGCTGTGGACATGCCATTAAATACAAGATGAGGGATGCTGTACAAACTCAGATTTCCCCTCCATCAAAATTTACACCATTAAAACTAGATCTATACAATGAGATTCTACTTTTGGAACTTATTTGGAATTCAATAATAATGAAAAGATACCTCCTTCCCAGACTGTGATGAGCTTATACATGAACTCAAATGTGCAATAACATTTGCGGAACTATAGCATTTTTTCAAATCCCAGTGATTCTGCTTAGTTCAATGAGTTCTGACTTAAATTTTGTCCTGCCATCCATCTAAATTCTGACTATAATTTCAAAATAACTGTCTACTCTATATTCTATACAGAGGTTCTATAAATATTTGCCTAAAAAAATTAAACCAGATAAGTTTCAAACTCTTATCAGGAATGATTGTTGATTTTAGCTATTCAGATTCATTCTCTCATTCAAAATATACTTCATTTGTGGTATTCAGTGGTTCATCTAGCTAGAGTACTAATTTTATAGAACGTTGTTTTCACGTAATGCCACTGTATTTCAATCAGAAATCAATTCATAACTTGAAACAACAGTGAAGTTCTTTTTTTTTTTTTTAATGGAAGGCACTTTTGCCCTTGAAGTAAACAAATACGGATTTTCCAATCGTTCTCTTGAATTCTTAATTCTCATAACATGTAATTTAAAAGCCATTCCACTCTTAACCATGTATTTCAATTAGTTTAGACTTGCAAAATGTTTACATTAAGTATATACAGCCATGTCTTTTATATTACTGAAACCATATAATTATATTTTTCAGACATGAAAAATGAATTAGTGCCATATTCTAAGTGGTGACAATTTTTCTTGTTTGTTCTAATTTCACTAAATATCCACAGTAAGTGTCCTTGGCACCGCTTAGAATAGCTCCTTTGGTTCTGAATAATAATAATAAAAACCTTTTCCTTAGTGTGAAAAGACTGGCATCCAAAGACAAACACTGGTATGAAGGCGTCTTTAGTGAAATAGCACAACCAGTTAACCACAGCTATGTACCATAATTATTTGTTAACCTAGGAGAGAACTTATTTTCGGCATATTATTCCAGCTCTATTTTTAGAGCTAAATTTAAAATGTGAGCTTATTAGATGAAAATAGTTAACTTCATCATAAGACCTTAACAATAAAATGGTGACCTAAGACGACTAGAAATGTATCATCTTTTCACGAAACTGAATAACACTGATCTCTGTTTTGCTCTCTCTGAAGCCCTTCTGCTGTCTGAATACTTTGAAAATCATTTCAATGAACTGTAAAACACTTTCACTGAGCAAACTCGATCAGAAAAATTAGCTGTGATTGAGTTAGGAGAAGCTCAAACTGATGAAGAACAAGAGTGTAGTCTTCAAACATTCGAATGTTATTGGGGAAAAGGGAAGTAATTCAGTAACGTAATAATATTGAGGAAATGAATACTTGAAAAGTTTACAAGGAAACGGCATATAGAAGTTAGGACTGTTTCTCAAATGAAAAGGACAGTTTATAAGTGGAAGTTTCTAGGGTGAGAAAAAAAATCCAGTGTCGTTTGAAATCATTTAATTGTTTAAAAAAGAAATGATTCAAATATTCGCTTAAAGTCGATGAACTTAAATGTCCTTCCTTAAACTGAAGTTCTCTGACTATGTAAAACTTTTTATAAATACGCCTTTACCATCTGGAATGGCTGCCACCCTCATGTTGAGTCGGCACAGCCAATCAAATTCGGAGGTCTCTGTTCAGATGGAAATGTTTTTAGTTAATTGAATTTCTTATTTTAACAGAACAGATTCCTGTAGTCCTCATGATTGTAATGAACCTTCTGTGATGTTTCGTCTGTTGAAAGAGCTAAGTAATTTCAGAATGCTTTGTCTTGTTATCATACTAGCTGTCTAAGAGGTATGGTTCTGTTTTCGTCATCAATATTAGAAGATCCATTTATATGAAAGGGACATAAGATAACATGCTTTGTTTACAAATAATGGCTGAGTTAACAGAATGTGATTTAAACACTGGGAGATGAAAGTTGGAGAACCAGAAACTCAGGATCACCTTTGATTACATAGGGATTGAGGCTAGAGGAACTTGACTCTACACGGAAAGATGGGAGTTGTGCCCTGAAGGTATAAGAAGTTGGATATCAGGAAAATGTTTATGAGTAGCACATGGAAACTTGGTATTTGAAATTGACAAGGCTGATATTTATCATGTGAATAGGCAAAGTCACAAGATGCCTTCTAGCTTTTGGCTTCTAGTTTTGGAAGAGTTGCAAGAAATGAAAGAGGAAAACATAAGGCCTACAGTAGATTATGACTTTAATAAACTGAGAAATAATTCTCATGATATGACTGGAGGATATAGGCTATGGTTTTAAATCTTAGACATTTTGTACTTAATCCTACAGGCAGCAAGGGATAAGCAAGGGCATCGGGAAGGCGAGCCAGAGTATTATGGTTAAGCAGGTTAATCTTATGAATTATGTAGCAGGGAATAAAAGGGTGGCAATCCTAGACTTAGTATAACCAGTTACAAAGTTATTAGAATTGGCTGGTGTTAGGTGAAAAAGAGAAATGTGATCTTTTGTTCCTAACCATGCTTCAAAATCCTTGAAGGTTATTGGTTAGAACCAGACAGAAGAGCTCTCAGAACTATTTGACAACCAAGTATACAGATGTAGATTTTGACTGATGAAGAATGTAGATTTTGACTGAGGAAGGATGTACAAGAACTCCCGATGAGAAATGACACTTTCTTAAAAACACACACACACAAAAATGCTCTTCTTCGTGATGCCTCATGTACTTGAGTAAATAGCCTCCAGTCTATTCAGACAGCAAGAACGCAATATTTATTAAGTATCTGAGAGGCTTCACTGCTGTGAACAATGATTACAAATACCTCAACAAGCAACGAAAGGAGCCCATAAAGAGAATGTTTAATGTACTTAATACCAAGTGCTGAAAGGGTTTTCATTTTGTCCCTAATGCACTGAAAGTGTTTTAAACTACTGAGTTTGATGGGGCCTGTCACTGTACCTCTGCCATGACCCCATAGGACAATCACTCTGTTCATTTTCAGGCAATGCATTTCTACTTGAAATAATGAGCTTGAAAGCAAGCAGAACAACTGGAGGTTTCACTAAATGAAAAAGGACTGTATACTCTTAAAACTGGAGTTCAATTGACTGTTCATGGAACTATAAAAACTAATGTGACATAAACATCAGGGCTTAATCACTGCACATGGATCAAGGACACAGACTGAAATGTCCATGTGGCATGCTTTTTATTCCAATAAAGCCATCAGAAACTTTTTTTATAAGTCATGAGAAATCTGTTTTCAGACATATCAAGTTAATAAAATGAAATTGCATGCATGCCTTACTCCCCCCTCCTCGTTATCCACATTATTAGAAAGTGGGTTTCATCAAGTAGGATTTATTAAAAGCTTGCATGCTCTAAGTGCCTTCATTTGAAATTCAACTGAGGATTCTCTTACATATTTTATATGCATATTTTGCCAGTATGTCCATTATTGAGCTTTTATGACAGACTTTAAGAGTCTGATGTATGTCCTGAATTATTTGCTTGGTAGCATGCTGTGTCCATTGTGACAGAAGGGTATTACTTCTTGCAATTCAGATATCTGTTTGCATCTTTTTGATAACTTTTTATTTTTCTAAGTTTTAAATGGACTGATAATGAGTGTTAATGTATATACGGGTGGCATGCTTTTGTATTTAGCAATGTGACTTCTAGAGTCCACACGTCCTTGAGTTTTCCTGGCATTCTTTGGTTGATTCTTTACTGGGCAATCTCCTGTCCCTTCCCCTATTGTTATTAGGTTACACTGTATGTTATCTGGAGCTCTATGCAACACTTACATAATATAAAATATAACCATGTCAATGTGAACTCAGAACTGATCATCTAAGGTGATTTATTTTTTAAAAAAAATATTTCTTAAATGATTCCTTTTGAGTGTTTATCTATCACTACCTCCCCTAAATATCCTCTGAAGATTTCATCTTTCCAAGTTAGCTTTTAAATATGGTCATCTAACAGTCAAGTGTGATACCAGTTCATTACAAAGCAAGAGAGACATGGGACAACAGAAATCATGGAGTGGATGGCAGAATGAAGTTTGATAATCTTTATTCTATGTTCCCTTAACCATCAGTAATCAAACAAATGTTGAGTACAAATGAAAATGTGTCTCAAATTCTTTGCTTCAAAGGTAAGGAATAATTTGGACTACATCATATCTGTAACATGTAATTTTTTCTGTTGCTGTGAATAAAGCTTCATGACCAACGCAACTTATAGAAGAAAGACTTTATTGGGTCTAAGGTTGCACCTAATTAGTAATAGTAGGGAAAACACAGCAGAAGGCAGCAGATATGGCAGGCAATAGGAGCAGGACGCTTTGGTCTCACATATTTCCTGTGCTACAGCACAGACAACAAACTACAAATGACATGAGTCCTTAAACTCCCAAAGCTGATCTCTAGTGCCATACCTCCTTCTCTAAGGTCACACACCCTCAACTTCCCCAACTAGCACATCAAATGAGGGCCAAATACGAAAAGACATGAGTGTATGGGAGGCAGTCATATTCTAATCACCATTAATGAATTACACATGCTAAGAGTAATAGTCAAAATACATGTTATTTGTATTTAATTTTACATAATAATTTTTATTAGTGTTTCACAGATGTAGAGAGACAAATGAGTTGAAGATATGACTTTCAGATACAGGCATACCTAGTCAGTCTCTCTTATAAAAACTTGCTTGGCACAGAGCCACTTAGGGTACATTTTCACCTAATGACTCCACAGCAATATAATGTGAATTAACATTGGTAAAATTTCTTGTACATCCTATTGTACAGGAATATACAAGTGAGATAATAAATGATTGGTTATGTTAACTACTCTCTGATTTTCTAATTTTGATAACTAAAATTGTATCATCACAAAAACAAAATTAACATTGCTGAACATTACATGATGTAAATTTTGCATAATTCATCATTTTTTGTGTTTCTCAGATAAATAAATACAATGTATAAATCTTCTGCTTTAAACACAGACTTCTAGTCTCCACTTGCAAAATTTGAAAATCATTCTGCCAAGTTGATTCTTGCAGTTTCGTAATAAATGGGTCTAGGGCAGTGTTCAAACATCAGGTTTTAAAAAATCTTTACAGAGTTTTATTTGCAAATGTGTTGAAAATATCTGGTCAGACAATTTCTCAAATTCCTTGTTGGGAAATATTACAAATGAACAGAATATATTGACAGATTTCTTAAACAGATGAAATTCAAGTGCTGTCAACAACTTATATGAGTACACTTATTATGCATAAACACATTCACTCACCAGCTCCAAGGAAATATTTGGTAAAATTGAAATGCCACATTTGTAGTGAAAAAAAAAAATACCATGCTACATCAGTAAAAGTCGCTTAAGGATAATCACTAGTAGGAAATTCACCACCTCCTGAAATACTTTACTGTTTTGCACTTTTTTCACAAGGTGTTATACAACCTTCATTTTTAAACAAATATTTATATCATTTTCAATCCTATACAAAAATGAAACTACTGATCATATTAGATCATTCTACCAATGTAAAGTTTTATTAGAGTTACCATTTAAATATTGAAACAGTCTTCTAAGATTGAATACCATTTAGTCATTTGGACTTATGTTTTGTTACCAGCATGTGTTACATTGTCTATAATTGTCCATTCATCAGTGTTTGACTTTTGGCAAGATATATTTGCTTGCTTACAAACAAACAGTACAAGAATCTGCTACATTTTTATTAAAAGACTAAGGAGGTGAAGAAAGATTTCCTATAGCAATGTATCCTCACTGCTGCCTTCTAAAGTGGAAGAACTCAACCACGTCATCATGTACAGAATGCTCACCAAGACTCACCATGGTTATACAACCTGAAGGTGTTCCTTTTCATTTTAGAAGACCCATGCATGTCTTCCAAAAACACTTTTCTTCCAAGTTTTGCTTTTTAATTTTTGATATTATAGCATAATTACCTAATTCCCGCCTTCCCTCTCCTCCCTCTAACCCTTCCCATATACTTCTCAGTACTCTCTTTCAAATTCCTGTATTGTCATTAAATGTCATTATATATATACGTGTGTGTGTGTATATATATATATATATATATATATATATATATATACATATACATATATGCATATATATATTCCTAAATGCTTCCTGCCTAACCTGTATAAGCATCACTTGTATTTACTCATTCAGGGCTGATGGTTGGTTGTTAGACAATTATTTGGTGTTATCTTCCTGGAGAGCACTTTTTCCCCATATCCCCATATTTCTCAGTTATCACTAGATCTTTGTGTAGGTTTGAGACTTTATAGTCATCCCTCGCCCATCGACATTAGGATGTCTGTTTTTGTTGCAATTGTTCTGGTCATTGCTATGCAGTTATGTTCGTGAGATTTTTACCACCACACACAATCTCACAACCAACTCTCTGATGCTTCCTCTTTTGAAGGACTTTTGAATTTTTCTAACCTCACATTAGAAATGTACCCTGAACCTTAGGTATATAAAGAATATAATTAGATGTGGGTATAAACTCAAAGTAACACTTTCACTAAGAGGTTTTCCTGCATAAATAGATATTGAACATTTTGCAAAAAGAGTTCTGACACTAGAAATTAAAATGAAGTGATTAGTGTGAAAATGTTCCTGGTAAATTAAATAAGAAACATCTAAAAGACAATTTAAAATAATTTAAGAAATGCATTTTCATGAGCCTTTATGAATTAATACCAATAGCAGTTGGTATTATGATTTATTAAATTACATATATATTCATGTTTAATGAATTTGTTTGAGAAATAGAGTATTTTAATTTTATCTTTTAAGTTTTTTTGATAACAACTATTCTCTTTATCATACGAATTGGTAAGGCTAATACACAAAATTTTATTTTATTTTTTCAAATTAAAAATTTGGTTATTAAAAGAGTTTTTAGTTAATGATATATTCTGAAATATCTAGTTAATAAAAAAGCTAAAATCTAATGAGAAACAGTCTAAATTTAAAAATTTACACTGGTTTCCATGTTTTTATATTCTTTTAGTTTTTGAACACGCAGAATTTTAGAATTGAAAACCAGCAAGGGTAACAATGAGATGAGATTTCAGAAGTATTTATTACCTAGTAATGATTAGGCAGATGTTAATTGTTGAGGGACTTTAAAATTGAATATGATTTAGATAAGTAATATAATAAATTCATAGGTATTATTTCAGAATAATGATTATTTGTAAATTGCTCTAAATTGATTAGATATTAATGGATTATTTACACTCAAATTGAACCATCATTAGTGGATACATAGCAGAGAAATTCAACATATAACCTGGCAAATGAATATGTGAAAATCAAATAATAAAATTATATTTGAAAATATCTTGTTGAATTTATTGAACCTCTCAATATATTCTTAATTACAAACTACTACTGAAGTTGACATTGTATTATCAATTCATAGTTTCAGATTTCTATGTAGTCACCCTGTTAATTAGCAAGCACTTTAAAACATATATTTTTCCTTTATGGTAAACTAATATGATACTGAGTCAAGAAATATTTTTTAAAGCATTTATTAAACTTTTGATGAAAATTCAATTACACTGATTCTCTCCCCTTAACTAATAATTTAGGTTATTATAGATGTTTTGATTTAAATTAAATTTGCTGTAAGTTGGGATACATGCTTCCTGAATTTAATCTCTAATGAACCAAGACAAACTTTTTACAAGGCATAAGGAAAATCCTCAGCAACAGAACAGATTTGGCAGACACTGAGCTGATGATGTCATGTGTTTAATGTTATGAGCACGGGATATAGGAACTGACATAAGTCTCACTGTGAAGCTTCGATACTTTGAAACACCCAATATCTGGATCATAGAATAAGAGATGCTATGAATGTAAATCGTGAGTCAGAATGAAAGCAGAAGGATCTAATAAGGTCCCATCTTGCACTGGGCTTCCTTACTTCAGTCCTCTTTAAGAGGAAATTAATGAGGTGCCTTCAGGATAAAGGGAATTGTGTTTGAAGTGGACTATTTTATTAATATTTTGAAATGGAGTAAAGCTTTTTCCCCCAACTAGTCAATTATCTGAAAATGAGAACAGAAGTTCCACCTTGACAAGCAGAATGTCTTAAAATAAATACTGGGGGTGTATTAAAACTCATTAGAAAATGCATGGGAAAAAAATTCCCCGTTTCACTTGACAGCTCACTCTAACGCATTAGCAGCTTCCTCCTGGGTGTTGGAATTAATTCTGCCACAAATATATTTAGTTCCTTTCAGGTCCCCTCCGCAGTAGGTTTCCACACTTTGTTCTTCAAGACACGGCTTCCTTTTTTTTTTTTTTTTTTTCATTTCATGCTGTGCCGAGAAATGACAAGATATTGAAGGAAAACTGATTACTTTGGGTAGTAGACATAATCTCTTCAATTGTTTTGGGTACAGTTGCTTCCTCTTGTCAAAGGGATTCTCTGGAACTTGCAAGTCTTTGCCAAGCTTATACAAGTTGTATTGAGTGCAAAGCATTGTTTCCAGTGTGGCCTGCAGTTGGTCTAATAGTGCTGCTGTCATTCATCCTTGAAAAGGTGTTGCATACCAATACAGATTAAGAAATAGAAATACCCTTTAAACAAAAATGTTGTGTGTGAACATTTTTAAAGCAAGTGAATTACTAAAACCCCCTTTCTCACCTTATGTTTGTATCCTAAACTTTTCCCTTTGGGGCATATATATATGTCATGCCCTGAATTATGGTTTGTAGTTGCCAGACAGAGCTATATATTTTTGTAGGTTGGCTCAGAGTCACTATTTTTCTTAATCTTGTGTTCTTTCGTTCTTACTTTCTTTATTAGGAGAAAAGACAGTGTGTAAGATTTCTGCTTCAGAAACTTAAGAGAAATGATAACTTGTAGGAAGTATTTCAAACTGATGGGGATGACAGATATTTGATTGCTCATTTCTCGGAATATAGCTCATTGGAATAGTGGCTTCATCCTCTGCTGGGTAATTCAGTAAGAGATGATAGAGGCTCTCCTAGAAAGGTGAATTATATGTTTGCTTTTTAAATTTAAGATTATCAGGCCGGGCGTGGTGGCGCACGTCT
>NW_022196894.1:64743591-64774683 GCF_008632895.1 Mastomys coucha | reverse complement strand
TGTATACTTCTCCTGTTCAATATGGGACTTCATGCATTATATGCTTGCAACTGATAATGTTGGTAAAGAACACCCATCCTTCCACAACACGGTATTATAATATCTCTACAATGTAGTAGAGGAGAGATTTGTAGAATGACTGTCATCAGTACGTATACAAGACTGCATCTCACAATTCTTTAATTAATGACAAGTAAATTTATATTAGTTTGTATAATTTCCCCATGGATTGGTCAATCAACCTAATCTTTTATTATATTATAAGAACAAATAAGATTATGGTGGCTACTATTTGAAATGACCCTATCTTCTAATTTGCTTCACCAATTTGGATTGAATTTAGGTATTTTCACTTTAATTTACATAAGCCTAGTAAATGGCATCAAGTTGTCTTTATAATGAAGTTCCTAAAACTACTCAGTGCTGGGTTAAATTTTTTCACTTCAATACATGGAAGGATGGTTTGTGATTTTCAATTTAAAGTTACTTTAAATTGTTCTTGGAATAATCAATGCTTAACCATTATTAATTTTTTAATTATTGAAAATCATTGCTCTTTCTGGTTCTTAGAATCCTTATTTATTCAGTGAATAGATTGAATAAATATTTTAAATGTACCTTCATGCTCTAAAAATCCTTGTTTCATTATTGTGATTATAAACTATATCAAGCTCATCATTAGCAGTTAGTCTCTTTGTCTACTGGAAAAATCTTAAACAGGCTTTCCAAAAATGTTAAATATTTTAAAACTGAGCTCAAATTCTTTTTAAAATTGATGATAATGTTTAGTTTGTTTGTTTGTTTTTGTTTGTTGCTTGGCAGTCAACCATAATGGTGTATACTGTAGAAGTAAACACAGAACTATGACCTAGATAATAAATTAAAGTTTATTTTCTATAATAATGTCAAATTTTAAAACTGTAGTAATAACTTAAATTCACCCATGTTAGTTCAATATATTGGTCTGAAAAGTAGAAAAGTATGCAGCAAATAGGGTGAGCCTTTCCATTTTATTTTAAGTACAGTTAGATGTATTCCAAGGCAATTAATTGAGCAATGGAGTGGTAAAATACTATAATTCAATAGAAAATATGGTCTGGTGAATACCAAGCGTAGTAACCTAGGTACTCCTATGGTTGAAAAATAGAACCAGGTCTTTTTGGTCAAACTCTAGATCCCCATGTGTGGCACAGCATGCACACGCATTCTTACGTATCTATATATCAAGAAAACACCACAAATAAATGAATAAGGATAATTTTAATAATGTTCATTATAAAACATGCATATAAGCAAAATATCTATTTTAATGCATGTAATAAGTGTCTGTAATAAGAATTAGAAAAGTTTGGGCTGGGGAGCCCACTCAGTGAGTAGGAAGACTTGTTTGCAAGTATGAGTGGCTGAGAATGTCGCTCAGAGGTAGTGGGTCTATTGTATGCAAGGCCCTGAGTTCAATTCACAGTACTAGAAAACAAAGCAAACATGATGACTTGAATTCAAATCCCCAGCACCCACCTAAAGCGTAGGCTGTGGCCACATGCATTTATAGTCTATGTGCTGGGACAGGAAGAAATGCAGAATGATTGGTCTTTCTGGCTTCCAGTCTTCCCCATCTCCAGAAAATGAAGTGGAGTGTGATAGAATCAGACAGTGAATGTCTTGTTTTTGCCTCCTCAAGCATGAGCATGTTGGCCAACCACTTCACATAAGGTACATTTTAGAAATACATCAAAGTAAAAAACAAAATGTTATGAGAGAGACAATTCAACACAGTCTTGGAAATATGAAGAAGTTTAAGCTTAATTGCTACATAATTGGAGAAGATTTAAACACACAACACAACACACACACACAAAAGTATTTTCACTTTCACATTGATGATGGTCCATATTGGCAGGCATTAACAAATTTACCCAATTACAAGAAATGGGAGGCATAGCAATAGATGATGCATTAAGAAACGGGCAGTGGACTCCACATTTAGAACTCTGAAAGAGAATGAGTGCAATCACAGTACGGGCCAAGGTGGTGTGCAAAGCATTGAATGCTGTGGTGATTTGCTATCACTACCAAGCATCTTCCCATATACTGTATATAGTGTTCCCTCACCACATTCACAGTAGTGACACGCGACATCAGTTACTCAGGTGTGTCAAGAGACTCCTTTGGCGACTGGTCTGTTACCTCTTGAAAGCACACTTCTCTCATTCTCAGGACTGTTGTATCTCACATCACTTTATTCCCTCCATAACCAAGTGGTTTCCCCTCCTTTTTCTTCTGTGGAATCTCTTATGTAACTCAGGAATTAATTCCCCCCATTTACTTCAATACACAGATTTTGTCATAAGATTTTTTTTTATTAAAAGGTTTCTTTTCTATCACATTAATTTAATTGTTCGGTTGAATTAAGACAAATAAAATTCATTTAACTCAAAAAAGTAAGGGCACTAGTACTGGAAACCATGACAGCACTGAGAAACTTTTTTTTTCCTGATAGGTTTTGCAAATACCAACTTCAAAGAGTTACAATAATCACAATGAGTTCCGGCATAAGAGGTTTACTAAATACAAATTGTGGCAGAGCTCAGTGACAACCATATATAGTCTTTACTTAATAGTTTCTGTCCATCTGCTCCATTAACAGGCAAGTAATCAATGTACTGGCAAGACATTTCTTAAAAAGCAGTAAATATAACAATTTTAATTAAAACAAATTAATATATTATTTTACACCATTTTATTATATGCAATAATTTCTTGATATTTTATTTAAGTTTAATAGACTCCATAATGTTACCTACACTCACTTACGTAAACTACAAAAAATGGATGAGCTGAATACTTCTTATGACCACCTTTGTATTGCTAATCTTCAGTGAAAGAACCCTAAAACTTAATTTTCTGGTCACAAACTTATTCATCTGAAGTAGGTGGTAAAAAAAAACAAACAAACAAAACAAAACAACACAAAACAAAACAGTGCTTTCAAAGATGAATCTCAAATGAAGTTCAATACTATAGCCTATTTTTTCTTCTCAATCTAGTTGAACGGAATTGCATGTATTGGTTTATTTATTTTAAGATTACTATATATATTTAAGGTAAATTTCCATAACCCAGTTTTATCCTTATCTGTGAAAGCTATTTTGCATAATTAGCAATTCATTCTTTGAATTGTTTTGTTTCTCTTGAAATAGATTCTAGCTAATAAGTAATATAACTCAGGCTGACCTTTAACTCAAAAGTCCTCCTCTCTCTGCTTCCCAAGTGCCTGGGATTACTGGCTTATATCACCATGCCTTAATAGCTGTTCATTTTTATGACAGCTCATTCTTGTTTTTTCTTGTTTTCTTTGACTCCCCAAAGATTGTGCATTATTATTATTGATCAAATTAATTTTAGCGCTCAATGTTCTTCATTAGCAGGACCAACATATGTAAGATTATGCATTAATCGTTTGATTTTTGTTGATGTATATGTAGGCTTAAAATGTTTGGTTTGAAATATTCCACCGTTAAGTTAAAGCAATAACTTATTTTTAAATTTAATCTCCTGAGGCTGGAAAGATAGCTCTGCTCTGCAGTTAAGAGCACAGCTCCCTCCCTCCCTCCCTCCTTCCCTCCCTCCTCTTCTCTCTCTCTCTCTCTCTCTCTCTCTCTCTCTCTCTCTCTCCCTCTCTAAGTTATTTATGTACTTTACATCCTGATCTCAGCTTCCACTCCCTCATCTCCTTCCAGTCCTTCCCTCTCCCTTTCCCTCCTCTTCCCTCTCCTCCCAATCCACCCTTCTCACCTTCTTAGGGAAAGGGAGGCCTCCCCTGCATATCATTCTGACTTGGCAAATCAAGTTACAGTAAGACTAGGTGCTTCTTCTCCTATTGTGGCTACACAGAACATCCCAGAGAGGGGAATGGTATCTAAAGGCAAGCAGTGCAGTCAGAGATAGCCCCTGATCCTATTTCAGGAGTCCCATATGAACACCCAGCTGCCTAACTGTTACATATGTGTTACATATGCGTGTCCCATGCATGCTCTCTGGTTGGCAGTTCAGACTCTATGGGCCTGTATAGAGCCAGAGTAATTGATTCTGTAGGTTTCCTAGTGGTATCCTTGACCCCTCTGGTTCCTTCAATCCTTCATCCCACTCAGATTTCTTTCTCCAAGGATTAGAGTTTTTTTTCCAAACAGCAAAATCTGGAGACTACAACTACTATAACTTAAGCTCTAAATATTCTGCAGCTTTTTTTTCTGGCCTCTTAGTCACTGCACTTATGTACAATTTCCACTGCCTCCCCAACACAAATATACATAATTTGAATACAAAACAAAAATGTATAATTTAGCCTATGAATGAAATTAGTTCCTTTAAATTTCTGGAATTAGCAACTGCTTAATTTCTAGGTTTTCATGATATCAAATGGTTCACAAAAGTTCTACTGCTATTTGGAAAGTGTCACTGTCTTCATTCCTCATCCTGTTGTAAACAAATATTCTGAGAAGTGTAACTTTAAAAAAAGATAGCTTTACTTTGCCTCCTAATTCCAGATGTTGTGTATCATTGCATGGAAGTCCCATCTTCAGGGGCTTAAGTGGCTCCACTGAATCCACAGTAATGAATAAAACAGAGACTATATCTCCTAGAAACGAGAAGTACCACAAACGATACTTCAACAATATAGCTACTTAAATGAGACTTGATCAATGCCAATATCAACAGACATGCTAATGCAGAAGTCAGGAACTAACAGTGTCCCAGCCTTAGACTAAAATGCTACATGCAATTACTGACAGCAGACAAGAGAAGAATCCTCTCCTAGGAATAAACTCCCTAATTGGCTTTCAAATATAAAGTGGCCAGCCAGTCCAGAAAATCATATAAAAGCAAGCTATACTAAAGGGAGTCAATAGATTGTATTGATAGGTTTATGCATATGTATGTAATAGAAAAGAGGAATTGGGGGTGGGATGGAAGACAGAAAAGGGAAGAAAATCATTTAATTGTATTTTAATTATAAATTCATTTAATTTAAACATATCTCTATAGAAACATATATTTTGTGTGTGCATGTTTATGTGTGTGCGTGTGTGTGTGTGTGTGTGTGTGTGTGTCTGAGAAGAGTAGAAGGAAGAAGTAAGGAAGGGGGAGAAGGAGAGAGAGAGGGAGAGAAAGTCATAAAGCAACAAGTGTGTATTGCTGCTTAGCTATCTCTCTTCATGTATAGAGTCCAGGATTATCACAGTCCTGAATAAGCAGCTCCACCTTCAATGCCTAGGTATTTTCACCTGTATGAATACACTTCCATAAGTGTGCCCAGAGTCTTGTCAATAGTATGATGCTAAATATTATTAGGTTGGAAACTCTAACCATATGGCAACTGATATGCATGTTCTCTGTGCTTACAATGTGTATGCAGCTCATTGTCTCTGCATGTATGAGACAAACTAGGTGAGATCCATCCTGTGATGGTTTTTATATGCTTGTCCCAGGAAGTGACAGTATTAGAAAGTGTGGCCCTGTGGAGTAGGTGTGTCACTGTGGATGTGATCTATAAGACTCTCACCCTAGCTGCCTGGAAGTCAGTATTCCATTAGCAATCTTCAGATGAAGATGTAGAACTCTCACCTCTGCCTGAACCATGCCTGCTTGGATGCTGCCATGCTCCCACCTTGATGAGAATGGACTAAACCTCTGAACCTGTAATCCAGACTCAAATAAATGTTGTTTTTTTACAAGACTTGCCTTGGTCATGGTATCTGTTCACAGCAGTAAAACCCTAACTAAGACACATCCTAACTATATGCTTTTGAGAGAAGAAATTTTTAAATGGGCCAGTATTTATAATTTACATTAGTTTCTTAGTCTAATTGTATACAAGAGTTTTGATAAGAACCTTTCTTTTTGTTTGTGAATTTATGGAATATATTAATAATTTTGGCTTACCCTATAACCATGTAAATAGAGGGTGTCATGTGTTACAGCTGACAATATGACAGGCTGTTTAAGGTAACTATTGTCACTTCTGTAGATATGAATGACCAGTCATAGGAGAGGTTTCCTTGTATTGTTTTTCTTCAGCATGCTAGTCAATGAATTTACATCCTCACTTGTCATTCCTTTAGGTATTTGTACCAATTAATTCGTCTCCAAGTGGGAAAAGAGTTCTGGGAAAACACTGGACACAAACTATTCAGATTGTCTTTGATTTTGAAGATGAAAAATATTTCTCTGCTTTATTTATTAGTAAGTTTAATTACTATAATATTTAATGAGGTTAAAATTAAATAAAATTCATGTAGGTCATCTTTGGCTCCATATTAGGATGACAATCACAGAGAAGTGTATTTATTTATTAAATCATCTTCTTACCAATTCCGTTAAATTGTATATATGTTCATTTTATATTTTTCCTTCCTTCCTAATTCTGTCCCTCCCTCTCCCCCTCTGTCTCTCCCTTCCTTCTTCCCTCCCTTTTTCCTTCCCTTCTTCCCTCCCTTCCTCCCTGCTTCCTTAGTTTGTAGAGATGTAAGACCAATGGATCAACTTAGCTTACAAGGCAACATAAGCCAATCATGGAAGCACATGGAAATAAAATACTTCCTTTCATTTGTTAATATTTTAGAAAACAAAATATCACTGTCCTTAGTTATTTAATACCTTCAACTATAGTATTTTCATTTTAATTTAACAAAGGAGGCATGTGACAGATTATTGCTTCACATAGGTTCCTTCTGTGAACAAAAGTAGGATCACATTCAGACTCCTGTTCCTGCCATTCCTTGCCTCATCATTCAGATATCTATTATCTCTTCTAAGAAATTTATGATCACCCACACCACTGAAACTAAAGCAAACAGGGAGCATCACAGACAGGCTCTGCTATAGACCTACAACCTGGGCTTTTAATGCATGGTTTTCATCTGTGTTGCTTAACTGTTTCAGTGTGATCCATGAATAGAGATTTAAACTTACAAAGGCAAAGTTAGATTCAAACACCAAAGAAATAAAATCTAATACAAGGGCCAGAATTAGTCATGACACAATGAAAGGACGCTCATCTCTAGTTTTGCAAGTACTGAGTGATCTTACTCAAATCCAAATTCTTTCCTGAAACACATGTCAGAGATTCAACCATTTGCCAAAGGTCTCAGAACGAAATACACTTCTTATCTGAATTATATTACATATATAATGAATATGAGTAATACAAAATAGATAGGGTAGATGTTTCCTATAAATAGATTTTTGGTATATAAGCACACACACACAAAGAGAGAGAGAGAGAGAGAGAGAGAGAGAGAGAGAGAGAGAGAGAGAGAGAGAGAGAGAGAGAGAGAGAGAGAGAGAGAGGGGAACATTAATTAAAAGGTGACTTTTTTGAGGCTCGGTCTCCAGGAGACCACTTTCAGAAGATCTTTCTATGGTAATGAACTAGTCACTTTAATGTAAGCTGGGCTCAAGTGAGTGATTTGCAGTGTTAGAGACATTCCTTCGCCAGTCTCATGAACCATTTAGTCCTCATCTGAAGTGCAGTTTTAAGTCTATTTCTAAATGTGTATTCTATTTTTATATTATGCCAATCAAATATGCTCTCAAAGGAAAGCTGAGTGAATGGTTCAATTATGGCCGTCGATGCCTTTCCCCTCTATTTCAGAAACAGTGCTTCTAAATTACTGTGGGCAAAACTTGGATATTCCCTGTGGGGCAGAATAATGGAAAAAAGGGGGGTTGACACTGTAGATGTAGAGTTCACTCCTTAAGTTTTAATGTTATTCCCCTGGCTATACTTATGGGTTGTATTATTCATTTGTGCCATGGTTACATTTTCAGGACATCGCATGTGCTTTATTGCCCATTTAAAAGTTATGTATGCCCTCCCCCAAATAATTTTTTCCAAAAATGCAATGATACTTTAGCAGAATATATATAAGTAAATATATTGAATATTAAATATTGCATGAGACTCATAATTCCATGTTTTGTACACAGAGTCAATAGATGGTTTGATCATAAACTAAACATGACAGGCTATCTCTGTGCATTGTTTCTTGGTATTTTCCACTTATAAATTTTGGTGTGGATTAGTATATACATGTTTCCATGTGATATATATATATATATATATATATATATGTGTGTGTGTGTGTGTGTGTGTGTGTGTGTGTATGTGTGTGTGTACATATCCTACATATAGACATATATATCCCATATACATTTCATACATACATATAACATATTAGTCACCTTATACATACACCACTTGTGCATGGTTTCTCTGCTCCTTATGTTTGATTAAAAGTCCTCTACTGGTTGAGCCATCTCCTCAGCCTTACCTTATATTTGCTAGCTACAAGTAAGTGATATAATAGAGAAATAATAGATATAAATATAGATAGCCATGTACATATGTAAATACATATATAATACCTCTGGCAAATTAATACTATATCCTCAGAGTAATACCATATCGAAATAAAAAAACACACATGTAATTTTTGTAAATCATCAAACATGACATAGCTTCTATTATAGTTGTTTTATTTTATTGACAATGAATTGGTATGCCATGAGAAACAAGTACGGTTATATTAACTTCAAGATTTCTATTGTATATTATCAGGGCTATGTGTTGCCAGAACTTTGATTTTATTTACTATTTTAGGCCAAATCTGGTTTTTCAAGACAGGGTTTCTCTGTGTAGCCCTGGCTTTCCTGGAACTCACTCTGTAGTCCAGGCTGGACTCATACTCAAAAATCTGCCTGCCTCTACCTCCCAAGTGCTGGGATTAAAGGTGTATGCCACCACAGCCCAGCATAATTTCATTCTTAGTGTACGCTAATATTCTCATATAATAAACAATGTTATGTTTTTTAAAATTCTCCAAAAGAGACATATTTCTTTTTATTAGTAGCCAATTTCCTCTAGGGGTATTTTATATTATATAAATGATTGTCACATGTTAAATACTAAATAAATTATATATATAAACATATTTTCATTTATACAGTCTACTCATTAACTACTGGTAGTTTCTTTTTATTTTCTCATCTAAGCAATGTCCTTTAATTTCAAAATTGTGGTAAATTTGTGAGTAAAAGAAATTTGCTTTCAGTATATGACAAAATGATTGAATTTGAATTTGAACAAAAGAAAAATCAGAATAAATTCTACTTTATTTACTTAACAAGTTTCCTTAAAATACATTAGACAAAAATCAATCTTTTTCCAAGTTTCTGAAGACATGGAAAATTATTTTCATTTTTGTGTGTGTGTTGGGAGTGGTGCATGATACCAGGAGAACATGGCCCATCGAATCAACTAAGCAGGGCTTGCATGAGTTCACAGAAACTGAAGTGGAAAGCACAGGATGTGTACCAGGTCCTCTATATTTATGTTATGGGGGCTAGATTGTTATATGTTTGTGGTACTTCTGAACAGTAGGAATGGGTGTGTCTCTGCCTCCTTTGCCTGCTTTTAGTACTTTTTCTCCCATTTGGTTGCCTTGTTCAGCTTCGATCGGAAGGCTTTTGCCTTGTCTTACTGTATCTTCTTTTGTTTGGACTGGCTATCATCTGTTAGAGGCCTGCTCTTTTTCTGAAGAGGAAACAGATGGAGAGTAGATTAGGGGTAAGGGAGGAAAAGGGGAGTTGGGTGGAAGAGGAAGAAGAAACTGTTGTTGAGGTGTATGAGAAAGAATCTATTTTCAATGAAATTAAAATGATTAACCTTATATACTTTTATTATAAGAAAAAATATTAGGTTTATTTTAAAGAATTTCAGGTCTCAAATTAAAATTTCTACTATACTATGTCCATTCTTTCATTTAACCCATAAATAAAGCACAGTTGAATAAAAAGAAAAGAACTGGTCCCATGAGATGGCTCAGCAGATAAACACCTTCACTTGTCATTTGTCACTTAGCATGATGACCTGTATTTGAAACATGGATCCTCATAATTGAAGGAGAAAACTAAGTTCTGTAAGTGGTTCTCTGACTCTGCTCTCTCTCTGTCCATGTCCCTGTCCCTGTCCCTGTCTCTGTCTCTCTGTCTCTCTATCTCTCTGTCTCGGTCTCTGTCTCTCTGTCTCTGTCTCTCTCTCTCTCTCTCTCTCTCACACACACACACACACACACACACACAGATGTATGCCATCACAATCAACCATAAGACATTGACTCATATATACACATACACAAGTATATAAATAACTGAGTAGTGTGCTATGTCCTCTGGTTGATACTAAAGGTATTAGAGTTTTAAGATAAAGATTCCTAAGTGTGGCTTAGAAAGGAAATAATAATTTAATCCATAAGCTTTTGAATAGATTTTAAGACCACATCATTGTAAATGATTCTTAACTAGATCAGGTTAGGGCTGTATCACATTCAGGGAAAGAATGACAATTCAATTAATTTATGACATTCTTGGTTATCATTTAATCATTTTAATAATTCCTTATTTTTAATTTTAAGTAGTAGTAACTACTTCACTTTTATTTTTAAACTATGGTAGTTAGGTAAGTTGTTGTGTGTGTGTCACCGCATTCTCACAAAGTCAGAAATGGCTCAGGTGTGTGCAAGCACACATGCCCATGATTGAGGAGAGAGAACATACTTGGATATCATTCTTTGAGGCTTGCCTCTTTGTTTCTTGTTTATGATCTCTCTTTTGAAACTATCATCTAATGAGTAAACCCTTGGTATCCTACTTCCTCTGCCTTCCCAGAACTATGATAGAATTTTATGTGCATTCTGCAGAACACACTCAGGTCCTCTCAGATAGCAAAACTTTGTTGACAGAGATTTTTTTCTGGCGTGATAATATTATTTTAAAAAGATGATTAGATGGTCATGTCAAAACAATGTATTAATGTTTTGTGAGTCTAGATCATTTCAAGTTTAACAGAAAATAAAGGCCAATAGACTTCAATTTTCCCTGTCTCAGGGATTGTTTGTGCATCTTTTAGCTTGCTAATATGCCAACCATTTCTGTTGGCAAAGATGTATTTTGTTAGTGAACATCACTCTGTATGTAAAGGCATTTTCTGATTGTTTTTTAGTCACCATGGTCTGAGCATACAGGTTTATATTTTATTGTTTGTGATACTAACATTATAGAAATCTATATAAATATAACCATATACTACCATAATAATATTACATAGTGTTGTCTTTAAAATGTTTATAACAATTTAAAAGAAGTAAATTATATACCTTTGCTAACATGAATTTTTATCTTTATTTCCAAATAGCCTTATTCAATATGAAAATAAGATGTATTCCTATATATAATAGTAAGTATGAAACTATATTTGTAAGAAGTGAAGAAACCCTCCTGAAAACTGAGTGACTTATAATACCAAAGTGATATGTCTTTTAAAGATTAATTATTTTTGTCCTCTAGTTGTCTAATAGCTCCCACTTGTTAAATATTCCCTGATGAGAAATTACTGCTTTTACCATCCAGGATCCTATTTTAAAAACTCTACTTCTCAGATATTAGGAGAGATCTAAGTGAAAAATAAGCCCAGTGAATGACTGTTCAATTAGGGTGTAAAATCTTTTTAAGTGCCATTTCAAAAAGTCAGACTATGTACTTGATAGAACTTAGAGGGGGTTACGTGCCAAAGAATTACTCATAATGATTTAATTCCTTCATTTTATAGATTACAGCTTCCGCTTTTCTATTGATGCGCAATGGATTTATGTGTTTAACTCCCATTAACACTAATGGGAGCTTTGTGCATTAAACCAAAATACAGTTTTAACAGGTCTGCTTCCATATTTCTTCTCTAGACCTATGTAAAATATCAAAATTTGATACCTTTTAAAAATCTCTATGATCAGGATATTTGAACTATTTATCATTTATTCAGAGGGATTTGTTTCTCATTTAAAATTTTGTAAGAATGAATGCCCTACAATCACAGAGTGGCATGTGATTTATTTGGGATTAATTTTGCAAGGCTGTATTGAATTACCATAGGGCTTGTAGGTCTTGGAACTGACAAGTACTCTACTTGTACAAATAATATTGTATGTTAGCATTTGCCCTCTTGGCTTTCCATCATTAGTCCATTTTGATGATTTAATTTGTTGATTCCAGTGTGATCAAGGGATGGGGAATCGCAATGTAAAATATCTAGTTTTTTTTTCTGACACACAGGTCTCTAAGGCACATTTGAATATATGTTTGATTTTGATACTCGGGAATTAGCACAGTCTTTGAATTTTATTTCTAGAGATAGTGAGCAATTTAAAATAAAGATCAAAGCTGAGTTATAGTGGTATCTTTGTTTGTGTAGTGCTCTTCATTCTCCTCCTCTTTAGCGAGTATGAATATTAGATGAAGCAGATTTCAAGAAAAATGAATAATACCTTCCTGAATAGTCAAAGGATGTAATTATGCTACAATACACATTGGAGTGCATATAGAATGCATAACGTAGATTTACTTACATGAAAAGCACTAATGACTGCTCCACAGAAATCGTCTACAGAGGAAAACTTGAGGCTGGACTCATGGCTGAGTGCTTAAGTAATGTGCACAAGAAGAGTTTGAAATAGGAAGATAAGATGTAAGGAACATACACATCTACTTACTATAGATCGGGAATTCATGACAGATCTATATAAGCAGTCTTCCAAAATCCAGCTTATGGAACTATTAATTTGTATTGGAGCAGGATGATTTAAATGCAGCTACATCAACAAAAAAGCCACCCCAATACAAGTGGTGACTTATGAGAGCTTTTAAGCCTTCAGGTCTCTGCATAAATCTCCTTCAGGCTGCAGGCGTGGTGAGTCTCCACACCTGCCCGAGCAGTTTGCTGCTTCCATCACATGGAGCATGTACCCTAGAGAGTCTTGAAAGTTTCAGCCTGCCCAGGCAGGGAAGTTTATTTGTTTTCTTAGACTCGTGAGCCTTTCTCCTTTTTCCTGGAGGAAAAACTTCAATTCTGTGGACTGCTGTATGACAGACATACCCAAACTTATATCATCTGTACTGTAAAAGGACCAGTAAGTACACCCTTTGGGCTTAGTAGCTGCCAACCTATCTCTAGGTTCAGTAACAGAATCAGTCTCATGGTTATATGGTGGAGAGTAATACAGTGGGAAACTTTAATTCCTCCTGAGGATTCAGCATGGCTATGCCTAGTCATGTGCATCTGCAGCACACACATGTGTACATACACCATGCTCACAAATGTACATAAACAAATAGAAATGTGCATGCATTTACACACATACACACCTAGACATACACATACATACACACCTAGACATACACATACATACACACCTAGACATATACATGCACACACACACATACCTAGACATATACACACACACACTCACACAATCACACACACACACACACACACACACACACACACACACACACATGCAAAATCCAAACAACTCTTATTCATAAAAGACATTTAAGAGATACAATTGCAATTACTCTTATAGGTCTATCACTGGAAGTCCTTCAATGAATCTCTATTTTTCTGATAACCACAAAAAGTTTTTATCATTATTGCTTATGGCATAACAGCTGAAATGCAAAAGACACATGAAAGCATATTATATTAGTTATCTTAATATAGGAATAATTTACCTTTATAGTTTAATATAATTTAATGCATTTTAATTAAATCAACATTTCTACACATTATAATATTCACATATTAGAAAGATTATACTTTGCTTATTTTTTTCAATTATAAATCCTTCTCCCAATTTAAAATGTAGATTTTGAAATGTAGATTTTCCCCTAAAGAATCAATGATCTTTTACTATAACATTAGCAACACGTTGCAAATATTTATTTAAATTTACACTCAAATTGCATAATAGAGTACAAATATATTCCCTATAACATTCACAAACATAGCAGCAAAACCCTTTGTCTTCCAGATTCAAATTAATAATTTTGGGTGTAATTAAAATTCTTCAGATATGTTATACCTATTTTCAGTGCTATCTGGTGTCATGTTACCATATTGCACAATATAGTGCTGTTTAATCATTTCTGTTGATTTCCCTCCACTTATTTTCTGCTTTTCTCCAACTCCATTGGCTGACTCTGCAGTCAGCCCTGCACAGACTCCCCAGTAATGGCTCTTTCCCTTTCTCCTTTTCTTTCAATCTGGACATCACTCACTCCCACAATTCCTTCCTGGATTCAGAAATTGTTATTCAAGTTACAGCTTTTCGGTGTGACTTACCCCAACTGTGATTTTTAAAAATCATGCCAACATCTCTGCCTTTGAGCCTGTACCCTGCTCTCATTTTTCTTCTGAAATTTGCCATTTCAAATATAATTAATTCCTTCATTCATAGTCTTTCTCAGATAATTTAACATCACATCAATTTTAATCACTGATATATACCAAGCAGATAAATGTTATTTAGTACACATATAATTTATGATTAGTATTTCTGTTTAATATGTAATTTATTATACTTTAGAATTTAACTTCCTTATTTTTCATTATGTGATATGTGTGTGTTTCTTTGTGGTTGTGGTATGTGTGTGTGTGTAGTGTGTGTGTGTGTGTGTGTGTGTGTGTGTGTGTGTGTGTGTATTTCTGTGTGTAGATTTGTTCAAGAGAACAGAGTGCCCATTGATGTCAGAAGAGGTTGTTGGGTGCCTTACAATTTGGTTTGAGGCAATTGTGAAACTGCTTTCCACAAGAGCGGTACCTGTTCTTAAATAGGTGAGCCATCTCTCCAGCTTCAGATCTGAAATCTGAAAATAAAATCTGTGGCTCAAAGATGAGACTATAGATGGGGAACTATGTCACTATCATTTGGTGTCAATCAGGAAACTATCTTCAGCATTAAATGCCCATCGCAGAACAGATCAGCCCGAGAGAGCACTGAAGATGATGCTTGTAAACTGAATTTATGTTTGCCTATCTGTCACCATGTAAACACAGAGAAAGCAAGTCTTGTATATAGTATTGAAAAATTTCCCTTTATATCATGAGAAAAATAAAATAAATATTAATAAATTCCTTTCAATTCTTACAAACCTTTGCTTTTTGAAGAAAAGAAAACTTTTCAAAAAATAAACTATATTGAAACACAGACTTCCAAAAAGTTTTAGCAAGTCAGTCTCCTGGCCACAAACTGCAATTTAGCACAGCTTTGTAAGCAATCTGATGCTGTACAAAATTTACAAGGTTGTTCACTCCAGGGATCACCATAAAAGCAGAATCTATAATGAAGAAACAATGAACAAATAAATGAGATCTGACTGGCCCAGCCAATACCTAAGACTATAAATAGGGCTCGCATTGGGGCTGAGGTAGGACATATTTTAAGACCACGGGTGTGAAACATTTACCAAGAGTCAAATTTAGGCCCTTGAACTTCTTTTACATCACGAGGGGTCAGAAAATCCCTGGAACTAGAATTATAGGCAATTGTGAACTCGATCCATGGAAAGAGCCACCAACTTAGGATGGCTCTTAACCACTGAGCCATCTTGGAAGTACAGTAAAATATTTTTTTTGTCAACATTATGTCAAACCATTATTAAATTTTATTTTATATTCATAAACATTTTACATATCAGCTATACTTTTTCACACGTTCCCTACTGAAATGCAATTTAATATATAAATGTTAAAACTGATTTAAACTATCTTGTAAATAGTTACAGTGCTTACAAAGAGGGTAATGCAAAGTTCAATTATTACACAACAGGAAAAAAAAATGTGACATAATGCTTGCTTAAAAAGAAGCCAGTCAGACGTGCTGAGTCACACATGTAATCTTAGAACACATGAGATGTAGAAGTTCTCTAAGTTTAAGATCAGCCAGGGATGCACATTGAGTACTAGCCTATCCTATACTATAGAGTAAAATCTCTATCAAAGAAATAAAATAAAAAATAAATAAATTGATTACTGTCTCAAAGATTTTAACCATCCATGTACAGAAACAGAAACTAAAATGCCTACTAAATGCTCTAACTCTTATGAGAAATTTCATACAGCATTTATATGTCTTACTGTATGTCTTATATTAAGGACTTAAAAAAGAAACAAGAGTAAGCTACTTAATATTGCTTCCGCATCTATTCCCTTGGAGATACCTCAGAACAATGAATAGATCCAAAAGCTCCTTGTGAAGAGATTGTTTATTGCATCTGGCTCAATGCTCAGTGATTAATAGCTTAGGATTGTTTGACACAGTCCTCTATTATAAAGCTTTTCCTTGTGTTTGAAAAGAATTTATTAGAAAGGGTGGAAAAACACTAGTGTTCAGACATTTCTAAAATATGATTTTTGTTTTTTGTTTTCTTTCTCATGGCCATATCTTGTGTTTGGAATCCAAATACTCACGTAGATTTCTCTTTCTATTTACTTGACACAACTGTTGTGATGAAGTATAGGTTGTTTATTGTATGTAGTGTTGTCTAATGATCATGGGTGGACACTATGATGAATATTCTTACAAATTAACTTTTTTTTAATGTTTTTTCAGACAGGGTTTCTCTGTATAGCCCTGGCTGTCCTGGAACTCACTCTGTAGACCAGGCTGACCTTGAACTCAGAAATCCGCCTGCCTCTGCCTCCCAAGTGCTGGGATTAAAGGCGTGCGCCACCACCAGCCAGCTCAAATCAACTTTTATTACAAATTTGTCCATTAATTTGTTTAGCAAACATGGATTGAATAGCTATTAAATTTTAAAAATAATTTTCTGTAACCCCAATACAAAACAATCGAGCAATTTCTTATACATACATATATACATTCATACATACATACACACATGTGCACACACATGTTTTCAACATAAATTTAAAATGCATTATCCAGATAAAAATAAATGAGGTATATGAATTCTAGTAAACATACATAACAGTTATTCAAATACAGCAAGGTGGCTCTCTGAGTGAAAAAAAGACTGGCTGCTTATGACTGAGAAACTGAGTTTAACTCCTAGAACCTAAGAAGGAAGGAAAGAACCAACTTCTGAAAGTTATCCTCTGATCTTTACATACATGATATGTTGTGAAAACTTGGTCACAATCATAAGAAAGCATGCACACACAGAGAGGTAAAATAAAATATATTTAATTCAATTAAAACATTTAAAGTTATCCACAAAGTAAATGTTTGCTAAGTATATGCAAACTGTGTTTTCCTGTTCTCTCTCTCTCACTCTCTCTCTCTCCATATATATATATATATATATATGTTCTCTCTCTCTCACTCTCTCTCTCCATATATATATATGAACTAAGCACAATAACATTTCTTTACTCAGAATGTATGTAATATTGGATATTTATTTATATATTATATATTCTAGAGATGTTTGAAACGTACTGGTGAATATGAATAATACTAGCAAATGTTGATTCACCTTATATACTGGACTCAAGCAACCAAAGACCTCTCTGCCCTCAGGGAATTCGGGAAAGAGTCAGGACTGATCAACTCCCTCAATTTTTACATAAAATCATGGAAAGGATAAAACTTAGCCAAGCTTCAGTTCTTTAGTTGACTTCCTCAAGAACCCCTGGTTTAATAATTCATATTGAGGAATTTAGTATCTATCACAAGGTGTACTAAACAAAGTTATACAAAATACAAAATGATCTAGAAAGCACCCTGTGTTTCTCTAACATTATATGTCTTGCATTATTCTACAGAAACTTCACCAAAAAATTTAATTTCACCTTAAAACTTCTTGTTACATTGATGATATTTAAATTGTAAATGCAGAGATAGGCATGGTTATATCTGACATAGAAATTGTGTATAAGTATGGTTAAAACCTGTACTGCTAGTTATTTTAGTTGGATAAAACAATTTAGTCAGGGATAAAGACCCAATAGAGATGCTCTAAGTATTTTTAGCTCATTGTGCCCAGAGCTTTCTTTCAATGATCCTATTTTTACAGGTTGTCTTGCAGAAAGGGGGAAAAAACCCAGAAAATCCATATTTAGTAGTCAACAAGTAGCACATCCTTCATGCAGTTGGATATCTTAGCAAACAAATCTTATTGAACTACGTGGCATTAATATAAATAGGCCTCCTCTTCCTGCTGCAGCACGAAGGTTGTGATTGTGATTTAGGATCACACACTATCCTTTCAGAGTTCTGGAGGAAGCAAAGACACTCAAGTTTTAATTAACAGCATTGTACAATGCACATACAGAGTGAATCTCCATGTCGTGTATAGACATTCAGGGTAAGGCTGCTTTGTAGTGTTAGATCATCAGGGCAAAGCTTTACAGAAATCAATGAAACAATGAGCATTCATATGCAGATTCTTTATCTGTTGAAAGCCCAGAAACTCTTGTTCAGTTTTTCATTCCTACCTTTCAAGCACAAGAACCTAGTAAATAGATGTTCTATAAAAGGGGTCCTATTATATCTTTCTCTGTTAAAGTGAGTCTTTTGCAATCTATTAGAGGAAGATATAGCCATTTTCCCCCTGGGCATGTTCAAGTGTGTGCTGGTCATCACCTAATGCTATTTGCAACCCTATGTTTTTCTTTCCTGTCAAAAGGATTTCTTTCATTTCATTCTTGCCATAGGGCTTTAAAAATAAATTTACTGGAGTCTGCACTTCTAGGGTGTCTAACATAATACAGAAATGTTAACAACTGCAGCTACATCCACCTGTACAAAAAGGCAGTGTTCTAAGGGGTCTAATTCTTACAAAAATAAACTTTCATTTAATTGTTGTATTACAATTACTGAGAAAATGTAATAACTGCAAATGAACTGAGTTTTAAATAGATTTAACTATAATTTGATATTTTTATCTACAAAATATTCATTAGTGATATTTTTTTCTAAGTGTATCTATGTCCATGACATAGAAATTTTCATGACATAGAAATATTAAAACAGTCTTACTTCAATAATTGAATTATAAAAGATACTTTATTATACACTGTACTACATGTGCTAAAGCATTGATAAAAATCAAACTAATATATTTTGTGTGTCTTTCTTTTCCGTTCACAGATAAAATTTAGATTTTCATTCATTTAAAGATATCTGTGTTATTACAGAGATAGAATGTTATTTCCTAATTTACCTAATTATAAAATAATTACTAAAATGTAAGAATCAATATTGCATATTTAATAGGACTATTAACAAAGATTGTTTAAATATGCATGTTCATAGCTAAAAATAACACAATAGACATGAATAAGATAAGTTAGTAGATTAAAGTGATAGCTAGTTACACCAGTCCACAAACAAAAGACCTGAGAGTAGTAGTGGCCACTATAATAGTCATCCCCATGAAGAAAAACATTCAACTTCTTTTACCTCCATTTTCTTTTTGTTGTTACAATACAAAGATTGCACATTATACATTAGAATCATGAGGAATAAAAGTAGAATAAGTACATTTAACTAAAATCTCTGAATTTATTGATATTTTCCATGTGAAGTCTTGCCTTTCCAAACAGTAATCTCACAGTGAATATGTAAGGCATTACACTTGAAATTATAATTATTATTATAATACTGTTTAAATTATGAATCTGAGAAGGAAAGAGAAGTCTAGAATGCATATACCTTGCTACTACTGTTCTGATATTGTTGTAAAGTCTAAAAACTAAAAATAAATGAAATTGTAGAGATAATTTTGACTTTGTAAGGCAAAAACAAACTTCAAAATATCCCAAACAGCTGCTGTGTGTGTGTGTGTGTGTGTGTGTGTGTGTGTGTGTGTGTGTGTAAAATCATGGATGTCTTTTTAGCGTCTGAAAACAATGTGAAATCAAGTATGTCAGTTACTTTGGGTTTAGGCAACTTGTCTTAGGTTAACCTGTTTTTCACTGGAGAGACCATACCTGACAAATTATACAAAGATAAAAGTGGGGCTACAGTTTTCAAAACTTAACTACATGCTTCTGGCCTCTTATGTGAATGTTCACTATACTGTTTATCAGACCAAGGATTTATAGTTGCTCAGAATTCCAGAAAAGCAAATATTTTCTGTTTAGTCAAATTATCCCAGTGATTTAAGTACTAAAACAAATGGAGCAGAATTCAGGCAAACATGAACAGAACCTCAGAACAGCAATCCAAAAATATTACACATAAGAGAGATCAATAACAAAGTTCAACTCAATAACAATGTCGATAACCTATTAAACTGAATATTTCCTCATTTTTTTATCTCAGTGGATAGACTAAGTTAAAGTGACACAAACCATCATGTCTTTCCTCATGCTAGTGGCACTATATGTTAAACAAAATGAAAAACTTTTATCATGTAAATAATTCCAGCATATCTGTGATTAATTGACTTAAATTGAGGCAAGCCTAATTAATCATGCCTTTTTGTTCATGCTTTCTAGTCTTTTTAAAATTTTCAAGAAAATCCCTTTAAACTATTGTCACAAAAAAAATTTAAAAATATTCTAAAATAAAATTTGCAATTTCCGATCTTGCATTTGAGATTTCCTTTATAACAAATCAATTGTAGCGATCTTTGGGATATATAATATGTATATAGTACAAAGAAATTGATATATTTTTTGTCTTAGGAAATGTTGAAAAAATTAAAGAGTCTGAGTTTCTATCCACATTATGTTGGACATTTTCAAATTTATAAATTTATAAATTTTATTCTGGCTTTCCCAATTTCATTGTGGAAAGTTTGCTTTCCTTATCTAAAATGACAGTACTTGTGGTCAGACTCTTCTCTATCCCAAATGGACATCATGAATTTCATGCCCAGAACCTCATAATATAACCCCCAAGTAAAGGATGAGCCTGAAACAATTCAGTGTTTATGATAGAAGAAAATGTCATTAATGTCGATTATGTTGCATTTAGTTTTGGATTGATTCCCCTGTAGCCATAAAGGTTTCCTTTAAGGTGATGTCCATTGGCTTGTGACCATGGGTTGAAAAAACATCACTTGCAGCTATATTGTAACAAGCATCCTGCAAGGATTCATTTGCAGCTATATTGTAACAGGCATGCTGCAATGACTGTCTAGGAAGACTCTTTACATCCAAAAGGAAAAATGAGTTTCTACCTGGCTAACTCTATTCCAAAGGCTACAGGTTCTCACTGGGCAATAGCTCTGATTACCTGGAAGGGAGAGAATATGTCCTCTCCTTTACTATGGCATTTCCTCCTGAATACTTGAAGTGCTTGAGAACATTCTTTGTTTATGCCAGTAAAGAACTTATCAAATTTGTCCCAGTTATGCAAAGAGTACAATAATTGCTTCTTATACTTTCCATGAAAGATTTCTTACTTTCCAATGAGAAGAACAGGATCATGTATCTACTTTTTCATACATAGCAACCCCACTTATTCTTTTTCTCTTAGGGAAAATAAACAGTCCCACCACAGGGTACAGCAAGAGTGCATTGATTTAGCATTGGCCTGATTGTTCTATCCTGAGCAAGGATGGAGCTGGTAAACTACTACTGCTTCAAAAGTGGCAGTAACATATGATGGTGAAATATGGCTCAGCACACACACTGTTGCTGCATTCCAGATGCTTTGGGTGGGGGATTAATAGGAAATACATTTTTAAATATTTCTTAAATAAGAGAAATAGAAGCCAAGTAACAGATCATTCAGTTGTCACCTGTGTCTTTGAAAAGCATTGGTCATCTGATGCAGGAATGTTAAGGCAGGTAAAAGTGCATCATGAGAAGTTACATGCATGTCACATGATTTTCCCACAAATTCTAAGACTATACGCAAGGAACAGAGCAAAAAGACATAGGCAAGTTAAATTCTTTTCTTCAATTTGGTCCAGTCTGTATAGGACAAATTGTGGTAGCAGCAGTGAGGCATTTCTCTCATATTTATATACACCATAGAATTCAGATATGTTACATTTGAGAATCTTAAGAAGAGGGGTAGCCTTGTGAAGTATGAAATGGGAAAATAATGATGTTCAATAAGAATAGCATACTTTGCTCAGTATCTTATTGAAAACCATGTGATCTGTTTTTCTAGAAGCGATTATACTTCATGACCAATTTCTAAAGAATTTGAAAGATTTTCTTTGTACTCATGAGCACGACATATTATTTTGAAATATTTGGATATAAGGCAGCTCTTTATGAGGGACAGAGTTACTTCACAGTTGTAAAGGCCATGGGCTTTCTTTAGAACAGTGACTACAGATTGAAAAATGCAAAGCCCTTTGCTCCCCATGGTTATATTTCCTCTCGGTTAATGGCATAAATCAGTGAACTTTTCTGAAACTCTACTTGTTTACTGACCTCTAGCATGGAAGGGACTCCATAGCCTGGTGTTTGGGTGCTTGAGTTTATAACAGTGCTTGCTGTTCAGATATATGGACTCTAAAGTGAGTAGTTATCATTTTAACAGGCACAGTATCCCCAGCTGCAGTAATTTTTCAGTAAAATCAGGAATGAGTACATTGCTCAAAGAAGGGGGAGGTGAAAACCCAAAATCTGAAAGAAGAAAAGCATTTATGACTATGAGGATATACGTAGCAGATTTGTATCTCTTTTCCCCTTCCTGAGTCTCACTCTAGCTATTCAGAGGAATCCAACCAACTGAATACAGTCTAAATATTTTCTTCTAAATCTGTTCACACAAAAATTTCCAAATTGTTGCATTGGATTTTAAATTATGATTTTATAACATCAAAAATGCTTTAGTGGTTGTTATATTTTGGCCACCTATGTTTCCATTACTCTAGAACTACTTTTTTAAAGAAAAGAATATATATGTATATATTACAATACATAAATCACATATATATACAACAAATATACAACATAGTATCTATCATCCAAATAGTAGTGCTTGTTTATCAGTCATGGGGATTATAAGCCACCTACTCCTGCCTCCCTGCCCTTGCATTTCCCTACACTGGGGCATCTATCCTTCTTAGGACAAAGGACCTCTCCTCCCATTGATGCCCGACTTGGCCATCCTCTACTATAGATGCTGCTGGAGCCATGTATCCCTCCATGTGTACTCTTTGGTTGATGATTTAGTCCCTGGGAGCTCTGGGTGGCTCTGGTGAGTTGATATTGTTTTTCTTCCTATGGGTTTGCAGTGTCCTTCAGCTCAGAAGCAGTTTTATAATGGCATATGAATATACCTCTTGATCACAATGAATATGAGATGATCGTCTTCTATCTTTATCTTTGCTTTCCCGTTATCTCAGACTGAATCAAGAAAGTAAAATAAATTAATTTCATTAGTAAAATGTCTTTTTTCTTTCTAGTCTCTTTCCTCTAAATTTTGGCAAGGGCCACTTGCAAGGCCACTGGTTTTGGAACTTCATTTACTGTAAAAGAAATTTGAGATTGATTTATCTTATCATTTTATATGTATAGACACTTTTCCTGTATGCATGTGTGGATATCATGTGCATGACTGTTGCCAAAAGGCTAGAAGAGGGGTCAGATACCCTGGTACTTTACAAGCCAAGTTAGTCATTGTATGCAAGCTGGGAATTGAACCCAGGTCCTCTGCAAGAATTACAGATGCTCTTATCCACAGGAACAATTCTTCAGTCAGAGATCAAATCCTTTAAAAAATAAAACAAGACAATTGTTAAGGCCAGGGAAATGAGTCAGCAGTCAGAGCCAGAGCCTTTCTGTCAATCCTGGAGACCTGACGTTTTCTCCTTAAAGCCCAGAAGAGACAGACTCTGACACGTTGCACTCACATACACAAATGAATTAATATCATAGAATGATTTGTAAAGAGGGAAAGAGACAGCAAGTAAGGAACTCCTTTATTCGGTCCTCCTTTCTAATGTCATATGGCATAGATATTTGGAGAAATTCAAAGCCAGCCACAAAAAAAGAATCAAATGTAACGTTTTGTACTACTACTACTACTACTACTAGTAGTAGTAGTAGTAGTAGTAGTAGTCGTTGTCGTCACCGTCGTAGTAGTCGTCGTTGTTGTCATTGTTGTCGTCTTTGTCGTCGTCGTCATTGTCGTCGTCATAGTGGTTGCTGTTTGGTATTCACATCCAGTAGAAGAAATACTTCTGAGAAATTTCATTTTCTCCCTCACTTTGTATTTCGTCTTTGATCCTCAAATTTTTAAGTAAACTATTAAGGAAGAACAATAAAGGCATCTAAACACAAACTCTTACAGGTGTATGTGCTTCACTGACACAGTGTCCCAGCATGTGTTCTTCGGGAGAAACAGAGAATGATGTTAGAATTCAATTTAAAAGCCTATGAAAAGAACTAGCCTGTTAAAAATAAACCTATAATGATCGATCGGGTTTCTGCCTTCCTTAAATACTTTCGCTGTTGCACTGGCTTAGTCATTAGCATGCAATGAAGTCCCCAATTATTATCTGCCCTGCTGTTCTCCACTCTCACCAATTGTCAGTTTTCAGTTTTGAAATGTACTGCGTGATGTGAAAGGCGTCATTCTTTCCTCCACTGGTCTGCAGAGCTGCTATGCTCTCTGACTTCCTCAGGCTTTTCTTGTTACAAAGTCAGCGCTAATAGCAATGCTGTACTTTTGGTTTTCTAAGCACTCACACTGTGAAAGAATTCACTGAGGTCTTTCTTATGTGTACCAGAGTTTATTTCTTTCTGTTTTCCACTCAGGATATTGAAAATGCCTATATTAACATTTGCCTTTAGCCAAAAAGAAAATTACATTTTGTTTTGTTTCTTGAAAATGGAGCTACTTTTGTCCCCATTGAGATTCATGACTGGCGCTGATTTTTATTTCCCTTCATTATCCAACTAGCATCTTAAACAATTTATTTAAACTAAAGCAAAAGAACCTTAGGTTTTGAGCCTATAATTCAGGGCTCCGTGACACAGCAGCCACCAGCCACACAAGCCACTCTGCTGTGGCCTTCCAGTGTCAGAATCTGATGGCTTATATGAAACAAAGTGAAACATCTTATTCATGACTGCTATACTGATCATGTTATAGACTGATACAATGCTATAGTAGATTACGTACACTATGTTACTGAAAATTACTGGACGTGTTTTGTATTTTAAATGAGAACTCCAATGAAAATTTCAGGTTAAGCATGTGATTCTTGTGATCTATTTTAACAGAAAGGCTCATTTACATGAATGGTGAGAGAAAGAGAGAGAGAGAGAGTGAGAGAGATACAAAGAGACAAAAAGAGACAGAGACAAAGGGAAACAGAGACAGAAAGAAAAGTGTGTTTTGGAGGGTATATCTTACATCTGCATGCAAATGCAAATAGTTGTACAGAGACGTATACATATTCAATTTTTGAGAATATGTAAAAAGTATGTTTCTTACCCATTCTAAATAGTGTGCCATTTAGTGCACTTTGTGTATTAATATAGGAGTGTGCAAGGAGACATGCATGCATGTACGCCTGCTTGATTATAAAGACCAGAGGACAATTTCTGGTGTCTTCCCTTAGGAGTGTTCCACCTTACCATTGCAGTCATGTTCTTTTTCAGAACCTAGAGCAGGCAAGCATGAATAACCTACAAGTAACCTGTGATCCTGATGGGTCTGTGCTACCGTTATAAACAGGAGATGTTGCACCTTGATTTTCAAAAGATTCTAGTCTCATATTTATAAGCAAGCACTTTAGTGTCTCTCCAGTCATAAAACATGTAGTATGACAAAACTTGTATTTGCCATATATCAGTTAATATTTCTGTTCTAATTAATGTTCTTATCATTTGTATATAATTACTACTAGATGTGTAAGGTTTATTTTCAACAATTCTTAGGTCACATTTGTGTCCTCTGATGAACTATAGCCACCAAGTTGCATCATAGACCTACAGACTTAAGTTATTCTGAAACTCTGGTGCATTTGTCCATCATCTCCCTACCCCCATCTCTCTCTGGTAATTGTTAGCATTCTGTCTAAACTCTGACCCTATAGTTACCTGACAACAGCCAGGTAGGCCTGGCCCACTATAAAAGGGCTGCTTGTCCCCTCTCTCTTGCCTCTTGCTCTCTTGCCCCCTCTCTCTCCCCATCCCCTTCCCCCCTTCTCTCCATGTTGTCATGGCTGGCCTATACTTCTCTACTCTAACCCTATCTCTGCTTTTCTCTGCCTCTACTCCCCTCTTATCTCCCCTCTCCATGCCCTGAATAAACTCTATTCTGCTTTATACCATGGTGTGTCTGGTCTCTCAGGGGTAAAGGATACATGGGCCCACTGAGGCACCCCCCTCCCGCATACCTCACCACATCCCCCATATTAACTGAATTCAACTTCTTGGTTTTATAAGTCTAAATACTTTACATAGTATAGAGAAGTTTCATCTTACAGTATTTGTCTTTCCCCTTGTATTAAGTCACATAGTACACAGTCTTCCAGCTTCTTCTATTCTGTTTTCCCTAGTCAGGATTTTAAGTCTAATCTATATTTTAGTGTGCAAATCCTCATTGAATTGTACCGGATTCATGTTTTCCTTCTCGACTTGTCCACTGATGATGTTTATTTTTAAAATATGGAAAGACATTGTTATTAATCAAGATGTTAGATGGTTACATATTTTTAAGACTTTGCTTTCAATCATGGGTATGCATAGATGTGGACATGTTTTATATAGAGTTAATTGTATGAGTGGAGGTCTGGATAGGCCTGATGTTTTAAATCCTGACAGAGCTGGAGTGTTGAGTGGTTGTGAGTAGCTTGCTGTGGGCTCTAGGAACTAAAGTTAAATCCCATTGAAGAGCAGTACATATTCTTAGATACCAAAGCATCGGTCGGCCACATTTTGCTAGACATTATAATCTAACTACTTTTTATTTAAAACTCTCTATACCCACACCCCCCCATAAGCACTTTCTACATCCTTTATGTATTAGAGCTTTTCAAATACATATGTTTTAGACTTTTAATAAAATATAAATCCAGGAGAAACAGTGCTAGATAGCCATATCAAGTAATCTATCAATTAACTCGTTAGCAGGTAGCCTCATAGAAATTTGTTTGGCTTCATGGGAATTTTGTTTGTTTTTGTTTTTGTTTTTGTTTTTGCTTTTGTTTTGTTTTGTTTTCTATTTACCCATAGACATCATGCAACAACCCCTCTGTAGATTTAATGTCTGGAAACTGAACTGTCAGACTATTATAAGAAAACTTATAAGAACTATATGTTTTCCAGCCGTAAGAATCCAGATTGAAATTCTTTTAAATCAGAAAAGATTTTCAAAGCATTCTTCTTTCTAAAGATAATTCTGCTAGCCATTACCAAATTTTATGGTTTAAAATAAGGAAAAAATAGAGAACACTACTAAATAGGAAAGAACTAAGAAGATATATGAAGAGTTGCTTTTACACAGTCTCAAGAATGGACATTTTGTTGCAGAAATACGTGAAGAGCAAAATATGAAATCTGCTACACATTTCTATATAGTATTTTTCATCTATAAGGCATTACACGCATTCTATGTTTCCAATCAAACATATTTTTCAATCTCAAGGAAATGCAGGAGCTGCTCTCAAGAATTCAAATCCCTGTCTTTCCTGGTCTCTGCCTTATCTTCCTTAACTGGAGATCAGAACAATTCATAATGTTCTTGATCAGTACATTGCACGATGTTTATTTTCAAAGGAAAATATGTACTTATTCACCAAAATTATCAGGTCATTCAAAATATTTTTATTATAAATGTGTTGGATGCCCACTTTATGATAGCATATCTGTAATTATATTTTTATGAAGACATTATTTTTGTGCAAGTTTTGATGTGTCAGAAATTATAGTCTGCACTTGAAGAAAGTGTGAATGATTACTCAGTTTTTGTGAGATTCATCAAAACGTAAAGTGTTGCAAAACAAGAAAGCATTGGTATACTAGCTTAAAGAAAGATTTTTTTTTTTTTACAACATACGCATGTAAAATTAAGGATTCAACTGGCATTCTAGAGCCATTTCTTTAGTGAAGAAACAGAAAGGTCAAAAACTTCTGGTGCCAGGAGAAAAGGTAATCCTTTTGTAAGTTCTAAAAGATGACCCTGACAACCACAAATCTCAATTAAGGGAAAGGTTAGGGGGCGGGTGCTGTCTTGTAGTGTTCAGTGACACGATGCCAGGAGTCATATTTCAGGATGTCTTCAGGACTAGGAAATGCTTTCTACTTAATTGTAGCTTCTTTACCTTACATCTGGAAGAGTCAGCCGTATTGTAAACAAACCTTATTTGACATACAGGCATATTAAAGCTATTCTATTTACATATCACCAAGCAAACAGAGTTACTCTGGCTCAAAAGTTACATGACCTTTTTATACATTTTGGGGAATTAGCTGATAGAGTATCAAACAAATATTGGAAGCTTCTATCTGGTTAAAATGTTAGGAATTTTTATTTTTAAATTTTTGCACCAAAACTTAGTCTGCAAAGTGAAGGACCTTGAGGTATGGACTTCTTGAATACATTACTTTGATACAGAACTAACTACTGTCTAGCGTCTATGAACAATGTATTTGCATCCTTCTGGGTATATGATATTTTTCACATATTTTGTGAATAATTTAGTGATAGTCACCATTGTCAAAAAAAAAAAATAAAACATTTCTGCAACTGTATGATATCATCTCACTGTACCTCATACATCCTCACTGTATAAAGAAGCCAAACAGAGAGATCTCTTGTCCCCTCTGCCTCTTTCTCAGATTCTCCTTGGCAGTTCTTAACAGTTGAGCCAAGTCTGTGTTACTGTCTATAATAACTACATAAGTGTTTATGCCACTTTGACAGTAGGAATTATTCTGTATCCCCTTTTCCATGTACAAAGCACACCATGATTCTTAGTAATAACTTATCAAGTGTTGATTTTTCTGTAAAACAAATTTCTTTTTACAATTACTATTTATAATAATATTTTATATTATTTATAATTATTAATATTATTACTGTTGCTATTATTAATTTCCTTTTTCACTTTACATCCTGCTCACTACCCTCATCCTGGTCACCTCTTTCCATGATCCTTCCCTATCCCCTCTCCTCTGAGTGGGTGGAGGACGCCTGGGTATCACCCCACCCTGGCATATCAAGTCTCTGTGATACTACACACATCCTCCCCCACTGAGGCCAGACAATGCAGCTCAGGTAGAACATATTCTACCGAAAGGCAACAGCATTCAGGATAGCCCCATCTCTAAGGGCTTGGGACCCACATGAGGATCAAGCTGCACTTCTACATATGTGCAGGGAGACCTACGTCCAGCCTGTGTAAGTTCTTTGGTTGGTGGTTCAGTATTTGAGACTTGGTCCAGGTTGGTTGTTTCTGTTGGTCTTCCTGTTGAATTCCTATCACTTTCAGGGCCCACAATCCTTCCTTAAGAGTCCCCAGCTCCATCTGCTGTTTGGCTGTGGTTGTATCTGTCTGAGTCACCTGCTGGGTGGAGCCTCTCAGCGGGCAGCCATGCTAGACTCCTGTCTACAAGCATAACAGAGTATCATTAATAATGTTTTTCAAAAAGAATTTCAAAAAAAAATAGAGATCTACTGAGTGGCAAGTAAAGAAATAGAAATTTCTGGCTACTTTAGTGTGGTCTTGTCTAATATTTTATCCTAAAAGATTCATCTAAGAGTCTAAAAGATTCATCTATGAACTTTCTTTATTTGATTTACTTTGCCTGCTTATCCAAATGCTGATTTTTATATTGCTTCCTGGCACATTCCTTCTCCAATAAGAAATGGCACAATATTCCAAACCTGCTGGGACACATCCGTCTAAGGAGTGAATAGATTAATAAATGTTCAATTAAAATGTCTTTTAGGATATTAACTGTACAAATTTCAAAAGTTGGAATAAACCTATGAATAGTGTTAAATACAGTACCTGTGATAATAAAAAAATATTTAGAGGCTCTAAAGTATGTGGGTTTTTTTGTACTAGATAGTTTGCCTGAAATTTTCTTGTATTTGTATCAGAACATAGTGTGATACTTTCAATAGAAGAATAACAATAGAATTGATGGTCCTCCTAAGTAGAAAGTAAATTCATATAAACGCCTGTACATGTGTCTATTTTAGGATTTAAAAAATCAGAAAAAAACAAAGAGCATCATGAGAATCTAGCTAATCACATATGTGGAATCAAATAAACCCAAAAAGACACAACATTATACATTATTAAATAAAATGAAGGCATGCAGACTGGACTTTAAATTATTTTATAAAAGGCAGCTAGCCCTGCATTACATAGAGCTATGTGTCTATTAAGAGATAAAATTGACAGATAATTATTCTCTCCACTGACGATTTCATGATTAGAGGTATTTTAATTGGTACTCTCAACTGCATTTAACTTGGGCTTCCACTGCATCTTAATCCCAAAGCCATCATTAGGAGATGTGTTTAGTAAGCATGGGAGATGTGTAAGTCAACTAGGGAAACTTGTCATGAGATGGAATCCGTTGTTTGATGACTTTAAAAGGCGATTTATTATATAGAGCTCTCAACTACCTGAAGTGCCAGACATAAAACAGAATATTTTCTATGTAATTACACCAAATAATTATTAATGACAGGTTTATTCAGCAATACTTAGACCAGCCTTCTGGGTAATCTGGCAGCAGAATTGGTGGAGGTTGTATACAGTCTAAGGGAACCTGAGGATATACTCATAGAATCTGAAAACTGACTTAGTTCTCAAAGCATAGTTTTACTTCTTCCTTTCTTTTTCCTATTTTTTTCTTGAGCAAATTTCTCTCCCTCACAAATTACAGACCTCTGTTGCTTCTCTGGAAAATTGCCCCCATTTTCCTTTCTTGGATATTTCACAACAGCCTCACAATGAAGTAATTTGAGCATTTACAAACTTGATACAATGCCTCATTCCTCACATCCAAGTCATTTAAATTCTTTCCTCAGCGCCTGCTTCTCCCAGATTGTGACCAAGTTTAGCAGTGGAGACCTGAAGTTCAGTGATCAGCTGAACTTTTGACTCACATAAATGACTTTCAATAAATTTAATTAAATTTATATTAGCAGATTAGCCCTGGTCAGAAAGATTTCCATTTCTGTTTTTAGAAAATATTCCAAGTCCAAGGATGGAAATCATTTTTACCTTTAACTGGAGCATGTTTTGCCTTAATTAGAGCCCAACTATTTACTTTTAGGGCTTTCGGACTCTCAG
>NW_022196894.1:64711492-64743581 GCF_008632895.1 Mastomys coucha | reverse complement strand
ACAAAACAAAATGAGGGCAGCGTGCTTATTCTTGCCCCACACGCTTTTTCTGCCTCTGGTGTGTTTATCTTCATATAATGGAAAGCATCCCCATTTTGGCAGTGAGAGGCAGATGAGAAGTTTGAATTTTTCATTCCCTTCACAACCCTTCTTGCTGAGTTTGAAGCTGTCCCGAATCTGTGTCATGGTTGTTTATCAGGATTGTTTTGTCTAGTGAAATGGTGTAACATTGTTAAATAATAATAGTTCAATTTCATTTTAGTGTACCTCAAAAGTTTTTCTGTATATTTATAATGTTGCTTGATAAAGTAGACGTTTTCAAAAATGTAAATAATGCACTCTTAGATTCATTTATGTATTTCAGGATCACTAAGAATTAGATGGATACAAACACACACGTACACACATATACATATATACATACATACATATACACACATACAACACACACACACACAGAGCAAAGAGGGAGAACTGATAATTAACTGGACAAAGTATTAACTTTCTTTCAGTCAGTCTGTTTCTAAACCAGTTGGAATATTCATTTGAGTTAGTTCATAATTTTAAAAATGAATAGAAATTTTTGCACTTTTAATTTTTATTTTTAATCTCATGCATATTATAAATAGTCACTATGGCTACCTTCATTATATGTTTACAGTTTACAAGTAACAAAATTAATTATGTAAGTATACTTAAGACTCATCTGCTATTTTATTATGCTGCATCAATATTTTCCAATGATTCCACCTTAGCAATGCAACTAACCAAGAACATTCACTGACTGGAAATCACAAGTAAAGGTCATTGAAGACATTCCCATGTGTATTGTTTTGTGGTCACTGTGTTTATGTATTTTAGAGATAACATTTTATGCTAACAGTATTTACTATTAGTAGGGAAGGATTTGTGTGTTTAAGATAAAAGCAGTGAAGAAAAAATTGTTAACTGATTTGTACATTTTCCCTCCTAACTTCTTTCTTCAACTGTGGTCATTTCTGTATTCTTCAACAACAACAGCAACAATATAAAAACATAAACAAAGAAACATAAATGAAACAAAGCAAAAGAATGAAAACCAACACTATTTCTATCTGCTTGAAGGGACAGACATTTACCTCGTGCCACAGTGGAAACAGTACTTCTCAAGTGTGTCTGGGGCATCACTAACAACCTAGGTAGGCTGCTTGTCAAAATGCATCGTGCTGGGAATAAAAAAAGTTCTCCTCTTTTCACTGATGTTAGAAAACCAGTCTTCAAGCATGATACCTTCAATATTTGGGTACAGAAGATCATTAAAATATAGTTAAAGCTTTGCTAATATGTCAAATGCACCACAGATATCTGAAGTCCAGTAGCTGCAGAAACACTTCTTTAGGCTCCCTTACTGACAACTAAGTTATCTAAATTGGGGAAGAAACTCCATTATTGTTTGCTTTCCTTAAGTGTCCTAAGGGACTATATGTTAAATTTAAAGGTAAATAATATACTTTATTATTTATTAATACAAAAATTAAAAAGCATCATAATTAACATTGCATGCAAACAATATTATGAGAAAGTATTTGCAATATTTCAAAACTTGAGCCCTATTATGAATAAGAAAATGGTGTCTATACTTCAAAAAATTTGAAAGTAACATTAGTGATATACACTAAAATAGGACCTGTAATTTGCCTATATTGAGTTAAAAGTCCTATTATCAATAGTGGTGAACTTATTTTCTAGAGAGGCTTAAATTAAGCCTATGTTGATAGTTCATCATAGCACAAACTATTTAGTATATTAATGTCTAAACAATTTAAAATATTGTATCCCAATATTTCTATACCTAGTAACCAGCATTACAATGCATTTGTTAGATGTTTCCTAATGAAAGCTGATTGTAGGCTTTGCTTCAGCCACTGATTTCCAACTAATAAGTATGAAGAAAAATATTTAAATATCAATTCAGAGAACTGATTGTGTCTTTTAATCCTAGTACATGGTGATAATTGATTAAATAGTAATGTATGTGACAAGATTTTCAAAATCCAGCCTGATATTAGATCTATTAAGTGTGTAATAGTCAAAATTAATTCATCATATCACAATTATAATCAATGCTTATTAGCAGTAATTTTTTTTATTCATTGATTTGTTTCTTGATCAAAAAGTCCTACTTGCCAGATCATGTAAATAATTTAGATTTTGCACCATTTGTGAATTTTGGTGTTTGCTAAAAATGGAAGTTCACCTATCCAGATCCAATCTTACATTATTTCTGTGAGTGGGAGGGGAGGCTGTGCACCTTTAAAGTGTATGTATTCCAATATAAGTGAGTCTGCAAGCCCAGAGGCTTGCGGGGACAGTGCATACGCCTTTCTACCTTGGTCTGCTCCTTTCCCTGAGGCAGGGGAATGTGAAGTTGGCTGTTTTGGCAAGCAAAGCAAACCCAGAAGTCCTCTTTTTTCCACTCTCACAGCTGTGAGGTTACACTTGTATTTGTGACAAAATATTTTTGAGAATGGTGCAGGGAGTCTGATCACAGGTCCTCAAATTTTTGTAGCTTGTGCTATTCTTAGCTAATCCATCTCCCCAGGCCTTGCAGAGAATTTTTTGGTTTTTGTTAATTCATTTTTTCATATAACATACTCTAATCATGCTTTTAATGTTTTCCCTTTTATTTATTCTTCTCTCATATTATATCCTGACTCTAGTTTCCCCTTCCCCTGCTCCTCCCCACCTTTTCTTTTTCTTAGACCCACTCCTCTTCCATTTCCCTTCAGAAAACTACAGGCCTTCCAGAGATATCAACCAAACATTGCCTAGCACACTAGAGTAGGAATATACCATAATTTAACGGCTATTTGAGGCAACCAAATAGAAGGAAAAGAACCTCAAAGAAGGCAAAAGAGTCAGAGACAGCTCCTGCTCCCACTGTTAGGAGTTCCTCAACACCAAGCTACACAACCATAACATTATGTAGAGGATCTAGGTCAGACCTCCACAGGCTTCCTGATTCAGACACGGTGAGCTACGATGAGCCCTGGTTAGGTGATTCTGTGGGCTGTGTTCTTGTGGAGTCCTTAACCCCTCTGACTATTACAGCAGGATTCCCTGAGATCCACCTAATGCTTGCCCATGGATCTTTGCATTTGTCCTTATCCGGAATGTAGCAGAATAGCATTAAAAATCATCTCATTGAGTATTTTTTTTTCCAGCCATGTTAGGTTCTACCCTAGCTCTCTGGGATATCCAGCATCTGGTTCCTGGGCCTCCAGGCAATATCAGGTGTGGACTCCCTCTCCTGGCATGGAAGTCAATTTGGAAGGCTAACTGGTTGGTCATTGCCACAAGTCTTGTGCTACCTTTACTCCAGCATATCTTGCAGACAGGACAAACTATAGGTAGATTTTTTTTTTTTTGGCTGGATTGGTGTATCTCCACTGGAAGCCTTGCCTGCTTACAGAAGATTGCAGATTCAGGCTCCATAGTCATTGCTATGAACCTTCTCTATTGTTATCCTCATACATTCATTGGAGTTTCTGTTGTGCTAGACTTTTACCATGTCCCTGATATGTCCCCCAATCCAAGTCTTTAATATTAGACCATGTTGATTATCCTATTGGATTAGTTATGGAGAAGCCCCACACATTTATTTTCCGTTGCATTCATTTATCTTTGTTACATATTTAGCAAATCAATATACGCGATATATACTTAGTTTTTGAAGAATTGTTATTTTCATCTTCTCATTTGACTATAATTAGAATTATATATGAATATATGTATATATGAATTACATTATAATATTAATAATATTATATAGAATATAATTAGAATATATGTATATTACAAATTAAAGAGAATTTATTCCCCAAATTTATAGTTACATATAGCCAACTAATTCTTTGTCTTGTCTGTAATTCAGTATACTATGATTAATACAAAGGCTACAAGTGTTGGTAATAATAAAAACATCTTAATAATAAGCCAACTACCCAATTTTAGCTTCATTGTTACATGTTCCATAACACTAACATGTTCATAACTGAAGGATAGACACACTTAGGGCTGGAGAGCTGCACCTGTGGTTATGTGCACTCTACAGCTCTTGCAGAGAACCTATTATGACACAAACTGGGCTGTTCTTCACTCTTTGTAAGTCTGGTTCTTGTAGCACTTCTCACTTCCTCTTCTAGCCTTGTGGGAATAGCATGGCGACTGTGCACATGCAGACATGCCTGCAAGACACTTAACACAGAAACAAAATAAAATTTTGAAACAGACACAATTTGAAGAATACCTTAAATCTTTCCTCATAAATGGTTGGCCATATCTTCAGGTTGCAATCCTAGGACTATAGATTATGACTTTCCTCTTGTGTTTGTCTTTCAAGGTATTTTCACCTTTCTACATTTCACCAAGATATCTGGAGCAACCTTCTATTTTTTAACTCCCATTCTCGCCTCCCTGTTATATGTTCTGACTTCATCTTTTTCTGTACTCTGTTGTGACTATGCTTTAATCCTCTAAAACATATTCCTATGCAGTATTTCTAATTTCTACAGATGAAAAATATTTAATAAAACTGTTCACATCATCCCATTATTTAAACTGTTAACTTTTCTTATTCCTTAGTGTAACACTTATGACTTCTCTTCTAAATTATGTATTGTAGTGACAGAGAGAGAGTGTGTCCCATCTAAATATATGTGGAATTATGATGTCTTATAAGTATGAAGCAGTATACATTCTGTTGAAACTCTACAGTCAATATGAATTTTGATCTCTTCTTGAGCTAGGATTAATTATTAGTCTGCTTTCTGACATTACCTTGTCGTGACAGCTATGTGCAACTCCTAATAAAATCACTATCATGAGGGTAAACAATCTACATAGTATGCAGTGTTGCCTAACTTTCGATAGCTTAGGTAACATAGCCAATGCTTTATGATGCAATAATCTGTATTTAGATGCTGTTCACAAATGGAAGGTTACTGTAAGCATTTTTAGCTTGTTTTAGGTGTTTCAAGATAAATTGTAAGGTAGGCTAAGTGCAAATATGCTACACAGCAAAGACATATTAAATTTTTGATGAATTTGTTGGGATTTAATTTGATCATAAGCCAAAGAGCATATGTTTACACACATACACACACACACACATGTATGTATATATATAGAGAGATATAGATGATACAGAGATAGAGATAGATACACACACACATATATATATACACACATATATATATGTACATATATACATATGAGTATGTATATATCAATCTTTTATGTAAAAGCCATCTTGATGTCAACTCATATCCATATAAGTTTATATTATTTGTATTCATCATCACATCATTAACCTTGAACATCGCTACTGAAAACTGGCATTAGGTCTTCTCATAATCTCACAGTTTATATGGGTAAGTGAATGCAAGAATGTTAGAATTATTACTCCAGATGCACAGGTGACCCTGGACAGGGCTTTAGGTGTCGTAGTATCAAATTGGAGTTTAACCTTCTGACTCAGATTTAATATGTTTTCCTAAAGTATAATGTGGCCTCACCCTCCTCTGCAGTGATAACTCTGTTTGCCCTTCATAATTCTGAGTCAATTCTCTTTCACCAAGGCTCCTCAAACCCCATTTTAAAAACAACTGTAACATTTACTGTGTCTTTCTAATATTTCAAACTTTTCATTGTTTTTCTGTTGCCTTAATAATTAAGATAGTATTTCCTCAGGATTCCAATTTGTCTTTCCCTTATGAAATTCCCTTTGAAATTTGCAGCTGTGGTAGGCTACAGCTTTGTGTTTAATGCAGAACTATGTATACTATTATACTACAGAGCTTTTTACATATTGTTTATTATTATTATCATTTATTCTTATTCTTATTCTTATTCTTATTCTTATTCTTATTCTTATTCTTCTTCTTATTATTATTATGCTTAACATTTATTCCTCTATTAAGTTAAAGTGCTTCACTCTAGGATAATTCTTGATCCTTTTCCTGGGTTTAGTCTACTTTTATTTCTACTTTAATTGTGACATTGAATTTTTAATTTAACTAATGCACTGATATTAACAACAACAATAAAACCCTGAATTTTAAGGACTGTAGAGATGGCTCAGTGGTTAAGAGTGCTTTCTGCTCCTCTTCCCGAGGTCCCACGTTCAATTTCTAACAACCACATGAAGCTCACAAGCATCTCTAACTACGCTCCGGTGACCCAGTGTCATCTTCCAATCTCTGTGGGCATCAGGCACACAAGTGGTACACACACATATGTGCAAACAAAACAACCATATCAATTAAAATAAATTAAAAGAAAATAGAATTAGATCATACCATGTGGGTTAAGAGAGCATTCACAGAAGAATAGAGATCTTAGCATGGGCTATGACATTTTGTTTTATAAGCTTAATTTTTAAAACAATATTACAAATTAGAGTAGAGAAAAGGAAGTCATGGGTGGGTACAAAAAGCTTTAGATATAAAGAAGAAAAGCTCATAAAAGTTTGACTATTTGCATAAAATAATATTTCTAAATTTTACCTCAACAGTATTCTTGTGATAATCATTGCAAATTCTATTAAATGAAATATTCAGCATGTCAAATATTACCTCAAGTATTATATATACTGTGCTCCTTTTTATGAAAGCAAGGGAGTGCAAGTTTCTGGTTTTGGCAAAGCATATTTTTCCCCTGAAGAGCATAAGTGCTAGGAGAGAAGTTGATTTTTGGAGGGAAGTGGAGCAAGAGACTCTTCCTGTGGGAGTGTTGTGAGGCAAATGACAGAAGCTCAGGCAGTCAGCAATGCTGGGTGGGAGGACAGGTACTTCCAGGGCAGATCCTCTGATGAATATGTAAGTGATATCACCATTTGTGCTCTGGAATAATGGGTTTCCATTTAAAATGAAATTAAAATATAATGAAGCAAATGTGGTGTCTGTCAAGTTCATTACAATAAAGGCCTAAATGTATTCCTACTTCTCATCTTGATAAAATACTGAATTGCAAGATCAATAGTGTGCTTGTAATTTCTGCCTCAATTCTAATAAAGAAATGTATGTGAGTTTGTATACATCTATGTGTATATATGCAGTTACTTAAATCCAGTCAATAAGATTATAGTCTTTACACATGCAATTATCATCTAAAAGTTTTAATGAATTAAACTAAGTGAGTTAATGCCTACTTTCAGCTACTGATGTGGTTCAATCATGTAAATAGATTAAATTCTTATTTCTGGTCAACCATTTTACAAATGTTTATTTTATAGTAACATAAAATATATAAATACATAATTTCAGAGCTGCATATAAACATCAGAAATGAAATGTGATAGAAATCAATATTGCCATGGTTTATTGAAAGGCAAATATAAAAGAAAAAAAAGCAAAGTTATATAAGTGTTGCCTTTCTATATGTCTTAATATTTTGATTGTGATTTCTTTTTAAATTGTATTAGGTTAATAGTTCATGAATGCACATAAATTATTATTAGTGTGCCTGGTTACTTAATGCGCATTTGACATGAGAAATTTATTTGAAGACTCATATTAAAGAAATTTGCTCAAACTTGTTTAATTTGACTTTCCAAAATAAGCAAACTGCTTTATTCTAAACTGTTTTTAGTCACAGTGCACAGCACTGAGTATCTCAGGTTCAGCTGGGAAGCTCTGGGAAATGAGGCAAGTGCCATTACTTCACCAGATTACCAAGAGAGCCAGCATTCGGATAACATCCCACCCCCGCCACCAAACACAAATGTGTGGAATGGGAGCTTCCCAAATATCTCCAAGCTCAATGCTTCTATCATTTGAATCAGGGGGTGAGCAGGAATTCTATGCTGCAGTGGGTTGGACAGTTCTGGCAGGAAACAGAAGAGTATTAATTGTTTAAATTGTTACCTACTCTGTAATGACCATGTAATGTTAACCAAATCCATTATTTCTAATTGATACTGACTACTTTAAATTCTTTTCACATTTAGTCTGCTGTTCTTTTCTTATCATCAGAAAATTTGGGAGGGGGAAGGGGAAGGAACAGGGTTTTTTTGTTTTTGTTTTTTATTTTATTTTATTTTTATTTTTATTTTTTCTGGAGGGGAAACTGGGAAAGGAGATAACATATGACATGTAAATAAAGAAAACATCTAATAAAAATAATTTCAAAAAAAATTTTCACAAAAGAAAAAAGAATTAAAAAAAAAGAAAATTTGGATGGTCTAACTTTTGGGCTATTGATTTCCTGTATTTACCTTGGATGAATAGGGACCGTTTGGAGATGCAGGTTGTACTTGCATCTTCGTGCAGTATTAGTTGTATTTTAAAACATTGTTGTTTATGTGGCTTTACTGTATTTTGGGTTGCACTTGACAAATTTTCACTTATAGAAATCACTTCTGCCTAACCTAGGACATTGCCATCCCTTCAACAGAGCAGATAGCTCTGTCAAATTGATATCCCAGTGTTAAAAAATAAACATCAAATTGTCGAATTTCTTTTCCTCTGTCTCTTTACCCATGATGCCTCTTTTTTTTCATAGCATCCCAAAGTCATTAGTCTATGAATTTTATTTTCTATCCAAATTAAGGCATGCTTAAAGTGCCATTCTTTAGACTTCAGTAGTAAAGCTTTCCATTGTGTGTTATATAAATTATACTTCAGGAAACCACAACAAACACTTTCTTAGAAAACATACGAGTCAAAAGAAATGGGTAACATTTGCAAAAATGATTTTGGCATATAAGAAATGATCCTAGTTCCTAGGTTACCAAGAACTAACGTGGCACAAGACCTCTCAGCACCTTTGTGGTTAACATTCTTAGACTTATTAATGCTGTTGTTTCTGCACAAGCCGCCAGTGCAGGGAAGAAATGTTGAAACCTTAGCTCCTTAGCATTACATAGTGAATTCGGAAGTAAGAGAAAGATCGCTGACTGAACACTTACTCTTTATTTTTTTATAAACATAATATATAGTCTCACAAGAACTCTACTATATTAGAACATGGAATACAGTAAGTTACTAATTTAATGAGTTTCGACAGCTACTCAATACTTAAGATTCTCTGGTTCTTAGGCAGTGAGCTATTGATAAACATTTTATTTTCATGTCCATAGATTACCTGCCTGCAATAGTCTCCAGGTTATCAGACTGTTACTTAGGGCTATCCTTGACAACTGTCAGGTTATCAGACAGCTGAAGTGCTGTATCCACTTAAGGACATTATTAAGAATATATGTTTAGAGTCTCACACTGAGAAGAAACCGTGGCTTAGTCTGTATTTGCTTTATCTCAAGAGCAAACATTTGATCCCATAATACAGGAATGACTTTTAAAAATAAGATTTTGTAGAAAAATTAACATTGCTAATTTCAATATCAAGGATTCACTGATAATAATTAATATATAGTAGAACACTTCAAAAATTTCCAAGATTTATTTCATTTTTTTTGAGTTTGAGATTTAGCTGAATGTAGCTGAATTGCACATCATATACAAGTGCTTTTAACTCTTGAACCATCTTCCCTGCCATATGCCTCACAATTTTAGCATTAGGTGTTAGTTTACCCATAGGTATTTATGAGTTCTGGAAGAGTTATTCATTTTATTCATCCAGGTAAGACTTATGTACTTGATAAGAAATAAATTTTTTTAAAGGTGTAGTACCCCAGATAAGAGTGTGTCTATTAGTTGTCCATTGCAAACTGATCAACCATGAAAAAGAACATAGAGGTAGCATTATATGGACTAAACAGGTTCTATACCTGTTTCCCTACTAAGTATTGTTGCATGCATATATAAAATATGTAATATATATATACATATATGGATTATTCAAGTGAATTGATTCAAATAGTTAATAATGAGTATTTTTTCCTCATATACTACCTTCCCTTTTATGATCATCTTATGATATATTATGATTTTAATTACTATGTTTATAAATTTAAAGATTCATTTCATGCTCATTCTGGATATTCTTATATACCGAAAATTTTTTCATTAAAATTGTAAGCATGAATTAATCTTGATAACATTATGTATAATTATGAAAATTTGATATTTATATGTAGACTGATAAAAATGGCTTAGGTAGAGAATAACTATTTGTCATATAGAAGTTACATGATATTTAAAATGTGTATGTACTTCTATGTCCACACAGGCATATCCATTACACTCTCATAGGCATCTCTGTGTCTAAACTTCATGCTTCAGTTCACCGCAAGCCTAATATTGATAGAATATTTCTCAGCCTAAGTAGCACAGATATTTCTCATTTGTGTTATATTTGATAGGATATATGATGCTCTTTCTGAATAATTTTGTTAGTGAATGATATTTCTATGGAAGGGAAAAAATTTAATCTGGTGTAGTTATTAGGAATTTTTAAAATTAATTTATGTTTTATTTATTCACTTTACATCCTGTTCATTTCACCCTTCCAGTCACCCCCTCCCACACTCCTTCCCACTTTACCCTTCTACTTCTTATCTGAGCCAATGGGGGCCACCCTAGGTATCCCTCCCACACCCCCTGGCACATCAAGTCTCTGCGAGGCTAAGCACTTCCTCTCCCACTGAGGCCAGGCAAAACAACCAAGCTAAAAGAATATATGCAACACACACAGGCACCAGTTTTTGGAGTAGCTCCAGCTCCAGTTGTTTGGAACTCACATACATGAAGGTCAAGCTGCACATTGGCTACATGTAAGCTAGAGGCCAAGGTCAAGCCATGTATGTTCTTTGGTTGGTGGCTCAGACTCTGAGAGCCCCAATGGTCCAGGTTAGTTACTCTGTTGGTCTTTCTGTGGAGTTCCTATCTGACCCCCCACTGCCCATAAGCCTTCTGCCTATTCTTCTATAAGAGTCCCAAAGCTCCATCTACTGGTGGGTGTCTGAATCTGTCTGAGAGCTATTGGTTGGAACCTCTCTAGGACAACATGCTTCTGCCTGTGAGCATAACAGAGTATCATTAATAATGTCAGAGTTTGGTACTTGCCCATGGGATGGGACTCACGTTGGTTAGGTTACTGGTTGGCTGTTCTCTCAGTCTCTGCTCCTTACCCCTGTGCCCCCATTACTTGTAGAATGGATAGATTTAGGTTTGAAAATTTTATGGATGGGTTGGTTGCTCCACTGGGTTCCTGTATGGATTGTCTCTTCAGGTTCCATATTCCCTGTGTTGTGATTCACAGCTAAGGTCACTCCCATGTTTTAAAATGATAAAACTACAAATGATTGATTAAACATAAGGAAATATTACTGAAGAATAATTTAGAACACAATGAAATGTTAATCAGCAAAAGATTGAGAGTGTTATAAAGTCCATTTCAGTTAACATTTTCTAACTATTTTTACTTTGTTAAAGAGTGGAACTTTGATGGCCAATGAGATACTGAATGTAATATTTCTCTAGTGATCTATCTACCAAATCAGGCAACTAACAAAAACTTGGCAAAATTGCTAACTTACTAATCACTTAGCAAAATAAATACACAAATTGTGAATGTAGAATTTACTTCTGTTACATATATAGAAGTTAATCTTAAAAGCATAATCTTTGACTGGCAAAATCATAGTATGCCCTCTTCTGGAGTGTCTGAAGACAGCTACAGTGTACTTATGTAGAATAAATCTTTGGGCAGGAGCAAGTAGAGGTCCTAAAATTCAATTCCCAACAACTACATGAAGGCTCACAACCATCTGTACAGCTACAGTGTACGAATAAACATAAAATAAACAAATAAATCTTAAAAAGAAAAGAATTTTAGAACAGTGTCCCCGTAGCCTAAATCTCATTCATGCTTTTAATAGCCCATAGTATTATGAAATATAACAAAGCTACAATCATAATCCTATTTTATTTGATTCACTGAAGAAAACCATTACTACTGGGTTCAGGTCAAAGTAGCACTGCTTCCTTTATCATAAAAACAAGTTAACACTCCTGTATTAAATTCCGACCTGTTATCTGAGCCTAGGAAATCCATTTATTTTCATTTTTTTATTCCACGGTGTATTTTATAACCTAAAACTCAGCCATTCCATGAGCATAACGTTACCCAAGAATTTGTAGTAACCTCTTTTGTCTCATCTGAATTCCCTAATAATATTTCTTTCCAGTCTAGTTTCAATGAATTTTTGCCTTCTTCCTCTCACTCTTCTCTCACTGATCAGGTTTCTTCATATACATACTTTAACCCATTCACACAAACCATCATACCCTGGAGCCCCATCAGCTGCCTTCACTGCTCTTAAAAAAGGAAGAAATCATGACATAAATTACAAAGATAACACGTTCGTTTTGCTTTGTTTTTAACTATCTTAGTTGCACAGACTAGGTTCCGTTTTGTGGTTTTTAATATTTTTTTCTGTTTTAAAATTTTTATTGATTATTTTATTTATTTACATTCCAAATGTTATCCCCTTTCCTGATTTCCCCTCCAGGAACCTCTTTCCTATTCCCCCACCCCTTGTTTCTATGAGGGTGCTCCTCCACTCACCCAACCACACCCACCTCATTATCCTGGCGTTCTCCTACATTGCATCTTCTTGTCTTCACAGGACGAAGGGCCTCTCCTCCCAGTAAAGCTAGATAAGGCCATCCTCTGCTACATATCCATCTGGAGCCATGAGTCCCTCCATTTGTACTCTTTGGTTGGTGGTTTAGTCCCTGAGAGCTCTGGGGGTCTGGTTGGTTGATATTGTTGCTCTTCCTATGGGGTTGTAAACCCCTTCAGCTCCTTCAGTCCTTCCCCTAACTCCTCCATTGGAATCCCTGTGCTCAGTCTGATGGTTGAATGCAAGCATCAACATTTGTATTGGTCAGGCTCTGGCAGAGCTTCTCAGGAGACAGCTATGTCAGGCCCATTTTGTTGTTTTTAATCTGCTAATCTCTTGGACATTCTGGATAACAGAGAACATTGCTCTCCATGTCTTTCTCAGTTCCAGCTAGTCTCCATCCCCTTCCCAGATCTACTCCTCATAGCTTTGTGCCCTACTGATGTTTTAGCAGCTGCTTTGTGTGAATTGCTGCTTCTCAGCCCTGGTTGCAAAACTCTCACCCAACAGTGCAGGTTTAGTGGGCTGCATCTCTGAGAAAGCTCTAGGAAGCAAGCCAGAGCAATGTTGAGTTTATATTAACATCTATCTGCCAATTCTGATCCTTGAGACACAAAAATGAAGTTTCATTTATTCCATACTGTTTTTCTTATTGTGTCTGATTCTCCGCTTCTTTCATGCTGACTGAGGCAGCCTGAACTATTCTGATCTGGTCCTGAGTTTAGTGACTCTTGTGTTTTCTCCTTTGAGGTATCTGTTGCTCTATATTATTTCCACAGTAAAACACTTCTCTACTATATAAAAAGCAAAGAAATCTCAGTAGTAGCTTCATGGTTTTCTTGTAATATTATTTATTTTCTACCTCAGGATGCCAACGTTCTTTTAAAATAGCTGTAGTGTTAATGTGATTTTGTTGCTGCTTTAAATCCCATTTGTTCTGCATGTCTAATTAAGTTCTGCTTGTCTACACAACTGATCAGTCATAGGTTACATGTTAAACAGGACAAGTCACTCATTCAAGTTTCCAATAATTAATATAATTGCACATTCTCTTATATAGATTTCCTTTGTCATTTTGTTAAACATTAAAATTATTCAAAATATATTTTATTTAAAATATTGAGAATATGCTATGTTTGTCTTAACTACATCACAAAAAAAAGAGAGAAAGAATCAAAAGTGTTTTCTTTTTTTCTGACTGTAACAGGGTAGGAGCTAAATTAAATATTTTTAGGTTTTCCTAAGTTTGCCTACATTATATGTTCTTTAAGCATTATAATACACATTTAAAGAATCCATATCATAGTATAGAGTCAGACATACTTTATTATTTCATCATTTTTAGTACTTTCCCTGGACACGCGAAGGTACAGAAAACATCAACACTATGTGTATGTATAAAATTTATACATTTTATATGTAAGACTTAACAAAGATAAGAAAGTATAGAAAAACACTTACAATGTTTATTTTCAAAGTTATCATTTTATGCACTATAATTCAAATACTTAGAGACTACCTTATACAATCTTACCAAGTAAAAATTGTTGTTATTCAAACAAGGTAATTATAATGTTCTGTCAAATACAATTTATTATAACTTTTGAACAAAAGCTAAGAAATTTTTCAGACTGATCTGAGTATCAGTGTATGACTTGATATATATGTATATATGTATACATATATAAGATACACATATACATATACATCTTAAAGCTACATAACTCCCTTTCACTGTCTGCATTCTGTAGGGTCTAGTTGGATGCAAAGGCTCTCAGATGTGTTTGTTGTTGCAGCTTGACCATGTCTTTATCTCACTTTCATTTGTAAAGTATGGTTTTGCTCCATTCAGAGTTCTACATCAACAGCCTTGATTCCTACTCACTTTAACAATATTCCATTTTTTGTTATTGGAGTTGTAATTCTTTTCATGCAGTTATCTCCTTTTAGTTTTTTTGAAAGATTACTTTCTTGCTTTTTCTAGGGTATAGTTTTCCTCCTTGTGTTTGAGTTTTCCATCTATTATCCTTTGAAGGGCTGGATTTGTGGAATGATTTTGTTTAAATTTTATTTTTTCGTGAAATACCTTTTTATCTCCATCTACAGTAATTGAGAGTTTTGCTGGGTATAGTAGCCTGGGCTGGTGTTTGTGTTTCCTTAGGGTCTGTATGACATCTGCCCAAGATCTTCTGCCTTTTATAGTCTCTGGCGAGAAGTCTAGAGTCATTCTGTCTATGATGTCACTTTATCTGCCTTTACATGTTACTTGACCTTTTTCCTTTACTGCTTTTAATATTTTTTCTTTGTTTTGTGCATTTGGTGTTTTGACTATTATGTAGCGGGAGGAATTTCTTTTCTGGTCTAGTCTATTTGGAGTTCTGTAGGCTTCTTGTATGTTCATGGGCATCTCTATCTTTAGGTTAGGGAAGTTTTCTTCTATAATTTTGTTGAAGATGTTGACTGGCCCTTTAAGTTAGAAATCTTCACTCTCTTCTACACTTATTAATCTTAGGTTTGGCCTTCTCATTGTGTCATGGATTTCCTGGATGTTTTGGGTTAGGATCTTTTTGTATTTTGCGTTTTCATTGATTGTTGTGTCAATGTATTCTACGGTATCTTCTGCACGTGAGATTCTCTCTTCTATCTCTTGTATTCTGCTGGTGATGCTTGCATTTATGGCTCCTGACTTTTTCCCTAGGTTTTCTGTCTCCAGAGTTTCTCCCTTTGTGATTTCTTTATTGTTTCAAATTCCATGTATAGATCCTGGATGTTTTTGTTCAATTCCTTACCTGTTTGTTTGTATTTTCCTATAATTCTTTAAGGGATTTTTTCTGTTTCCTCTTTAAGGGCTTCTAACTGTTTACCTGTGTTCTCCTGTATTTCTTTAATGGAGTTATTTATGTCCTTCTTAAAATCCTCTATCAACATCATGGGATATGATTTTAGATCCGAATCTTGCTTTTCTTGTGTGTTGGGGTATCTAGGACTTGCTGTGGTGGTAGTACTGGGTTCTGATGATGCCAAGTAGTCTTGGTTTCTGTTGGTAAGATTCTTGCATTTGCCTTTTGACATGTGGTAATCTCTGGTGTTAGATGTTCTTGCTGACTCTGGCTGGAGCTTGTTTCTCCTGTGGGCCTGTAAGCCTGTGTCAGCATTCCTGGGAGAGCAGTTCTCTCCTGACAAGACTGGTGCACAGAGGGCTGAAGAACAACCCCACCTCCTGGGTGCAGCTGGAGGCAGGAAGGACCCTGTACCAGCTTCTCTGCTGCTTCTGAGGCCTGTGAGCTTTTGGCTGGTCCTGCCTTAGACAGGCACTGGAGAGAAAATGTTGATCTCCCCTGAGTCTTGGGGTCAGAGCACTCCCTGGAGACAAACTCTACCCTGGCTGCAAAGGTGCTCAGAGCAATGTGGCATTTTGATAAATTTATAATGTACTTGGTTACTAAGTTAAGAACTAAATGTTTGAGTTATAGATCAACAAAAAAAAATTTCATAAGTATACTTTTTTGCTAGGAAATCCAAAAATAATATATTTTACATATACATTATTAAGTAATTTGATAATTCACTCCAGTTACCTCCACACAAAGCACAGAAAAAATTCTAATCCACAAGCATATAATCACAATGAAAAATCAAGGATACTTTCTTCTTATTCTTTGGCTAGTCCCTGCATCTCTCTCGTGGTGTATGGTCAGAAGACAGTGGAAAACAAATACTTCTTCGGTTTTCAGAGGACAGAGGCTTTGTTTGAGGAACAGGCATAGCAAAGAAGTGTTGCAAAAATTCCAGTAGTATGAGAATATGCTCACTTAATACAAAAGCATAGCTTCATAACCTAAAGTTATTTTAGTAGATAATGTGACAATTTTTGACATGTCATTTGACATGTCATTGAATTTCTTTGTTACAATTAAAAGAATATGATAACCTGTCTAGTAATTTATGTTTCTGTATCATTTTGACAGATTTTATACTTCAAATAATAATGCATTTTAGTTTTTAAAAAAGAGGTGCAAATAAAATACACACATACATATTTGTAAAAAGTTATCGAGACTGGGTTCACGTGCCATTTAAAGATGAGGTGACATAAGATCCATTTTGAAATGAAACAAATTACAGATTTCAGCCTATGCATATTCTGAGTAAGAGCAGACAGCAGTACATTCACTAGAAAAATAAACTTTAAACAAAAACTTGGTAGGTACAGAATAAAACAATCTCACTTCTTCCATGAATAAATATGGCATCATAAGAAATATGCTGCTAACTATGGCTTTTAGATACAAATTTACAAAACATACAAATATTCAAATAAATAAAAGGTACAGTCATTTTTTAGTATATTGTACCATTTGTTTCATATATATATATATGTCTGTATATTTGCATATATATATTGCAACTTATATATATGCATATATAAATTACAATAAATACAAATATTCAAATATATAAATCATATGGTCATTTTTAGTGTATTATACTATTTATTTCATATGTATATACATATATATATAAAACTTGATTCCTATAATTTCTCCTTTCAGTTTCTCCTATGAATCACTGTCCAAAGTTTTAGTATGTTTTTCTCAATTATTAAAATATTAAACTCAATATTAAAACTGTTTATTAAATTCAGATTTTAAGTTTATTATTAATAAATAGTTTTAATATTATAGAGAAGCATACTAAAAATATGGACAGTGATTCATAGGAGAAACTTAAAGAAAAAATTATAATAATCAAGTTTTATAAGCAACAACAAAATCTCTGAAATCCTTGTACTCCTATACAAAAAAATAATTTTTTTAAAGATTTATTTATTATTATGTATAAGTACACCGTAGCTGTCCTCAGACAAACCAGGAGAGGGCATCAGATCTCATTCCGGATGGTTGTGAGCCACCATGTAGTTGCTGGGATTTGAACTCATGACCTCTAGAAGAGCAGTTGGTGCTTTTAACCACTGAGCCATCTCACCAGCCCCCCAAAAAATTTTTAAGCTACCATAGCCAAATGTTATTTTCCAAAGTTGACATCAATATTGTCAATGTTTTTTTTAATCATCAATATCTAGAACATTTATCTAATTTGTTTTCTAATTAAAATAACATTGCAAGGGAATGAAAGCAGTTCAGTCTCAATTATTCCATACACTGAAACTGAGTGTTCAAATCTCATGATCTAAAATATTAGTATCCACACTGTGTGAAGTTGACTTTGATGGTGACACATGATAGAGAAAGATGTAAAGATTCAGAGGAGTTCTATTTGAAATCCTTGGCCAGAAATTTTCTGTACCAATTTAGTGAATCCTAATATGATTATGTCAAAGCAATCATTGCAATTGTAGTGCCATTCTAAACTATTTATTTAATAATTATTTTTGTGTTCTGAATTGATAAGCTCTAAACAATACTTTCAGACCATCATGTTTACCTAATCATATGATAAAAGTGAGTGGTGGACTTAAGTTCCTTTTTATTTAAGGGGTACTAAGAACAGCCAAGTTATTTATTGACAAGAAGTATTATGTTTTGCCAGATGCAGACACTCCTTACACATTTAGAGAAAAGAGTTTTGGGGCGAAAGTGTTTTAATAGAAGAATTGAGAAAAAAAAAGCATGACACCAGTTGTCTAATAAATCCCTCCTACCTTATATTTAACCATTTTTATCAGGTCTGCATAAACATGTTATTCCATAGAACAGAAAGAAAGTGTTTGAGGCAGATTTGACTTCTACCAGTTTTGTTCTTTCTTTTCTTCTCCCTCATTTTGTAGCTCAACATATACATGAGTCAACTCAAGAAAGACACAAAACCTTCCTTTCTTAACCTGATGTGTCTGCAAGTGCTCCACAATTGCCAGTCCTTTATCCAAGTATACTTACTGCTCAAACACCAAGGAGACAGGCTCATCAAGATGAGGAACTGTAAATTAATCAGTGATGGAAACCAATGTAAAGGTGGACTAAGACTTCGTTAAAAAAAGTTTGTTACTTTTTTAAGTCAAGAAGTCATGCTTGGCTTCAAAATGTGGTGAGGATGGATTGTCAAAATAAAGACATAGTTAAGATAATTCAAAGACTTTTCTACTTTGTTTAGTTTGAAAGACAAACATATGCCTTCTTAGAAAAAAATTACAGTCATCTGCACTGAGGTACGGGTGCTAATTACACAACTCATTATTTTGGTAGCACAGCACAAAGAGCAGAAGGATATAATAGAAAGGCAAAATAAAAAGAAATACCTCAAAAGAATCTTTAATTTTAGATAGTTTCCTGAAATGTCCCATATGGTGTGGTGTGAATCATTAAAGCTAACAGTGGATGATGGGTAAGCTCGGCACCATTTAACTGTTATTTATAAACATCAAGCATATTTTTTCCTATCTTTTCTAGAAATTTCTAGATATAACACATATTTTTGTTGTTATTGTGGTTTTATTATCTTTGTTACTTCTTTATGTATGTCAAAGCTGACTTATTTCACTAATATAAGTGTGCTTTACAACTTACTTCATGTAAGATCAATCTTTCTGCATTCTCTCTAATTGTAGAGATAAAACATGGAGAAGGATGTAGATTTAGTATTTTTTAAAAATGTATATTTCTTTTGGTCTATTGGTTACTATACTATGTGTCTCTTTTCAATACTTTCAAACCTTTAATTATGGTAAATAATGTGTGTCGATATGGGAAGAGACTAAAGTTCATTCTCAAACATTTGGAGTGCTCTCAGCTCCAGGCTGCTAATCATTAATCTTTGTATATACAGGGAAAGATGTCAGTAGTCTGTCTGGAAAAAAAAAAAAGCTCTCAGGTCCTCTCAGTCCTTCCACCGTTCAGGCTATAAACTTTGTGTGTGGAGAAGAGAGGGGGACAATGGTTCCTGACCACAGGAAAGGTACAGCGTGGAACTAATTGTTAGATGTATGGAATGGGCAGATGGCATCCATCTAGCAAAAATACCAAAAAAACTAAAAACAAAACAAAACAAAACAAAACAAAAAAGAAAAAACAAAAAAGAACTTGAGAGTCTTTGGTTGTGAATGAGGATATGTTAGGCTCCCCTGAGCAAGAAGTTAACAGGTTCCCTGGTCTTCCTACTTTGAGTTAGTGCATTAGAGAAATTAAGCCATGGATACATACTGTCTTCAAAGATGGATTCTGGACATGGAAATTACTGGAACAGTAATCAGCCAGGCCAGACAAAGCTCCTGAATGTTTCCTCCTGAAAATAACCTGGGTCCAGTATGATGAATTGTCTCTTCCATTGTGGAATTCTCGTGCTTGCTGTCGATAATTGGCCTAAGTAGTTCAGGGAGCAAAAGTGCTCCTGCGAGATAAATTTCTGTTTAAAAACCTGCTCTCCCACCTATTAACTGTGTGATCCCTGACAAACACTTTAACCTTTCCAAGACTCTGTTCTGTGATTTATGAGAGCAAGATTAAAATTATTGCTGGTTATTATATAGCTTGGCATACAAAGACACACCATACTTTTTGTATCGCCATGCATTATCCTCAGTCAGAAATGGGTTAGAGTTCTCTGGATCATATACAGAAATATTCACACGGAAGTTATTCACATAATAACATTCACATAACCATGGTGGAACATTTTACACAATACCCTTTCACAATTTTTAAACATTCTGCAAGTGCTTTAACAAGTCTTAAATGTTATTTCATTTGTATCTAATTAGAATGCTTAAAATTTCAAGTCGGTGCACAGCCAATGATGAATTAATAGCCAATTTACTTCTGATCAATTTCTATTCCATCTTTAACTACTTGAATGCTTTTCTTTTAAAATGATGTCCCACTTTCTTGTCCCCCTACAAGGTCTGTTCTACCTAGTCTGGTAAATGACAGTTAATCTGAGCAGGAAAGTACTTTCGGTTAATAAGCAGAATTTAAAAATGACCCTTGAGAGCAGCAGATGAATTGCTAATTAGAATTATCACTGTTGCCCTGATAACTTTGTTCCAAGGTCTGAATTATTTCAGGACATTAAAGGTAGAAAGTTCATTAATGTTTTTAATGCATATCTATTATTTATGAAGCAAGCATGAGTAGGAGAATGGATGTGAATATAGTACAGTGTTTCTTTGTCTGTCCACCAAGTGGGTGATTCTCATAAGATTATTATTATGGCTGAGTAGAACTGATATAAAAGTTTTATAGGAATAAGAGATATGGTAAACTGAACCAATATGTCAAAAGACCTTAGGACTTAATGTGTTTTACCCACAGGACCCAATGTGCTGACAAACCTTGACTTTGTTAGACGTGTGTGTGTGTGTGTGTGTGTGTGTGTGTGCTATTTATAGAGATTTTTATTTTATTTCCGAACATGTAGATTAAACTTCAAGTTTCTGATACCAAAGGTGTATTGATCTTCATAAACACTGATGATGGGAAGATAGCTTAGATGGGAAGACAGCTTAGATAGGAAAGCTATGAACATGAGGAATTGGGTATGATAATGGAAACCCATGAAAATCTGCATGTGGTAATATGTCTGTGTAGGTGGAGACACAAGAATCCTTGGGGATGCACATCTAGCCAGGCTAGACTACTTGGAGCCTTCCTATGCTTTAGGTCCTGTGGATAAAACAGACTACTGAGAGAATCTATGTATTAAAAGGAAGGTTGATGGTACCTAGGAAAAAATACACAAGGTTGACATCTCACTTACAAATAGACACACAAGTAAAAGTATTCTTAATATCATATGAATCTAAATTAGGAAATAAATTAAAAATAATCAACAAAGTAATTTTCACCATTCCCTAGGCATTGTTTTTTTTTTATAAATGTTATACTATGATCATTTTAAGGAACACATAGCTAAAGGTACAACTTTTACAATGTTTTTTTCTTACAAATTATGGCAGATATGAGGTCACAATTATCCAATTTTTGAAAAGAAGAAAGAATGTTTTAAGTTTGATATAAATGAAAAGAATCTTAATAAACGTCATCAGCCTGAGAAAGAAAGCCAAAGTCTGAATATGGCTAACTTAATTAAAACTCAATTAACATTGTTATTGTGTAACTAATGGCTTGAAAATGGTAATGTCATAAGTCATCAATTATAGATTAGTGTAAAAGAGAGTAGGTACCACAGCCTGGAATGTCAAACTAAGCCTCAGGGTGCCTTTAAAAAATACATTTGTCTGAATTATATTTGTCAGATTATAGCATGGCACTGTATTTGATTAAAACTGACAAACATAATGTAACTAATGAATTTTTTTGGCCGAAGTGTGTTTGTAGAGTGCTAATATGGATTAAAGATTTTTATCAATATGTATCTTTTTAATAAGTTAATTTCCTTACCTTAAATTTTAGTAATTGATCAGGAGATAATATCAGCTAAAAAGTCTTCAGTTATAATAAATAAAAATAAAGTATTTCTTTAATTTAAGAACATTTTAATAATTAATAATTTTTCATTATTTTCATCCTATATGTGAAATGGTTGTATTTTATATTCTTAAGAAAATTATTTATATATTCTGACATGATGATTTGGCTTATTCTTTTTTTTTTTTTTTTTATTTTCGAGACAGGGTTTCTCTGTGTAGCCCTGGCTGTCCTGGAACTCACTCTGTAGCCCAGGCTGGCCTCGAACTCAGAAATCCGCCTGCCTCTGCCTCCCAAGTGCTGGGATTAAAGGCGTGCGCCACCACCGCCCGGCTGATTTGGCTTATTCTAATGAACATTTTAAATAGCTTTTCATGTTTCAAAATCTGATACTCTTATTCCAACTTTATTTCTTTACATTCTCCATTGTTTTGTGTTTCATATTTGTGTCTCATATTTGTGACCAGGAGTCTCTTGTAGAAATGCTCTTCTCTAAAAATATCCAATCTGTTTATTTGAAATTTTAAAATTTTAATTTCTATAATTTTTTATTTCTTCTATAAACTATCAATTTCAAGGAGTATTTATTAACTTATTTAGATCTGAATTTCCCTAATGTTATATGCCCATAAAAGTATAAAAATATTAGCTGAAAGTGATACATTTAAATATATTACCTGAAAATTCATAATAATATAAGTGTCTATTCTTTATGACTGTCTTTATGTGAGATGTTAAAACGCAATAATGATGGCATTAATTTAAATGTATGAAAATATCCCGACTGTTCTTGTAGATATATGTGATTTATTTAGTAGAAAATATACTTATATCCGTGCTGGTACAAGGGGCAGTACCAGGATTCAGGAGTTTGAGGCAGGAGAATGAAAAGTTCAAGTCTAGAGTGGGAACAGAGTAAGACTCTAAAAATCAGACAATCAACCATCAACCAGAAATAGAAACTAATAATGTTTTTCTGTTTAGAGTTTAAAACTCACTTGACACAATCAGGATATTCATTCTTTTATATAAAACAAACCAATTTATATCAAGAGTATTCTGTTAAATTGCCTTAATTTTTCGTTTTCACTATCATTTCTCTGAGAGCCTAAGTTAGCTTGATTGTTTACTTAAGGTTGATGCATTTGGGCTAAGAGGCTTCCTGGTGAAGCCACATAGCTGTATAAGATGGATGGTCCTGCGGCTCCGGAAATCTCAGCTGGGAACAGTCACTTGACAAATCTTTATGGTAATAAACAGACAATTCTAGTGGAACATACTGTGAGGCAAATTCCAAAGTGATTTTTCTGGGAAGGTGTTTAAACCCCTTGAAGGTGTCTTCCCCTAGAATTCAGAGGTACTTTGGAATGCAAATACTCCACTTGAGACAACAGAACACCTGTTGCTCTCCTTGATTATGTCTTTAGGCCTCCTTTTCAAGTAAAAGAGAGAATGGAAGTAGAAAAAAAGATGTTCTTTTGATGAGTTAGTCCCTCTGTGGAATAAACTCTGGGAAAAATGCTCACTGGTACCCATTCATAATGCCTTTCTTGCCTTGAGTAATTACAAAGCACTTAGCAGTATTTGGAGATAAGGGAAGTTACAATATGTTTCCTGCTTTCCACAGAACACTTAACAGGGAACTGGTTTGTGGTTTCTTTAGGAAAGCATCTATTGTACCTCTACTGAGCTAATTATTATTTTTTTGTGTGTGTTTTTTTATTTGTTTTGTGTTTTGTTTGTTTTGCTGTGTGCTTCTAGTAGTACACATACCACAAGAAAGACAATTTTTTTTAAGTTTATTTTTCAGTTAAGCATAGTTTTAGAAGAAAACCCCATGTCTATTATATCAATAAATGCTTATCAATCTGATTTTATTATATAAAATTTCCCAAAGATCACTATGCTTTTTTCTTCTAAAATAAAACAAAACAAAACATATACCAATAAAAGAAAGAAATCTTGATCAAGTCAGCTGCTGCTGAAATTTTTTCATTGATGCATTAATTTATCAAAGGTGTCATTGTATTCTCTTCCAAAATAATTTGAGGGAAATATCCATAATATCTAAAGGAAATAGAGTTTTTTGTCAATAATTTGAAGGTCATATCCATTTGATCTGATGGAGTTCCTCATTTTTACTCCTGATCATGAAGTTTATGTTTGAAGATATTCAATTACATTATCACTTTTGGTGGACCCAATGTATTTAATGTATCATTTGTTTCTTTTAGTCTCAAGAAGTTAATTGAACACTCTTTATGAAGAGTCATAACTAAAAAGGAATAGACCCAAAAATGATGTGAGTGTTTTGAAGAAATCGATATGTTTTGATAAGTCAAAGTGACCAAGAATTTTAGTACTTAGAAAGTAGCATACATGTATCATGAGTTTGATAGGAAGATTTTTACCTAAAACAGGAGGAATATGTCTTGTAAAATATCTTCCTATCTTCAATGTAGTATAGGTATTAATAAACAGGATTTATTTCTGTATTTATATAGAAATAAACAAATAATATAATATATATATATATATATATATATATATATATATATATACACAAAATGATAGGCCACACACATATATGTGTGTATATACATCTATTAACATATACCACAAAGCAATCACTTATATACTGCTTTTAATCTTTTTTTGTCTGGTCATTTATTGTTCCACAGTATTACTAGAAGTTATATATAATCATTGTGTTTTTATATATATATATACAGATATATCAATGTGATATAGCTATATCCATTTATAGATATATGTATATATATAGATATATCAATGTGATATATCTAAAGTGATATATACCAAAGTTGAATAGGTAAAGAAGACTACTAAAGACAATAGCCGTAGGAAAGGTGAGACATATTTAACATTGGATTCATCTTACTGAAACAAAAGAAGGAAGCAAAGTATTTTTAAAGTGTCTCGGATGAATTTTTAGAGAGATTCAGACAATATTACAGAAGCTGGTAAATGGGAAATTTTAGGTACATTGCTATGTTCTATACTCTTTCAAATATTTTCCTTTTGTTATTAAGCCATCAGTGTTTGTTAACCAAAGTTCGTCTGATTTAGCTTCCTACCTTCCCATATCCAGGAAGAGGGGATTATCTTCCTTGTTGATTAATTTCAGACTCAGATTAATGGTCTGAGGTCTTTGAGAAAGACATTGTGCTCTTATATTGTAATGGTTTTTAAAGAAAGCTTGCATAAATCTCAAAGGAACAATAATAGAGTTTCAACTGAATGTTTTCTTTTAAAAAAAAAAATCTAAGAGAGGTCAGAGCCTCTAGTTAGAAGAAAGCATGTGTCAAATAGAGTTCAGAGAATAGGCATCTTAGTCAATGAGACAATAAAAATATTCAAATTTCCTAGTAACATGTTGGTTTTAAATCTGGTAAATTTTAACAGAAACCAAGACTTTTCTTGGGAGAAAGAAAGATAATGGATAAATTTAGATTAATGAAAAAATGATAGCTGAATATTTCCTGAATATTTCTAAATTTAGGTTTTAAAGAATGTATCCAAGTCACACCCTAATGGAATTTTGGAGAAAAGAAAACACGTTCTACAATGTAGATGCTGTTGAGCTGCTGTATCACTTTGCCTGGAGAACTAGCCTTGTGTTGATGGCAGATTTTGTGTGCAACAATATTTTGTACTTTAGAGACTAGAAACTAAAATTGACAGAAGGAAACATTGCATTAGATTGACATGAATGACTTGTTTTTTCTAAAGTACTTCTTACTATTTAAACTCCTTAAAAGTATATTTTACCACAAGACTATAAAATAATAAAGAAAAGTATAAAACTATCAGTTTGAGGCTTGTATTCTTGATGAAAATTATACTTTTTTTGTATGAGAGAGGTATAATGAATCATTATTAGTCAGTTAAGCATGTCTGGGGAAGGAATTTAATAATAAAAGAAAATTTTAACAATTATTTTAAAATATATTACATTATTTTATTTTTATAACTTTTTTTTTGAATTTTATTTAATCTTTGTTTTTTACACTCCAGATTTTATCCCCTTCCTGGCCCACCCTCTGACTGTTCCACATTCCATACCACCCTCCACACCCCAACCCCTGTCTCCATGAAGATGTCCCTACCCTCCACCCCTCCCCCATCCCACCAGATCTCCCCTCTCCCTGAGGTCTCCAGTCTCTTGATGGTTAGGTGCATCTTCTCGTACTGAACCCAGACCCAGCAGTCCTCTGCTGCATATGTGTTAGGGGCCTCATATCAACTGGTGTATGCTGCCTTGTTGGTGGTCCAGTGTCTGAGAGTTCCTGGGGGTCCAGGTTAATTGAGAATGCTGGTCCTCCTACAGAGCCATCCTCCTCCTCAGCTTCTTCCAGCTTTTCCCCAATTCAACCCCAGGGGTTACCAGCTTCTGTCCGTTGGTTGGGTGCACATATCTGCATCTGACTCAGCTGCTTGTTGGGTGTTTCAGAGGGCACTCATGATAGGCCTATTTTTATGAGCACTCCATAGCCTCAGTAATAGTGTCAGGCCGTGGGGCCTCCCCTTGAGCTAGATCCTACTTTGGGCCTGGACCTCCTTTTCCTCAGGCTCTTCTCAATTTTTTGTCTCTTTCAGACAGAAATAATTCTAGATCAGAGTTTATGACTGGCATGGCAACCCCAGCCCTCACTTGATGCCCTGTCTTTCTGCTGGAGATAGGCTCTATTAGTTCCTTCTCTCTACTGTCAAGCATTTTATCTCAGGACCCTCCATTTGAGTTCTGAGAGTCTCTCACCTCCCAGGTCTCTGGTGCATTCTGGATAGTCCCCCTACCTCCTATCTATTGAGGTTGCCTGTTTCCATTCTTTTCTTTTTGTTGTTGTTGTTGTTGTTGTTTTGTTTTGTTTGTTTTTTGATTTTTTTTTGTTTGTTTTTTTTTGAGACAGGATTTTTCTGTGTGGCCCTGGCTGTCCTGGAATTCACTCTATAGACCATCCGGCCTCAAATTCAGAAATCTGCCTGTCCCTGCCTCCCAAGTGCTGAGATTAAAGGCATGTGCCACCACTACCCAGCTGCCTGTTTCCATTCTTTTTGTTGGCCCTCAGGGATTCAGTCCTTTTCCCCCACCCAATATCTGATCATGTTCTCCTCTTCTTCTCCCTGTCCCCTTTCCCACTTAGGACCCTACCTCCCTCCACCCTCCTGTGAGTGATTTCTTCTCCCTCCCAAGTGGGATTGAGGCATCCTTACTTAGGCCCTTCAGTTTGTTAATAGAGATAAATGTAAGGCCTTTAATTTAGCCCTATAATTGATAACATTTAGAGCAAGTTTATAATAAGAAAGCATTTCTACTGCCCAATATAATAAAGTTCTTTCTTTACAACTAAGAATGTATCCATTAAAAAAAAAAAGCCATTTGATCCATGTTAAGAGAGTTATAGGAACTGAAGATCTCTGTGGTAAAGAACTTCCCTATGATGCATGTGCTCTGTTTTTAATCTTCAGGATATACAGGACAGAGAATGGAGAGGGGAAATAGGAGAGGAGAAAAGGGGAAAGGGGAGCAGAGAAGGAGAGAATTATATATTATGTATGATATCTTTCTTTTTATGTATACTAAATTTCTAGCTATATACAGAGGAAGGTGATACATTGATATCAAGGTTAGAAAATACTCTGGATGTTGGATAAAGTAGTCATTTAAGAGAAATAATCAACATTTACTATGGCTTTTACGTGTATAGATATGAATTTTCTATAACTATACTTTGTTAACAGTTTAGTTACATACAGATGTTTTCCTTGAGATTACAAAAAGCCAAATGATTTTCTGTTTGCTCTTATTTTCTTTTCAACAATGTTGCACTATGTAGACCAAGAGTGTCCTGAACTCACAGAAACATTCATATGAGGATATGTATGTCTTTGGAGTACTTGGAATAAAGTTGTGCACTAACATAAGTGGTTATAAAATAATTTTATCAGTCGAAATTGTGTGGTTACTATGTGTGACTCTGCTAAGGGAAACATCAGTGGTAAAAATAAGGATAGGTAATTCTAACATTTTTGTGAATATAGTGTAAGTGAAAGAACCTAAGTAAAAAAAAAAAAAAAAAAAAAAAAAAACATCTCATTTTTAAAGCTCTATGTCCAAGAGGACAGACAGGAGTTGATACGAGGCTTCCTAGGAAACATTTTAAAAATTGAACATTAGAAAACATTTCCTGTTTTGAAGTTTTGTGCGTGCCTTTGTTTGTTAATTGTAATGTGTCTTTATTTTATGTTATAAAATATACAGCAATTTTCATTCCCCTCAGTTATCTGATTTTGTGTTAACTATAATTTACAGTTAACTTGCAAATGTTACTGAAACATTAAATTTTCTTTATTTTTCTTGTAATATTATAACGTGGGAAATCATCATATATTATAGCAATATTGCACTGTTGCTACCACATTCAATACAAGTAAAAGTGAGTTATAATATTGCTTATCATTTGTGTTACTTTCAAATATGTTAATTTTTGACATTGAATTCACACAGTTGTCAAATATTCTCTTAACTTACTTTTCTCTAGTGTAGAGAAAAACACCTGAATCAAGAAGTTAAAAACTAATTTCATTATGCAAATGACTACATAGTATGTGCATGCATTGCTTGTTATTGGACAGTAAGGATCTGTCAACATTATTGGGCTTTCGTTATGTAATATACAGGGAAATTCAGAGAATATTATTTATAAAATTGACTTTCAGGAGATCCATGAGGAGTTATAAATGATATTAATTATTAACATTTTTCATACTTCTAGAAGTCTGAATTTAATGGCATTTATAAGATAAATCTAGTTCTAATGCATATTATATCATAGAAAAACAGCCATCTGCAATGTGTAGATTTATATATTATTATATTTCTTTTGAAGCATGATTCTATGTACGAGATGGGCCAAATGAGGCATATTATTAGAACTTTGATTCTTATCAGCTTATCTTAAATGACTACGTGTCTGTAATCAAAGCTATTAGAGTATGTAAGGGAGTATGAAATGGGGTTCTGTAAATGGTTGATATTCCGAAATTTCACCTTGAATAGAAGCATGTAAGATGTTTGACTACTTATCTTTTAGGTAGAAACATAGCTAGGGAGAAGGCAGATTTTAAGCAAGGTGCACTTTAAAACGTTTGAAGACATAGTTCTGAATTTTATTTGAATATAATTATTTACATATAATTATTCAGTTAAATTAAGCCAAACATCTTCTTCTATAAGTAGTCACTAAATTTGGCATATCCCTAAATGGTTTCAGCTTAAAATTAATCCTTGTAGGTTGTTCAGACTCATTTCCTGATGGGCTAGGTATCTTTTGGTGCTCTAAATAAACTTTAAGGTTGCTACAGAGCTAGCTTTCTCCTAATATGTTCCTGTATGTGAAGCATGTTTCAAAACTTTACTCAGCACTAATTCATCATCATAACTATGGCTGAACTTTTAAAGCTCTTCAAAACATGACAAGATACTATCTACTGATATTTGTGCTATATAATAGAGTGAGACTAACTAAATATCAGTACTTGCATTTATATTTATTTAGCTTCAAATAGATTGAACAAAATTTTCCCTCTTAACTCTCTGCTCATTTTTAGACATAAAGTGTTATAAGTGATTGTTGTTACAGTGTTATTAATGGGTATGGATGTTCCATTATTACAAGAACTATTGATGCACATCTCTAATTTATGTTGAAAATTTCAATTGATATTAATGTAAAAGCATGTGTAAATTCTTCATAGGTCTGTTAAATAGCAAACTTAAAACTGGATTCCAATTTAGTTAAGAATAAGTAATGTTTTTTCTCCTAGAATTCTCCTATTCAAGGACCACAGGCCTTCTAAAATGTCCAGGGTTTTCTTTTCTTTTTTCTTTCATGAATGCTACAACATGATTAAGGAAGGGTTTCAACCAATGCCATTTATAAAGGAATGATAATTAGAAGCTCCAAAATTTCCATCTAACTCTTAGATGTAAAAGGTATGCATTTACATTATGCTATGTGGAGTTAATATTTGATGATGTTCCCTAAAGTACCTGCATTTAGTGTGCCTCACAAGCTTAGCAGTACTAGTTAATAAGGTATGGAAGCAAAGTAGATTTAATTTGGCTCTTAATGGTCTTAGGATATTCTTAGAAACCTCGTGACTAGCTAGAAGCAGATGGCATTGTTTAGATACATCTCATGTAGCTCACAAAATATACCACTGTATTCTACTTCCAGTTTTCTTGTAAGTTAATTTGGAATTATATTCCACAAAGATTTAATATCTGAATGTCAATTAGTGAATACCATAAAAATAACATAACATATTTTCATGGAGTTATAGTACAAAAAAATGTGTTTTCACTATATAAATAAAAGCAAAAATTTAAATATTACTTTACAGTACATATGTTTTATATTGGTAGGAGAAAGAGTATTTCATTTATTTATATAATCTCCTTCAGAATATATGGTTTGACAAATATCATTTTCTGATATTGAGTTAAAAATTGCATAATCGTTATCTATAGACTTCCTTATTTGCATGGTATAGCCCTAGACTACATTTTTTCTTTTCTTCTGGGGATTATTTTTCTCATGAGTACAGTAAGAATAAGCAGAATGGTAGAGTAAGAATGCTCAAGAATGAGCAGTGCTATTATGCTATCATGGTATTTTGATCTGAATTGCCAATAATATATTATATGAAAGCTTTTTTTCATAGAAAAGTTAGTGAAACTTAGGGTATATCTTAAGGTATATCAGTAGAAACTGGCCATTTGTCAGTAATTTTCCAAAAATTATGCTCCACCTTAGACTGGTATAGTACAAAGACTACACTAAGGAATAAGTCATGAAACTTTCTTATACAATAATCTACATTTTAAATATTTTTTCCAATTTGAAACTTATATTTTCCCATTCTAGACCACTTACTACTTCTACTTATTATATTCTTTAATTCCTTTTATTTATGCAAATATACATTTAAGGAAAAATAGCCATACCACCTGAATTCCCTTATAATGCAGTCTATCTATCCACTGTACTTTTATTCCTCTAATTTAGTGAATTAATTTGAAATTATTCTAATACTTCATGTCACATTTGAATAATAGTTTGATTCAAACTTAACACATTATTAATCTCCTACTTAGGTTTTCACTACTCTATTCAAAAGGCCTAATAATTCTATTGATTTTTGGTCAGCATTGCATTTTTATCCCTTATAAACTGTTATGAAGTAAATGTGAGTGCTAAAATAGTCACATATTTCAATTAATACATCTCTCCTTGAAATGTGATTATAAATTTTACTTGAGCACTCTTCTAATCTTTGTAAATTGTTTCCTTAATATACTATATTTCCAAGTTGAAACAATGTGGCTAAAACTTTGAAAAACAATACCATATTGGCACAGCTATTATTTACACACAGACACCTGCTCATATTCTATTTATTATGTATATATGCACATGTGTGTATCTATCACCTATCATTTGTCTATCTATCATCTATATGTGAATCTATTTAGATATAGTCTTTTTCTTTTTTTATTAGATATTTTCTTTATTTACATGTCATATGGTATCTCCTTTTCTGGTTTCCCCTCTGAAAAAAAGAAAAAAAAACCTGTTCCCCACCCCCCTGCCTCTGTTCAGCAACCCACCCTCTCCTGCTTCCTGGTCCTGGCATTCCCCTACACTGAGGCATAGAACCTTCAGAGGCCCAAGGGTCTCTCCTCCCATTGATGACCAATTAGGCCATCCTCTGCTATACATATGCTGTGGAGCCATGAGTCCCACCATGTGTACTCTTTGGTTGGTGGTTTAGTCCCTGGGAGCTCTGAGGGTACTAGTTAGTTCACATTGTTGTTCATCCTAAGGGGCTTCAAACCCTTCAGCTCCTTGGGTCCTTTCTCTAGCTCCTTCACTGGGGATCCTGTGCTTAGTCCAGTGGACGGCTGTGAGCCTCTACTTCTGTATTAGTGGGGTACTGTAAGAGCCTCTCAGGAGATAGCTATATCAAGCTCCTGTCAGCCAGCACTTTCTGGCACCTTATAATCTATTTCTCTCTCTTTCTCTCTCTCCCTCCCTCTCCCTCCCTCTCTCTCTCTCTG
>NW_022196894.1:64679295-64711482 GCF_008632895.1 Mastomys coucha | reverse complement strand
TCTCTCTCTCTCTCTCTCTCTCTCTCTCTCTCTCTCTCTCTCTCTCTGTCTAAATGTTAGTGCTCTAGGACTCCAACTATAACTTGTTACTTGAGAAATGCCTCAAATAAGTAATGGTTATTGTTTCAAAATGTGTATAATTGTTGTTTTTCAATTCTTTAATATCTTTGTTACCAGGAACTAAATCTAACAGGAATCAAAGGACAGTTGAAATAGCAAATTAAGTTACCCATTAGGAAATTCCCTTCAACTCCTTCAATTCTTCCCAGAACTCTTCCATTGGGGTCTCCAGGCTTAGTCCAGTGGTTGGATCTGCAGCTGAGTATCTGCATCTGTCTTAGGTCGTGGCAGAACTCAGGGGGCAGCTATAAAAGGCTCCTGTCTGCAAGTACTTCTTGGCACCAGCAAGAGTGTCAGGGTTTGGTTATGCAGATGGGATGGATCCCAATGGGGAGGCCTCTGGATGGTCTTTTCTTCAGTCTCTGTTCCATTTTTCCCCTGCGTTTCCTTTAGATGGGGACAATTCAGGATTGAAATTTTTGAGAGGAGTGAGTGGCTCCTTCCCTCAACTGAGGGCCGTGCCTATCTATTGGGGGTTGGTCTCTTCAGATTCTGTCTCACCTCTGTTGGGTAGTTCAGCTAATGTCATTTTCATTGGGTCCTGGGAGCGTCTAACATTCCTGGCATCAGAGACTTTCTAGTGCCCACCTGCCATGCTACTTATATCTATTTATTCTCCTGACCCACTGGACTTCTCTCCTGTCTCTTCCCATATCTGATTCTGCCCTCCTTTATCTCCCCTCCTCACCTCCCCCACCCTGCCTCTGCTTCCCATTATTATTTTGTTTCCCCATCTAAGTGGGATTTCATCATCCACATTTTGGCCTTCCCTCTTGTTGGAGCTTCACATGGTCTGTGACTTATAACCTGGGTATTCTGTGCTTTTGGGCTAATATTCACTTATCCGTGAGGATACCATGTATGTCCTTTTGAGTCTGGATTACCTTACTCAGGATGATATTTAGATTTTTAAAATTGGTTACTAAGGACAGTTGTTTGGTACCTGCACTAAGATCACAGTACAAATTCTGAACATTTTTTTGTTTTGGCTTTAAAATATATAGACGATGTTTATTATTGAAAGTGAATCCACACAGATAATTTACCAAAGTGAGATTTCCCCAAATTAGACACTTGATAATACTTTGTTAATTCATTAAGAAGAAAAGGCCCCACCACCAGCAGTAGCTCCTTCTCTTTGGCTACTTGTTTTTTTCTGAGGGTTCTCTGCTTTTCTGCACATTCCATGATCTTTTCTTCTACGTAGAGGCCCTTCCACTTCTGCACTGCATTCATGTACTCTCAGAGTACTTGAGTCTCTCGGAGTGTTCCTCCTCCCCTAAGTGCAGGTACTCCTCCTGGGTGGTCAGCACCCAGAACAGGTCTCTGGGAATGACCTCCCAGTGGCTGAACACCAGCTATGGGCTAGCCACCCCGCTGGTCCTCTTCCTGGTTTCATCCGCATGCCGAAGCTTTCTGCCACAGGCAGCACAGCCTTGATGATGAACATGTCCGTCCCTTCCTTCATCTCTTCCTGAAGCACTCAACCTTCTCGCTTTGACAGCATGGCATAGACTCAGGCAAGGACATCACTGGTGGCCATGATGTCACATGTCTACATAGCTGCCATCAGGTGTTGAGATTTCATCTGTAGAACATAGCTGCATGCTTCTTCCATGGTGGCAATTAGCTGCCCGGAGAAGGGTCCATAGCAGTCAGTGACTGGAGAGTCTCCTTTCTGGGAAGTCTTTTCAAAGGGCTCTGAGCAGCCATCTTGTTGCTCTTGGTTTTTATCTCCAATGTGACAGATCTTACCTTCCCCCTGCCCCTCTCCTGCCATATCACACTGACCTTGGTTCGGTTTAATCACTTACTCCTTGTTCTGCACATTTATTTAGCTCCCACTTTTCTAGAACAAAACAGACACCCATGAGGGGCTCCTCACACATGGGCCAGAGAGGGTCGTTAGCTGGAAGCCACTCACAATGCTATTACCAAAATCTCGGAATCTACTGGCTTCTTTTGATTCTCTGCCAGCTGGGCCAGACCATACTGAGTTCTGGAAATCTTCACTTGTATTGACTAGGATGTTGGACCCACATTCTCTTGGGCCAAATGACCAGATTTGGTCAACAGTGTTCCTCCATTTCCTCCCTCTTAGGTGTTTCTTTAGGTTTCCTTTGAATTCCCAGATTTTCTCTTGGGTCTTCTGATGGATGGCCTGGGTATTTCTACCTTCATTCAAGGAGGATGTCAAAAGCTCCATGGAGTGAATCAAGTCGCTGTTTTCTTCCAGAGTCCTAGTGACTTCTTCTGGAAGCGGTATGGCACGGACGCTGAGTGTGGCCAAGTTTATTGGGTGTCAATATGGTTCTAAGCCCATTGGAGTCCACGTGGATCCCCTCTGGGATTTTACTTTGCTCTTCTTTTGTTTGGTATATGACAGCAACTTTTTGCTGCCTATTTCTTCATTGACTATGTCAACTTTGTGATGGTTTCTCTGAATGGAATAATGGGTTCAGATACATTGATGTGAATCTTTGCAAACCTTTCTCGTAAGTCATCCAAACATCGCTGAAGGTGGACCTCCCTGGCAGTGGCCAAAACATGCTCTCCTGTTTCTTGAATTAAAATCTGGACACAGGGATCAGCTTGGTTTAGCAGTTTCATTCTTTTCACAAGCTGAGGTATTTCACTTGGGTGCTTTGATTCAACAGCAACTCTCACAATCTGGGTAGCTTCAAAGTTGAGGGGAATAAACAGCAAGGCAGGACAGCAGGCTGTCCAAAGTTGCAGATTTTATCACAAAGTCCTGGAGGCCTCCAATTCCCAGCACATTTCCTTGGGGGGACTTCCTCCACATCCAGCTCCCTTCCCATCAGAAGGTACAGAGTACAGCATGCCATGTGGGGCACAGGAGGGAGGTCCACTAGTAGAGCTGAGAAGCCTAATGGAACCCACTGTAAAAAATCAACAGGATTGTACTTGGGTCCCAAAACCCAAAAATTTTCTATCGTCTTCGATCTACACCACTGAACACACGAGCAAATTCAATGAAGGCCTCTTGGCCACTTTCTTCCTGAGGTGTAGGTTGATGGCTCATCCTTGCCACATCTGGTTCATCATCTCTTGGCTCATCTTTCAAGGGTACCTCCATCCTGGGTGGGTCCTGGGGGTGCTTGCCCCTGTGCGGCTGCAAGCTTCTCTGCGTGCCTCTGCCTTGCCCGTTTATATCTCTGGGCCATGTCTTCTTGAGTGAGAGGCCTTGGCTTATTTTGAGGCAAGGCTTTCACATCAACTGCAAACATTTTGGAAACAGAGATAATAGCAGTATCCTCACTTCCACATTTCATAAAAACTGCTTTCAGGGCTTGGGTTTCCTTCCAGTGGAAGAGACTCAAATATCTGTGATCCTGTGCACATCAGTTTCTCCACTCACTCAAATGTCAGGTCAGGGGGACTAGGCAGTTTGTGATACACCATAGTGAGGACAGCGTAGGATATGGGGAGCCACTGGCTGCAAATGGCATTGATCTGGATGGACTTCAAGGTCTGAATGTCATGCCTCCCAGGCTCCAATATTTAATCCTAAAGAAGTCACAAAGAAGTCTTTGTCCTTTTTCATGACTGCATCATACAAACTCTGTATATTTTCCAGGATCAACTGTACAAGTAAAGGTTTCTTTCCTTTGGCCTGATCAACTTTCATAATCTTCTTAGCCTTCATATTTATGTAATAATCTCCCACAAGGTTTTCAAAAGAACTTCCTTCTTGATGCCAATTTTTTTGACTATAGATTCTGGCAAAGTGCTCAATTCCAAAGCCCCAGCCATCTATTGCACTGGTAAATACCACATTGCCCTGCTCTGGAGAGAAGTACAGCTGTGAGTCATCCACATCCTCCAAGCCCACGCTCCAGTCATACGCTTGCTCTCCTTGTTCAGAATGTGGCTTCACCTGGGATTCTGTCTCTCTCTCTCTGCTCTTTCTTCTACGACTTTAAAATTAAAAGAGTTCCTGTAAGTGCATTAATCTGTTCTACAATATTCTTGAAGTGAGAATAGACCTCTTGTGGGGTGCACTTTAGTTCCACTATCAGGCGGTCTATCTTATTAATCACTAAAACAGGGCGGATGTTTTCAAACCAGCCTTGTTGAAGAACTGCCTGTGTCTATGGAAGGACCACCCCCCCAACAGCATCCACCACAATAATGCATCCATCACAAACACGAACAGCTGTTGATACTTCTGAAGAGAAGTTCACATGTCCAGGAGAGTCTATCAGATTAATCAGGTACTCCTCATTACCTTCTGCATAATGTCATGAAAGGGCGCTGGATTTCATGGTGATTCCTCTGACCGGCTCATCTTCTCTGCTGTCCATGTACCTTAACTTGCCTACCAGGTGGCTGGAAATGAATCCATTAGTGGATATAAGACAATCAGCAAGAGTAGTTTTTCCATGGTCAACATGAGCCAAAACACAGAGATTCCTAATGTTGGCAGTGTTCTTCTGAAGTTGGATCATCTTATCAACATCACTGAATACCATGGTTATCTCCTGTGACGGCTCCACACCGTACCTCATCCATGCTTCTAAGACCACAAATCCTGAATTTTATGGACTGTTCTCATTTTAGACTCTAAAATGAGAATTCAGGAATGATGTAATTTCATTAGTTTTATATTACTTATACATAATATACTATGATATAAAATGATGGTCTTTAGAGAGCTTTTGACAGTCTCATCAGACATTTTTTTATGATAGAATGGTGAAATTCTATTAGCATCCTTTGGATCAAGCTAGATAGAGAGAAACTTGAAACAATCCTACTGAAATCAGGGACAAGACAAGGCTGCCCACTCTTTCCCTTTTAATTCAATATAGTACTCAAAGTTCTGGCCAGAGCAACTAGACAATAAACTAAGGTCAAAAGGATACAAACTGGAGTGGAAGAAATCAAGGTATCACTATTTGTAGATGACATGATATTATATATAAATGACCTCCAAAATTCCACCAGAGAACTCCTTTACCTGATAAACAACTTTAGCAAAGTGGCTGGATATAAAATTAACTCAAACAAATCAGTAGCTTTCCTCTACACAAAGGATAAATGGGCTGAGAAAGAAATTAGGAAAAAGACAACCTTTACAATAGTCCCAAATAATATAAAATATCTTGGTGTAACTCTAACCAAGGAAGTGAAAGATGTGTATGACATGAACTACAAGTCTCTGAAGAAAGAAATCGAAGAAGACCTCAGAAGATGGAAATGTCTCGCATTCTCTAGAACTGTAGAATTAATATACTAAAAATGGCCATCTTACCAAACCCATCTACGGATTCAATGCAATCCCCATCAAAATTCCAATTCTATTCTTCACAGAGATAGAAAGAACTATTCTCAAGTTCATCTGGAATAACAACAACATCAAAAATCCTGGACAGCATAAATAATTCTCTACAATAAAAGAACTTCTGGGGGAAATCACCATCCTTGATCTCAAGCTATGCTTCAGAGCAATTGTGATCAAAAGCATACTATAACACTTTGTCTATGGAGAAAACGCAGCCAGGGAATATACTTAAAGAAAGTGAAAAATCACACCAGTATATTATTAGAGTATGCAATTTTATCAAGTCAAATTAGTACTGTAAACAAAACTGTTCACATTTTACACAACTATTGATTTTTTTACTTCACCACCTTTAACCTTTCCAATTGCAATGGCTGGCATGACATTGAATAAAATGTTATGCATGTACTTTAGATAAAACACATACAAACATACTTAAACATATTTTATTTTAAATAGCTAAATATTATTTCTCAAGTTTTACCATCTTCATATCTTTGTTCACAAAACAAACAAATTTGTTCTCACAATTATGAATTGCCAGTTCTCAGAAAAATTTTTACATGAATAGAAACACTGGAGTCTTCAAATAATTTTAACAGAATGTCCAAAATCTCTAATTAAGGTCAATTCCTAACTAAAATGTAAATTTATTCAATCTAATATTGATGAAGTTAGATACAACACAATTTATTATGCAGTATTTCTACAAAGTTTTCAATTTAAAGAGATTAAGTACTGCTGTATAAGTAATTGGTCATATGGAGTATGTAGACAAAATAATTTATTTCAGCCCTAATAACTTAAGGGGTAATAAATTAGTTATGAGCTCACCAAGAATTGTTTTTATAAGCAATCTTTTTATTTCAACTTCTCATTTACCTTAAATAGACTGTAGAAATGCCAGCCATTTTTATATGTTATTAGCCAATTTATAGAAACCCTAATAATATCACCTTGTTGATGTACAATAATAATCTCTCATGATTTTAACAAGCAATTGTAGAACTTCATTTATATAAGCTTATATATTAAAATTTAAATAGTGATAACTCAGTGAATGTTTTAAGAAAGTAGGAATTGCTGTTAACCTCTAGAATATTTGTCTCAAAAGACAATGTGAGAACATGAATGTATTTAGTGAGTCCATAAAAATCCAAGTCTTTTGCTTCTGACTCTACTAAATAATGGCCTACTTTATACTGAATAAGCATATTATGAATTTATTTAATTTATATTGCAATTTTATTTTTAAACATACCTAAACTATGCTCAAAATATCCTCAAGTAAACAAAGTGAACATTCTGTAAAACAAGAAAATGCCACAGGTATCCTTCCACTTTAGCATCTAAAGGTATTGAATTTTTATTCCAAAGTAACTACTTCTATATGAAGGCAAGTGTTTTGGGGGCATTTTTACTAATTCTGTAATTTTTGTTATTTTCTAGAAAACATTAACTCCATTAGTGATTTACTACAATTAACATGTTATAAGAGTATTCTTACTATGTCTTTCCTCTACAGACCTATTTGTGGTAAAAAGAAACTCTAACTTTCAACATTGATTACAAAAGTAATAAGTATATCTCTCTGTCTCTCTCTGTCTCTTTTTTCCTTATGTGTGCTTGTATGAGAGAGCATATGTGTATATTTTGTTTCTGTCTCCCTGTTGCCCTCTGCTTCTTTCTCTTCATGCTTTAGTTGTTTTATGGAATTTGAACTTAAATCATCTGCAAACTATACAAGTGTTATACTAAAGAACTAATTCAAGAACCATAGTTAGCAATGTCATTAGAAAAAAAACTAAACAATTGGCCTCAATTCTTCAATTTACAGATTTTTATCTAAAATCCAAATAAAAATTTATAACCATACTATTTGTAAATACAACTGTCTTAAATAAAATATCTGTTTTAATTTAATTAATTTATTACAACTATTGTGCATGTGTATATGTGTGTGTGTGTGTGTGCACATGCTTGCTTATTGTCACATTCATATCACAGTGTGTATGTAGAATGTCAGATGAAAATTTGTGGGAGTCAGCTCTTTCACTCCAAATTGTGAGTCCCAAGGATAGAATTAAAATCATAAGTTCTGGAAGAAATTACTGTCACCCACTGATGCATCTCACTGTTCCCAGTCAACACATTTGTACATTGTAAACACTAATACAAAGGAACAAGTTCATATATCAGTTGCTGTCCAAATACTGAACTCACTCTCTTTCAACTTACTCTGTTTGATGCTTTTTTATAAAGACTCCAAATAATTTATTCCAACATGCTACCTTTTGGCATTTTGTTAATTGTGAGATTCTCTTCAAATGCTGGTAACATTAATATGCTGGCATGCTGCCACATTTTGTGTATTTTATAAATATTTTGTATCTAACATTTTGCATATTTTCAAAATATGCAAATAAGACAGCTCCCACTATTAAGTGAGAGCAATTTAAAAAATTAAATATTTCTTTTCTCCCAAAACACAACTGTGGGTTCTGTTATCATGTTATAACTTAGTGGCATGAATAATTAAGCTGATCTACACAGAAATTCATAGGATTTGTTTTGATTCTGCTTTTTGGAGGGTGTGGTCCAACAATAAAACATCCCATTATTCAGGGAAGCCAGTTTCTTTCAAAGAAGAAAGTTTCTTCTAATCTTTATGCTCAAAGAAATGACAATTAGGTTTTATAATTTATTACATAATTACAAATAAACTGTATGGATATTTCAGTTTTCTAAACTCTTAACCCTCTGAATTCTCAAAACATTGTTTTCTACATCCATAGAATTTTGTTCACAAGAATGTATTTGGTGGGAAAATATACCACAAAGACTTAAAAAATTAAGTTATATATATTTAGTACCACAAAAGGTGTTCACTCATTATTTAAGTAGTTCTTAGAATTTAGGAGAGCAATTTTCAGTACTTGATTATTTTGTAACTATGGATTCCCTCTCTTAAGGATTTAGTGTGACCACTTATAATTAGAATATATCAGAATAGAATCTAATTCATACACCTTTCATATTTTTCTAATACTTTGCTCAATATTTCTAGAGGATTTAATATTTCTGAGTTCAGCTAATCTGAACTAATCTCAAATGTATAACCTGAACTATATTAAGTCAACTCATGGACTTTATTGGCTTTATTATGTCATGATTTTTGAATACCAAGATAATTTTGTTTAATTCTCATAGCAAAATGATGAAAAAATGTTTGTGAACATATTTGACCAAATATGTTCATTGATGTTTTATTTCAGAATTTTGGATTTTGGTATATACATTTAAAAGGCTTTCCTTGATATAATAATATAATCATAGAATTATATAAAAATGGAATGGGCCTTTTCTAAGTGATCAGGGAAAATAAACTAAATTTGGCTTTATCATATACACTATAGAGTATTATTTTATTTCCCTAATTTCTGCAGTGGGCCAGAAATGATCATTTACACAAGATACTGCAATTTTGTTGTTGTGCATTTTTTTTGTCATTTACTTCCTAAGTATTATTTTATAGTCTTTTATAGATACTGTAGTCTTTTGATCTCTTTTCTGTGGTGAATCCTGATCCTTAGGAGGAAAAGGTGTGGTATAGATATCTGGTTTTGATGTAACCACTCTGTAATCTCTTACTATCTATAAGTCAGCCAGTTATAAGTCTATACTAATCATCTTCTCTTGCAAAAAGAATCTTTCTTGATGAGGTTTGAAGATGCACTAATCTATGGGTATATTATGCCTTAGAAGTCGGTCTAATACACTATGTAAATTTGGCAGTCAAAATTATTAGATTCTTCCCTGTGGCCTATTAACTCCGTAGCCACAGGATTTTAGCTCCGATAGTGGTGTTAGATGTGGCTTCCATCCTACTGAATAGCCATAAGTGAAACAGAAGAGAGTTGGCTAGTTCTATAACATACATGCCACTTTTGTAAGAGTTCGCATACCTTGGCAAACCAATCATTATTGTAGCTTTTAGGCTATGCCGGGCAATTACAACTCTTTTCTGCACTATGAAAGCTTGCCAGTAGGGATGAAGTTTCCTGGTCAGTAGCAGCCTCATTATTCCATGTTTTATGATGCAAATATACAGCATTTTCAGCAATCGAGGTTTACCATCAAGAGCAATGTCAATGAGGGAGGTGTGTGTTGTGAGGTGGATAGAACCTTATTGGACAACAACGTTTAAAGACAGAGTCCATTAATTGCATTGGCTTGGGCTTTTTATTTCTAGCCTGAGGTGTTTAGTAGAGGCATTGCCATCCCATTATAAAGCTACAGATGACTGTATTCCACCTTCCCCAGTTTGCTAGGCCATGCACTAGAAAATACACATATGCACCATGAGAGTTAACCTGACCCAGTTAACCCACGAGTCACTAATTGCCTTTGAGATGAAACAACTAGAAAATGCACAGGTAGTAATTTAATACACATTAACACATATAACATTTTTTTTATTAGCAAATACTAGCTTTATCTGTGAGACGATACCAAAGACAGGCTAGATGTCCTTATTTTCCCCCTCTTTAATGTGTGTTTAATAGCTCATAAGAAAACTAAAGAGACAGAGGTAGTAACAGGACCTGCTGAGCATGAGTGGATTGCATGAAAGGAGCTGTCTAGCCCAGAATAGTATTTAAACTTCGCTGCATTCTCAAGCACCTTCTTAACAATGTTTTGGTAAATCCTCTCATCACTAGTAACATGCCTGGAACAGCTCCCTGTGCTTTCCCACCATTATCTCACTTAATTCCACATTGATCCAGCAGTAGCATTATTGTCAGCAGTTTGGAAATCAGGTTTGGGTGTCTTAAGAGGTTAAGTAACTTGTTCACACACTTCCAGTGAATGGAAAGTCATTTACCAGGGAAAATGTGGACTTAGAGCCAACAGGTTACACTGGGTCTTATGACTTATAAAATCGTCACTGTCTTCTCAGCTGTGTGTCAGCATATCACAGCTTGTCTTGAACCTGGCAGGATTCTCAGTCTTGCTTTTAATTAGCTAATTATAGACTTTAGTTATCCAAATTAGCTGTTCTCACTCCTTAGGGGTGTAGAGCCCAGGGACTTGTCTAGACTCTGCTCCTGAGAAAGCAGGCCCCTGCTGAAAGCAATGCACAAATAAGGTTCAAGGCACAGTGCTCATAGTCTTCCTCCTTCCACCATAGTTCATGGCAGCAAGGGGGCCTTTGTGCTAAAGCAACTAGACGCATGATTGATGATATTCAGTGTGTCACTGCCCTGTGTCTGGTTTTAGTTTCTTGGAAGCCCTGCAATTCAAATAAGAGTAGATCATTTTAACACTTTGAAACATGACTGTTGACAAGAACTGCACAAGAATGCTGTGTTTGAAAGCAGTAATTTCCTGTTCTGAGTGGTACAGTTAAGACCTAAATTCTATGGCCTGTGCTTATGGCTCAGTGAGTAAATGTGTTTGCTGTCCAAAGATTAGTACCAGAATTTGTCTCCCCCCAAACCACATAGGGTCAAGGCTCGTCAGTACACAATGCTTCTTTGGCAAGATGAAAGATCTAGGCAGGAGTATTTTCAGGAATTGATGCACTAGCTAGCTTGGCATCAGCAAAGCAAGTGACCTTGTTTTAATCACAGAGACAGGTGAAGACCAATACTCAGGCTTGCCCTGTGATCTCAGGTTCTTTGTGGTATACAGGGACCACAAACACATATGAACCAGCTCACATACATACAACTATGGTCAAAGTCTACATAAAGAGTTCTTTCAATTCTGTTAGTCACTGCTTTCATAACTCAGGGCAAAGTACCTAAAAACCCTACCTAAATCTCTATTCTTACTATGCTATAAAGGATAATACCAATGTACTAGAGATGAAACACCACTATTGGGAATTAATTATTTAACACATGTCAATTGCTTTGCAGTGGAAGCAGCATACAGCAAGCATTTAGAAAACATGTGTTCTTTCACTAGCAGGGGTGGTGCATCAACGGGAATCATTTCCTCGATGTCATTAGTAACAACAGGGCTTCTCAAAACTACTGATAAACATTCACAAAAGTGTCTTAATTGTTGTTTTACATTAAACCTCATTATATATCCTATTTCAAATGTAGTCATTATTTTCATCCAAACACTTAAATAAAAAAGTCTATAATCTGTTTCCAAATCTTTATTATTCCAGAATTTTCTTTAGAAATACAGTTGAAAGGAGATTTATTGAAAAGTCTCTAAGACTTTGGCCTTGATCCATAATGATAGAGGATTTTTTGCAGCCTGTGTACATTTCTTGGTAAATTGGCCTATTTTTACAGCTAGTGGTACCTTTCTTTCCTTTTCTTTTCTTTTTCTCTTTGCCTTTTTTTATTGGATATTTTCTTTTTTTACATTTCAAATGTCATCCTCTTTCCGGGTTTCCCTCCCTCCTGGAAACACCCTATCTCATCCTCCCTCCCCCTGCTTCTATGACGGTGTTCCTTCACTCACCCACCCACTCCCACCTCCCTGCCCTCGATTCCCCTACACTGGGGCATCTATCAAGCCTTCATAGAACCAAGGACCTCTCCTTCCATTGGTGCATGACAAGGCCATCCTCTGCTACATATGCAGCTGGAGCCATGTGTAATCCTTTGTTGATGGCTTAGTCCCTGGGAGTTCTGGGGGGTTCTGGTTGATTGATATTGTTGTTCTTCCCCTGAAGTTGCAAACCCATTCAACTCCTTCAGTCCCTTCTCTAAGTCTTCTATTAGGGACTCCATGCTCAGGCCAATGGTTGGCTTATAATATCCAACTCTGTATTTGTAAGCCTCTGGAGGACCTCTCAGGAATCAGCCATATCAGGCTCCTTTCAGCATATACTTCTTGGTATCCACAATAGTGTCTGGTTTTGGTAACTGTACATGGGATGAATCCCCAGGTGTAACAGTTTCTGGATAGCCTTTCCTTCAGTCTCTGCTTTACACTTTATCTCCATATTTGCTCCTGTGAGTATTTTGTTCTCCTTCTAAGAAGGACCGAAGCACCCACACTTTGGTCTTCCTTCTTATTGAGCTTCATGTGGTCTGTGATGTATATCCTGGTTATATGGAGCTTTTGGGCTAATATCTACTTATCAATGAGTACATACCATGTGTTTTCTTTTGTGATTGGGTTACCTCACTCAGGATGATATTTTCTAGTTCTATCCATACAGAGTAATGCATACAGAAAATGTGGTACATTTACACAATGGAGTCATATCAGGTTCCTTTAAAAACTCAGCTATTAAAAACGATGAATTCATGAAAATCTTAGGCAAATGAATAGTACCTTTGTCTTGTCATTTTGTTATCACCTGCTTCTTTCTTCTATTTCATGATGAGGTTAATTGCTGTCATTAACTCACTAGCCCTTTAAACATCCTGATGGCTAAACCCAACATCATTATATTTGCTGCTCATGATAGCCAGTATATCCATGTTTAGACGTTATCTTTCATTCTAGCTTAATGCTTATCTATTTAGAGCAAAGGAGGGTTGTTCATTGGAACATAGGTAAGGTTCCTAAAGCTAGCATCAGAATGCAGCTCATGGAACTCTGCATTTTAAATATGCTTTTGGCTGAAGAAAATAAGAGAATCACACAAATCCAACTAAGGAGGGTTTTTTTCCTTCTCTTTTTGACAAGCATCTATCATCACCTCAATTTAGGAATAAACATTATCTTGTTCTTAAGATTGTGGCATTACATATATAGCTACTGACTTTACCATGAGACTGCTAAAGCTTTTATTAACTCCTAATTAGAATATGTAATGTTTCAAGTGCCAAGCTTACCACCAAGCATGCTTTAAATTGAGTGCTGTGAAAATATGAATGGATAATAGAATCTGTCTAAAAGGATTTGGTTCTGGCAAGTTTTTAACATCATATATGTGCGTGAATAATTTTGCATCATCTAAGGCTTGTCATGTGTATATAATTACCATGGATATTTTAAAATTATTGTTTCATCAAAATAGCTAAAATGCTATGGCTTTATAGATATTTTGAAGAAGAAAATGAACTAAGCATTCCAATGATGCAAAAATGGGTATAATTGGATCAAATTTAGGAAATGATCCACTTTTCATCCCTGAAAAATGGGATCACAAACTATGCACCTTTTAACCAAATCACTCCATGGAAAATGAATAGGGCATGGCAGAATCAATCTGTTAATTTCAGCCACATTAACTAGGAGAGAGACATGCTGCACTGCCTCTCAGCATCACTGACTTGGACAGCAACTTCAGCGGCTATATTGTCAACCTGTGAGTGGTGTTCACTGAGGTGTTCTCTTGTATGACTTAAAAGTATTTTTCCAAACTAAATCATTGTATCATTTGATAATATATTGAAAAACATATTTGAAAATACTCTCAGAAAATAGAGAAAATTAAATACATATTTTATTTATGTTCTGGGTCAAGGCATCTGCCTAATAGTAGACAAAAGCAAGCAAGAACTGCAAATACTAAGCAACAGATTTGGATGGTTGTTGTTATATAGTATCTTTGTGAAAGAACCTTTCTAATTACAAGCAGGTATTGAATAGTTGTCTAGTTGTTCGACATCTGACAATTTGTTTATATTTAAAGACACCAAACCTTAAACTATTATTAGTTTCAAGAAAAATTCAAAATTTACAGGTAACTATAACTCCATTATCAAAACGTTACATTCTACAGTATTTCTATCCTGATGCTGTATTTCCCGAGCTTACAGCCAATCTTACTTTTACTGATGCCTCCTTAAATGTAATTTCATGTTTCAGATAAGATATGTCAGAAAAGGCCATTCTATAGTGCAGGTCATAAGACAAGCAAATAACAAATTAAATAACTAGACTTTTTTAAATTGAATACTTTATTTACATTTCAAATGTTATCCCCTTTCCTGTCCTTCCCCCCAGTAACCCACTATGCCATCCTCCCTCCCCATGCTTCTATAAAGCTTCTCCCACCCACCCACCCACTCCTGCCTCCCTGCCCTGGCATTCCCCTATACTAGGGCATGCCTTTAATCCCAGCACTTGGGAGGCAGATTTCTGAGTTCGAGGCCAGCCTGGTGTGTACAGAGTGAGTTCCAGGACAGCCAGGGCTACACAGACAAACCCTGTCTCAAAAAAACAAAAAAAATAAAAAAATAAATAAATAAATAAAAAATAAAATAAAAATAAAAATAAACAAAAACAAAACAAACTCCTGTTCTCTCCCTCTTCCCCCTGCTCACCAACCCACCACCAACCAGGATACACGCAGTGGGACTAATGGTTCCTGCAGCATATGTAGCAGAAGATTGCCAAGCCGGTCATCAATGGGAGGAGAGGCCCTTGGCCCTGTGTTTTCTTTTAAAAGCCCTTGGGACCACGTTTATTAAAGTTACCTGCATCTTGCTATTATTAATGATAGTCCCAGGGTGTTAAAATAGCAAATCAACTCCTCAATCTACTTTATCAAAGCACCACAAATCTCTCAACCACACATGCAATTTTTCTCCTTTTCTTTCACTGTCTTAACAATGGATATTGATCAGTTGAATTTTCTGGTAACTAGAAAGAAGCTAACACGGTCTTTTCTGGTACACTGGCATGTATATCCGAGTGAAGGTTAAGGTTAACTTAATTTCTCACTTCAGTTGAAAATCCCTTCTTCTACCCTTTTGTCATAATCCTATCAACTACACAGAGAAGCCGCTCTATTCTTGAGTTATATCTGAATTTGCACAGGGAATTAAATTTTAGCTTTCAGAAACTGAAAGGTTTTATAGGATGACAGGACCTTTTTGTCTGTATTTACCGTAGTAAGCAGTGACCCCGAAGCACTAAAGGGGCTTTCATAAGGGGCCTTTCCAAAGAATAAAGGGCGTTTCAAAAAGAAAGGGTGAATATGTGGGCAGCCTGCTTCCAGACAGATGGTATACAAAAGCCACTGCCAGACGCATAGAAAAGGAAACAACTGCACTTTTAGAAAAACATAAAAATTGTACGTATTAGAAGTATAATAATCATTGAAATTCACATAGTAGTTTTCATGAGTGGGCAGTGATTTTCCATTTAAAAATCAAACATTCGTCTTATTAAGTTATACAAGCCATACAGGTATGACAAGAGAAATTGCCCTTCTTAATTTCTGAGTTCAGGTTTCAAATTGGTTTGTTTGCTAAAATTCATTCTACTATAGCACGTCAATCAAATTGCAAAAGATCTTTATAAAAGGTAATCTTGGCATGCCTGCTAAAATATATGAAGACACAGTGTGTTCTGTTGTATACTGAATTTCACATTTGGTCTGTACTTCTGACTTTCATGAGCAGAATAACGGTATAATGGAATATGGGAATATGCTAAAGAGCAAATAGGTGTATTATATTCTATACTCAGCTTCCAATTTACCTTAAAATTAATGTTGGTTGTGGTATTTGGAGTGCATCAGAGACTGCTCAGTTATTAGAAAATTTCTCAAAACTGTGGATTGGGATTAATATGCTCATACAGTACTCTACCCATAATCTAGCTTGTCTATGGATTATGTGTCAGAGTCCATGACACATTCATAGATTTTTATTTCCCATTTCTGCCCCCACTTGCCATATCTGAAAATATTTCTTCAAGTATTTTCCCTTTTATTATTTTAAATCGTAGCACTGATGAAAAGTTTTACATAGTTAAGAGTTCCTCATCATTTCAAAGACAGCGTAAGACAGATACACTTGTTATTGAGAAATATTAAACTTATATTGCATTGTTAGACATTATACCAGATCTCAATGCACTGAGGAAGACACCAAAGGTCAATTTGAGCTTCATGCTAAAAATTCTATAATGACCTATTTAACATTTTTTTTCTTTTGTCATCATACTCTGTTTTTCTTTTGTTTGGCTTGGTATTTTTTTTTTGAGATATAGACTTATCTATAGCCAAAGGTTGCATTAAAACTCACAATCTCTTTCGTATGCTGTATTTGCTTGAAACATTTTCTTCTTCAGAGTTTATATATCTTTTGTACTTTCTTATGGAATAGGAACACTTTATATTGTATACTCCACCACATTCTCACATTGCATTTTGTAATTGTTTCTCATTACTATAGCTGAGCATCTGAGGATGAAAACAAGACTTCAATTTAGCTCAGACGACTAAAGGCTGGAATGCTTCAGAGCGTGGCTCAGGGTCTGGCGAGGGTCCTTCTTTGCTAAACACATTAGGACTGAACTAACCATGTATACCATTCTGATTTTATGAGGTGTTTCTTATCCTCAGGAAGTCACCACAATTACTGTAGGAACTATGGCCTCATAGTCTAACTGAAGCAATTGAACATAGGGTGTCTTTCATGAATGTCACAGTCACATTAAATTTCTAACCTAAGAACCTTATTAGCATAATACTAAGCAGAAACTCCAACCTGAGATCAGCAGAACCATCTAGATTTAAACTACTGCCTGTATCCTGAAGCTTGTGTCTTTCTCAGACACAAATTACAATTATTTCACTTTCATATAGCCCCAAGTCTTTAATTCGATCCAATATAAACCAATAGTTTAATGTCTTTGTGTCACTCAGGCAAATAGTATATTGTTTGTTCTCTCTGATATTGTTAAAGGTTATTAGGTCATTTAAAATATTAATTTTAAAAATATGAAGTATTAAAATAATGATCTCATATGTTGAAATGTAAGAATTGTTTATAAAGTCTTTGGAAGGAAAGATATGGATAAGTTGGTCAGTACATAGAATTCTATATTTATGAAAGAGGAATATAAAGATATTTTTATTACAGAATAGTTATAGTACTATATATTTGAAATTGCTGTTCAATTTCAACAGAATTTAAAGTACTATACATTTCAAAATAGCTAGAAAGAACAATTCTAGAGGATCCATTACCTCCAAATAAAAAATGCATACACAAATCTAATAAAATAAGTTTTATTGAATTGACATTTATGTAATAATTAGTCTTCTCATGTAGGACTAAGAATCTGGGTAATTGTGTAATGAGCAAAGGAACTCATAATTTAAGAGCTGCATATCTTAGGGTGACATGGAGAAAATAAATACTGCTTCTGTTTTGGGATTTCAATATAAATGATTGAATAATCTGTTCCATATCTTTGACATCCACCCTAAATTATTACTCAGTTGTCTGTTTCTAGGACTAAGACAAAGTGATCTTGTAAAGCAGCAGGATAGATGTGCATCTTGATAAGACCATTTTTTACATCTTAGGTTAAATACAATATAGATGAAACATCTTATCTGTCTTAAAAATAGTGTGCTATGTTTTCTAATATTTACCACTTTAAGTGAACTAGAAAATGTTTTGTCACAGAACTTATTGGTTGAGTTTTCATAAATAAATTGCTGGAAATACAAGTTTTGAACGTTGCCTTCTAAGTGTCAATATTATTGAATAGTTTTATTTTAAGAAATAAATTGCTCTTAACCCTGCTTCTATCCCTTGCCTTTTACCACTTTGTTCCTCCTCTCTCCTCATTCTTTTCCCCCCCTCTCTCCACATTGTCATGGCCATCCCCTACTTCTCTACTCTCTCCTTCTCTCTGCCTTTCTCTGCCTCTGCTACCCTCTTAACTTCCCTCCCCATGTCCTAAATAAGCACTATTCTATACCAAAAAAAAAAAAAAAAGAAATTAATAAATTTGGTATGTGTGCATATATGTGTGTGTGTATGTGTGTGTGTATATGTGTGTATGTGAAATGTGTGTCAAATAGCTCATTTCTAGTTGTTGTTCTGTATACTGTTTATGGGGACTAGAGATTTATTCCTCTATTTCACGGCTACACTCTTATTCACTTATGTTCCAGTCATGTTCATTTGCAAGACTTACAGCTAAAATGGTACCAAAAGCCAAGATACACTGCAGAGAACCTGCTGCCAGCAACTTGGTACTCACTGTGTATATGCATATCTATGTGTATATGTATGTATATATATACACGCATACATATGTTCCCTAGTTAGAAAATTACATTTAGTTTTCCTCTTAAATAGAAGGAAAAAGACACGTTGTGAGTCAGGTTACTGGCATAGGTAGGAAAATGTAATGACAGAATGTTGATAAATAATTAACACTGAAATTATTGTATAATTTAGGCATGTTTTAGGTGCTAGATAGTACACATTTAGTAGGCAAGGGCTCCAGAACTCTGCAATATGAAGAATTTTTATTGTCTAGTCCATAGATTATAGGTCAAGACTGCAAATTCATTCAGCAATGGGAAGAGAGGACCTCGGCCCTGTGAGGGTTCGGTGCCCCAGTGTAGGGGAATGCGAGGGTCAGAAAGTGGGAGAGGGTGGGGTGGCAGACATGGGGAAGTGGGAGGCAACAGGGGTTTGTTTTTGTTGTTTTTGTTTGTTTCTTTGTTTTTTAAAGGGGAAACTGGGAAAGGAGAAATTTACATGTAAATAAAGAAAATATCTAAAATAAAAAAAAAGTGATAGTTTAGTAAATATGTAATCAAAGAAGTGCTATCACATGCACAGACGCATGGGTGACAGACAAATAGTGGATATATTGATAGGTAGGCAGAATGTGATAGGTGATGGAGTGTTTAGACAGAGGGTAGTGTGGCAGGTGATAAATCTCTGAATCGATGAAAAATATTGAGATAATGGGTAAATGAGATAGAGATGCATAGCTAAATAGATGATACATAGAGTAGATAATACATAAATAGATGATAGATATTTTATAGCTTTGTATCTACATAATATGTTTATAGATGGATGATAGAGATACAGAAATAGATATGCAATAGATACTATGTTTTGAAAAATGTGATGAGAGTGTCCATCTTAAAATTTGGTCTGATTATTGAAACCATTTTATTTTAGGCAGCACTAATATGAAATGAATGGTCAGTGGGTCATGTTATACTTAGAATTCTTTGTTTTCTTTGCTAGTCTCTGTAATTCTTTCCATACGCACTCACAGATCAGCATCTGATAGCATACTTATTTACAATGGAAAAACCAGAAGAAAATGGGAGATATCAACAAGTGTAATAATATATATCGATATCCTTTGACAAACAGTTAAAAGTAATACCATTACACACAGCATCAAATTGTAATTGTTAATGAATATTTTGTTTTAGGAGAAAAAGTATTACAGAGATAATAATGTATGTTTAATAAGCCTTTAATCTACTACTCATAATCACATACCAGACATCTGTATTTAAGACACATTTCATTAGAGGAAAGTCTATATATCTTTCATATATTATTGTGGTATTTAAAATCCCCATTTTTAAAATAGAAATCCATTTTTAAATTTAAATCTGTTTCAAGCTTAATAGGGCTGTGTGAGACATTTTCAGCAGACTGTTTTACATAGGAGTAGCCAACTTATACCTTAAAATTTAAGACATATAGATACATATATGCACATATGTTATACATGGGTAATCCTCAGTATGAGCAAGCACATATAATAGCACATATTTAAGTACCACAAGTCCCAAAATGTCAATAGCTACACGATAAAGTTGCCCAGAATAAGAAGGAATCTATCTCTTTATATTAACTATATGTAATTGGAACTGTACAGCTATGTTTCAAATCCACAAGTTACTTGCTAGTATATATGATCTGAGTTAATGAGTTATATAGAACTTTCATATATTAGAAAGTATGGAAACAATAGATGATATATTTTCCTACTACTTTTGTAAGATATTATCTGCTATATAAAGAAGGGGTGTCTTATCAGAAGATTGTGACACTCTAGTGGATGAAGAAATATATCATGGCAAGTTTGAGGGGCAGCTTGCTCTATAATGGACCAGACAGCCAGCTCTACAGTACCAGACTGTGTTTAAAATATAAACAAACAAACACATAAAAATATTCTATAATAATGCTAATAACATTCACAACTTTATGGCCCAATATTTAAGTTAATAAGTTTAGAATTAAAGAATTTAAGAATGAAGTTAAAAAGCAAGTCCTAAGTTATTTTAGAAATTACTCTTAATGCTATTCAGCTTTAGGCTTCACTTAATACATTTGCAAGAGAGAAATAGATGCTTTTTCATACTGGTGTAATGTATGCTTAGGGGTATACAATTTTAATATTCATTACATCATAGTGACATATTTCTAATAATAAAAATGAAAAACTTCTAAATATTTAAAGATCCATTAGTTTTAATATGTCTGAGGGAAGGAATAAATGTGATAAATTTCTGATAAAAATACCCCTTAAGAAAGAAAAAAAATTCCTTCTTTTATTTAAAAAAAATATAGGGACTAGTCTATAATATGTCTGAATGTTATTTGAAATAATTTATTCTAAGAAAGTTATACAGTATTTGTCTTAAACAAAGCTTGAATTGCTAACCAGTAATTTTTATTCTATGCATATACTATATTCAGTGGACACATATCACTTATCCTGGGGCATTTTGTCATATTAGACACAGTACCATAGATCACTATGAAATTTAAAAAAAATGTCAGTTTGATATAGTTTGCCTTGTCTGTTGTCTTTGTATAAATTTACTTCATTATTATTTTTATTTCCTAATAATGTAGATTCAATTGACACAAAACATAATGATTTAAGGGAGGAGATGTAAAAGCATGTACAAGATCTTATTATTTATTTATATTTATTTATAAAACAAGTTTGCATTATACACTCATAGAACTTCACTATATTATTGAGTCTGCCTTTGCCTTTGACAAGTTGAGTATGAAGGTGACATAAATGACAGATGCTAATCTGGAAAGCTTACAGTTTTTAACTTTTTTATACAATGCTTATATATTGAAGTACAAAACACTAATTATAATATGATTTAAAATATATTTAGTACAATTTCTATTATCTTATCCTTCAAAAGAATGTTATCAGAAAATCTAGACTGTTAGATAAAATATTGAATTTATTTTTGACAACTTACATAAACAATATGAAGTATGCTAGCATTTGAAAACTCTTAAGCAATAAAATACATATTTCTATTAAAGAAGTTTTAAAATTACTATTTCAAATTCTCAATTTCTTTAAAATATTAGAGATGTGTAAATGTTGTCAAGTCATACTATTCTTCTTTTCTATTTTTATCCACACCAATGTTTACATATTATTTTAAAGCAATGACTTCTATATGATAAGTCTTTTTTGTAACTTCTTGTTTTTGATTGTAAAAATATTAGTAATGAAAGATATTTTAAGCATAATTGAATTACATTTTCAATGTAGTTTTTTTGTCTTTCTTAGATGCCCATGTGAAAATCAATGTATGACTCATCAAATGTATCAGATTTTATATGTTACAATCATATTTTTAAGCAGTCTCACATTTTTATGTAAAATACAAATACTAATAGAACTGTGAGATTAATTTACTTTGATAAAACTTTGAGAGTGTTTTTCAGTTTTTAAATAACTATTCTTATGAAGTTATTCTTAATTTAAAGAGGGTATCTCCATAGAAAAATTTGAAACTTTTGAAAATTGACTCATTGAACAATGTTGTTTAACATGGAAAAATACAATATGTAGTTGTAAAGATAAAATATTATTATTTTTTAAATTTTGAGCAATATTTATTAAGTATCAAAAATAATTATTAATGTAATTAGTTTACCTTAATTGAAAAATTAATATAATAAGACATATAGGAAGCATTAAAATGTCTAACCATGTGTAGATTATTTATGTCATAAATTTGCCCTTTTATGATAATAATAAGACACTTGTTGTCAGGAAGCACCAAGAGTAGATTAGAAATTGATCATATTCATTTCATGGGGGAAAAGTTTTCTTCCCAAACTAGAAGTGAGAACTAAAATTCACACCCTGACCTGCTGAATTCAAATGTACATGTTGCTCTGTACCTCTGCCCAATTGTATATAGTTATTGCAAAATAAGTGTATATATATATATATATATATATACATATGTATACATACATATACATATATACATACATATGTATATATATACACTTATTTTTATATACTTTGCTATATGTATGTATATATATATATATATATACATATATATATATATATGAAATGGTAAATGAACAAATAAAATGACCATTTTACAAATATGCAGTGAAGTGTTACATTAGGTATTTTAAAACACAAACATAGATATTTTTTCAGCCTTTGGTCATATGCTTGCAATAAAACAACACAGAACATCCTGTGGTTCAATATATAAACAGCAACTGTAAAATAATACTATTGTGTCAATTATCTTACATCCCTATATCCTTATAATTTGTCTAAATTCATATGCAGAAAAGGATAAGATTAAGAAAATGAATAAAAAGTGTCCATTATAAAAACTACTAATATTCACCTTTGCCTTTCTAATTGTATGCATCTAAATTAAAATCCCAGTCAAATAATTGTATTTGCACAATAAATGATTTAGCACAATAAATTAGTTCCATGTTGTTTTTACATTAAATTTTTATTTTTATACTTCAGTTTCTGTGCACTGCCTACTGTCAAAAAAAAAAAAAATGTTACCATGGGATGAATATTCTCTGATGATGAGATTGCCAGACCTGGGTGAGACCCAGTTCCTGTTCTTGGAACCCAAGGATAATGCTCTGCTTAACCTTCTGCCTGTGTAACAATGATCATGTTTGTTTCTTCATTATAGAAGCAGACTCTGATTCATTTCAAGATATTCATTTAATCACTGGCCAAAAATTAGTAAAGGAGCAATATGAGAGTTACAAAAACAATAAAATGGAATAATCTCCATTAAGAATTGTAGCTCTAAAAAGGCATTACTTAAGTAATTATTCTAATAAAATGTATCAGTTTTCCTTCAGGGTAAGCCTGATTGAACCTATCACCTCCTAACAGCTAAGCATATACTTTGCTATTGAGCTTTATTCTAATCAAGATCATTGCATTTTAAAATTTACTTAGCTGTGATTTCTCTCAGCAGGTGAACTCCCAGGCAAGGTTCCAAATGGAGTCAGGAGATGAGGTGATATTTAGAATTTGAGTATGAGAAGACCCTGCCTAGCTGAATGGTGCCAGTAAGACTGAGGTTTAGAAAGAAATAATGTAGTAGTATAAATGAAATGAAAAGGCTGCTATTCTGGTGCTACTATATGAAATATTTTTATTAATTAGAAATTAAAATACCATATTTTTATTTCATGAACAAATAAAATCTGTCTTATACACAATTCTCAGTTTTTCTTCATCTTTTGACAGACATGTAGGTTATTCTATAACTTAGACACTGTGCCCAGTGCTGTACTAATCATGGATGTGTGAGCATCTCTCTGATATGCTACCTTAGATTCCTTTGGGATCTTCAAAGTAAATAGTTGCATGTACTACTGTTGCATACCTATGCATTTAGCTATTTACAGGCAGAACCAACACCACCAACAAAAAACCCAGAAGGAAATTATTAAAAGTACAGTTACATTTTATTTAAAGGAAGTCTGTTGAAGCATGAGAACAACGAGGCATTTGAGCCCTTCAGTAATACAAATAATTCCAATTTTGAGGCTGTAGTTACAGTGCAATTCAGGTCCCATTCTTTTTCATTCCTGATAATGCATGATTCTTTTAAACATGGCATCCATGCCTACGTACTTTAGTTACGTTGATGAAAACCATCATTTTGTTGACATCCTGACATACATCACTAGTTCCTTAGTTTACAAACTGATTTTTATATTTCTGACCATAGTTAATAAAACTCTGAAAACAAGGAATGCAGACATTTTAAGAGACTCCAGAGGCTACTTTTCATTAACCTCCTGGCCAGAAAAGAACCTTTTCTGATACACCTAGTTTTTCACTGTTGCCAAATGCTTGACAATCTGTGAGTTCCACTCCTTTTGGAGCTGTCTTTCTTACCACACAGGAAGTCTCAACATTAGAAAGTACATTCTTTAGGTTGAGCTGGGATTTACCTCTGCCTTAATTTCTACTTTTTGGTTTCCTAACAAACATGCATATTTAATAATTCTTACCCATAATAAATAGACTTTAAAATATTTGATATAATCTTTTGTGATCATTAAGCCTGTAAAAAGCACATGATCAAGCAAATGATCAGATTTATATATTGTGTTTCTTACTTATTCATATACATATAGACTTTCTAGCTAACAATCCTTGGAACACTGAGATTCTTATTTCCTAGGATCACTCTTTATTGGTTTTCACTTGCATCCTTTTCCTATCACCTACTGACTGACTTCTTATTAAATTCTTTTACAATGTGTCCCCAGAAAGACATGGGAGTGACTTTATTTTGCTTGAATGTGACACTACAGCTGCTACTCAGTTGTATCACTTTTCATTGGTCTTTATTAAATATTATAATTTCAATAGAAATGCATCCACTTCTATAAGATGTTTCACTAAAATTATGTTTGAGGAGTACCCATTGCATCCAGTGGTAATTCTAAGATTAAGAGGGTTGTTAAAAGGTATGAAGAACTAGTATTGGCATTGGGCAAATGATACACTGCTATAAGGATATTAAATACACAGTTACTGGGGGGGGGAAATAATTCATATATATTTATGTACATATTCATATATGCCAAAATAAATGAAAATAAATATTCATCAGTATTTGCTAGCATATAATGAATGATGACAAAATATAGAAACAATCCTACTGAGTAAGTGGGTTGATAAATATAATAGGTGATTAGTCATCATTATAAAGTAAGGACGTCTGCAATGTGGATGAACTATGAGAGAAAAGACTAATCTAATGATGATTGCTAGAAGGTGAAAGAAAATGAGAATGAGGAGTGATCAGTATGGCTTCCTTTCACTTTCAACTGAAAATAAGCAGTTATGAAGATGAATGGTCATGAAGACTGAACAGCAAATTGATTTCTCACAATTGCCTTATAGACCTGATGCTTTATCTCATTTATCAGTTGAAACCTACAATCATCTTGGAAAGGACTATAGCTCCTGTGTTTGCATCCTTGGGATTATCTTGATGAAGTGAATTGAATTGGCAAAACCGGTCTACATTTGGACCTTCAATGTAGCATGAGCATTTGTTTCATGCTCTTGCTACAATGACCTCCAGGTACATGGTGGATTTTATCTTGCACTGTAAGCAAACACACCGCTCCCCCACTTAAGTTGCTTTTGTCAAGGTTTCTCCAAAGAAATCTTCCAAATATTTCAAGTTGGAAAGTTTATGTTGAGTGTATTTATCACAAAAGAGATACTCAAAGAGCAGTGAATTAATACAGTAAGCTGGGTCATGAGAAAATAGGCTAAACATGGCCCTGTGCCAGTGCATATTCCATATGTCAAACCCATTGATAGTTACAAAGACAAGAGTTGCTCAGAGTCACGTTATGTTATGAGGTATGGAATATTATTGTTTGAAAAAGAAATCAATAACATTTAAAGCTGTAGGCCAGTGCAGGGCACCATCTTGCTTCTAGTGGGTTTTGAAAGGATGCCCTAAGCATCTCCAGAATGGTTTGTCTTTACTTACTCACTAAGCCACTGGCAATTCTATCCTTTCTCATACTACAAGCTCCTCTAATGGCTCCGCACCTCAGCTGCTTGTGCAAACAACTTACACCATTTTACCTAATTTCTTGTATTTTTTTTCCTGCTACACAGCTATTGCATTTATCTTCAAACTGAATGTACTAAAGCAAAATTAGGTCAATTCTATTAGGGATAATTTAAAAAGTAATATCTTTGAAACATTTTCATTGAGTGAGTTTCTCTTAGATGAATGTCAGAAAGCTCACATTTTTTTCTATCAGTGCTGTGCAGTTTGCTGTGGGGTTTTATAATTTTGCAAAACTGACGGCTTGATTGCTTTGGGGAAATTCAGATACAGATTTTACCTTGAAGAAGCAAAAGCATTGCTAAATGATGGATCAAGTGTAATGGGATTAAGGATTTTTTCCATCCTTTTTATATTAATTACCCATCCATAAAGAGAGAAACTAATCACCCTGTCCCTGACTAATGCTCTGTAGGCTTTTGATATCTGTTTGATGAAACTATTACAAAAGATAATGCTGGGAAAATTATTTCCCACTTTAGATACGCATATAACACTAGAAATGGCAGGACTTAAGTTTCTGAGTCTAAGTGAATATGAAGTCATGAAATGCCACTCCCCATAGGGAAGCAAAACTTAACAGGTATCTTTGATGTTAAAAATAAATGTGTTATGTATATTAATGGGCTAGCTAACCATTAACCAAACTATGTAATGGCAACACTGTAGCAAATTGAACTTTGACTGAGCATGTCCTACCAGTGCATGGATAATGAAAAAAGACTCATGCTTTTTCTTTAGCAGAAGTATATTCACTTAGATCTACTGAAGAAATGAGATTTACTGTAGTCATTACTGGAAAATCAGGTCATCAGTTGTTAATATTTTCTATTTAACATTACATTTTTCTGTTATTTCTTTTTCAAAACTATACTCCACAATCTTGGAATAAGTTAGTCAAACAATAGCTACCATGCAGAGGAAGTTGTATTCCACAGATAAAATGAGTAAACAAATAATCCATACTAACACTTAGAAAGAGGAAAGTAATTTTAAACCTATATCAGGATGAATTAGGATCAATAGGAAAATGCTAAACTCAAATATACACATAATCCATGGAGATATAAATAGGGATATAGGTGTTTTATAGATTAAATATCTGATTAAAAAAATATCAATTGCATATTTCATGAATAAATTAGGACCATTTACCTAGGGGACCCTATTGAAGGTAATATCAAAAGTTCATTTAAATTTCTTTGAGTTTTTATGAAATAAATGTTACATATAAACTAATAAAGTGAGATACTTTTAGAAAATATAAATATATTAATAAATTTTGTTCTAAACTACATATTTTGAAATGCTTAGAGCCAATTTACTAATGTACATTGTTATTCCATAATTATTTATATTAAATAGTATATAGAGTAAGAATTTTTGAAAATAATTTATTTGTTATAAATCCTGAAGGTACAGAATTAAGATAGCAGAAATTTGCATCTGGAAGTTTTGTTGGGTTTATGTTCAAGTCTAGAAATACGTATGTAGAAAAATGTATTCTTCAATAGACTCTATTCTTCAATAAAGTATTTCTAAACACATGAAGTTAAGATATTTAGTATGTTTCAACTATTTAAATTACTCTGTTTACTAGTGAACCAATCCCTTGTTATAAGAAACTGTGAAGACCCGTCTCTTTATTGAAACATCAAGTTCCAACTCACTTCTGAATATTATCTTGTGGATAATAGAGGCTCTGATAACCTTATTTTCTCAAAGTTAATGTGTTGTCTGTTTGATCATTTATATTTGGATAATACAGTTTATTGATAAGAAAGCATAAAATAATGCTTTGGAATCACATATATCAACAAACAAACAGGGATAAATAATTGTGTGAAAAAATTTGACCCTTACAATAACATAGGAAGACTAGTATGATTTTGATATCTTTTAAGATTCCTTCCTGGATATTAATGTGATAGTGTGCATCTTCTAAACACGATAGACTTAAGAAGGAGGGAAGAGTCTAACAAAGTCTCCATAAATTATGAGGATATTTGAAAGTTTCTCTTTGTCTTTCACCTTCTCATTAGGGTTGTCTAAAAACATTGTAATTGATCTTAAGTCATACAGGAAATGACACCATAATAGCACTCTTCTCTCTCTGGATGGTACCTCCTATATTCAATAGAAAACATAAATAAACATACATATAATATATTATCTTGTCTTTCATTATAATATTTTAATTTGATTATGTTAGTACAAATTATTTTCATTGCACCCTCTCTAAACTCAATTTTCTGAAGTTTTAGATTTTTCTTTCTTTATTGGATATTTTCTTTATTTGCATTTCAAATGTTATCCCCTTTCCCAGTTTCCCTCCCTCCCAGAAATATCCTATCACATCCTCCCTCTCCCTGCTTCTATGAGAGTGTTCCTCCACCCACCCACCCACTTCCACCTCCCTGCCCTTGCCTACACTGGGGCATCTATCAAGCCTTCATAGGACCAAGGACCTCTCCTCCAATTGATACATGACAAGGCCATCCTCTGCTACATATGCAGCTGGAGCTATGTGTACTCTTTGTTGATGGCTTAGTCCCTGGAAGTTCTGGGCTGGTCTGATGGGTTCATATTGTTGTTGTTCTTATGAGGTTACAAACCCCTTCAACTCTTTTAGTCTCTTCTCTAACTCCTTTATTGGGGACCCTGCAAGTTCAGTCCAATGGTTGGCTGCAGACATTCACCTCTTTATTTGTAAGGCTCTGGCAGAGCCTCTCAGGAAACAGCCTTACCAAGCTCCTTTCAGCATGCACTTCTTGGCATCCACAATAGGGTCTAGGTTTGGTAACTGTATATGGGATGAATCCCCAGGTGTGACACTCTCTACATGGCCTTTCCTTCAGTTTCCACTCTACACTTTATCTCCATATTTTCTCCTGTGAGTGTTTTGTTCTCCTTCTAAGAAGGACCAAAGCATCCACACTTTGGTCTTCCTTCTTATTGAGCTTCATGTGGTCTGTGAATTGTATCTTGGTTATTTGGAGCTTTTGGGCTAATATCTACTTACCAATAAGTATGCACCATGTGTGTTCTTTTGTGATTGGGTTATTTCACTCAGAGTGATACTTCTAGTTCTATCCTTTTGCCTAAGAATTTCATGAATTCATCATTTTTAATAGCTGAGTAGTAGTACTCCATTGTGTAAATGTACCACTTTTTCTGTATCCATTCCTCTATTGAAGGACATCTGGGTTGTTTCCAACTTCTGGCTATTATAAATAAGACTGCTATCTACATAGTGAAGCATGTCTCCTTATTATATGTTGGAGCATCTTCTGGGGATATATTCTAAATGTTATCCCCTTTCCTGATCCCCCCTCTCAAAACCCACTGTCCCATACTCCTATCCCTGCCTCCGCAAGGGTGTTCTCCCACACACCCACTCACTCCTGCCGCTCTGCCATGGCATTCTCCTACACTGGGAAAGGAGATATTATAAATAAAGAAAACATCTAATAAAAAATTTGTTTTCGTTATTCTGCATTTTTTGCCTTTCTGGGTATGTGCTTTTTCTCTATACTCATCATATGAAATTGTGTGTAGTTGAAGAAATGGAATTGTTAAAATTTACAATACATATGTAACATATTTATAATAGTATACCACATGCAAAAATGAAAAACAAGAGCTACTATATTCTTGGTTTCATTTTCATATGTGTCATGGTCATGGTTCAGGACTCTGTTGGGCTCAGCTTATCACAACCTCCTTTGTCCTATTTACCTTTATATTTAAAATACATAAAATCATGCATTTATTTATCTGACAGGTACTTTGTTATTAATGTCATCTAACATATTGAGTAATGTTAATTTGCCATTTTTTCATTTCATTTTAAAAAATAGATTAAAACAGGAAATGATTTGAACTTAATTTTCATTTTCCATGAGATCCCTAGAGCACTCCAATAAATAGGGACCATCCAAAGATCTAAAATTGAGACACATCTAATAATTTACTTAATCAATACACTTTATTGGGCCAATTTAACATTTTATATCACCTTTAAACCCAAGGATCAAATAGTTTTGATAAGTGTTACAATTATATAACGTTCTAACACAAACAAAAGGGTACAGAATACAAACAGCACTCTAAAGTGTGTTTAATAATTCTTTCAAACCTAAAATTATTTCTAAATAAAATATGTTCTATTTCAGTTCCTATATTCAGTTAGAGTTAAAACTATTTTCATTTTAGTGCTTTATGGCCATAATGTATAATCCATCCCCATGCAAAAATCTAACAAATATAATTAAATTATGTAAATTGTTACATTAAGTTTGCTTTAAAATTGTGCTATGACTAATTATAATTCATACAATAATGTTGTGAATACTGTGAATAATGTTTTCTAGATAGTGTAAATAAGCATAACAATGTTTACACAGACATGGAGGAAGTATTAACGAGGTAGAAGATATAAACTACCAAGTGTGGTTTAGCATCTTAGATTCTTATACTAAATCATAAGCATAGTGTAACTTTTTAATCCAAGAAAAATCACGTATAAAATTGATTATTATGAATGAATATCAGTGCCACTGTGGAAAATCGTAGATCATATTCCCCTTAGACATTTTGCCTTTTATTTTAGAGATTATATTCCTGAAGTATTGTAAGAATGCATGAACAGAAAACAATTGCTCTAAGTTCACTTCAAGATGTCACAGAAGAAACACAACACTGTATCATATTTCCTACCTCAACACATTATATGCTCCAATGATAGAGGAAACCAGAAGATAGCAACTTTATTACAGGGAATAGTTACTATCTTGTTCCTAATGAGACTTATCTAATCCATGCCTTCAGAAGGTTCTGTCTATAACACAATTGTTTTATTTTATTACAATTTTGTGCTTGTGTAACTATGAAAACCTCCTTGTAAGTTACTATGTTTGCATTTCTAGAACAGTAGTGTTTACTTTTATCTTGGGTCTCTATGCTATCTAGTCTCTGATTCTTGATTATACAAACAATATCAACCTGAAGTTTGCAGATATTTGTTGTAGTTGAAAATGCAAGACAGACAGAAAAGCAAACAAACAAACCAAAACCAAAAACAAACAAACAAACAAAAAAGAGAAAGTTGGCCCTAATTCCAGTAATCTTCTGAGTTTTATTACCTTCAAGTCGGAGAAATACAAAGATGCTATTCTCTTATTGGTTGAAAATCTATTTTCTACAGGTGTTCTATTTCATTGTGCTTATAGTTTTTAGTTTTAAACACTTTCTGAATTTCTACTCTGTAAAACTCATAGTCTTTAGCAAAACAGGTTAAAAACTGAATACTATATACTTCCCGACATCATGAAAATGCTACCCTACTTTAGGAGAATACTTCTAAAGGAGATTTGCAATATAGAACAAATAATATAGTGATAAGCAGCCTTTGCATTAAAGACAAGGCAACATAAAATAATTATTTGCAGTTACAAAAGAGGGAGAAACATTTCAAAAGGCTCCAAATCAGATTGTATAGGATATAAAATTCTCTCCTAAAAAAAAAAAAAAGAAAAGTATTTTTGTTTAGTTGATGATGCATTGTTTAAAACAGTAATAGAGCCTAATCTGTGGATGACTGTTAGATTTTCGACAGTAGCAAAAGGTGTCATGAAATGTAATAATTGAATGTAATGGGGTGAATTTGACTAAAGAGCATCATATGTATGTGGGGAAATTGAACCACATTATCTATCTTAAAATTAATATATGATAATAAAATAAGCCTTAATTTAATGTTTGGGTTATGTGAGGAAGACAGAATTAATTCATCAAGATAAACATTCTGTGCCCCAGTCTTTGCTTCTACGACCTAGGGCTACGCCTTATAGAAGCTGCTGTGGCTGAGGTAGTCTCAATAATCCTGTCTGACAGCATGAGAAGGTTGACTTTGCAACAACCTTGAGAAGATTGCAAAGAACTAATGTAGTAAATTACAATAGAAAGCCAAGCTCTAAGACAGATGAATGAATGAGAACATTTTGTTTATATTCCTGACAGAACATATAAAATATATAAGAGGGAACTTGGCTGAGTCCTTACATTGGAAAAACAGAAGTGTTATCTAGGGATGATATATGCCTGTCTCTTTCTTCCCCTCTCTCTCCCTCTCTCCCTCTCTCTCTCTCTCTCTCTC